>NC_058132.1:238853465-239034829 GCF_016433145.1 Gracilinanus agilis
ATTTTTCTAAAAAATATCCTTCCCTTCTATTGTATTTCTTGTCTTCTCAATGAATATGGGATGGGCAGAGGGAAAGAGAGAATTTGGAATTGAAAATTATAAAAACTAAAATAAATCAAGAAAAAATTTTCTCATACCTGTTCAGTGATGGGGAAGAGGTGGGAGGGAGAGAGAGAGAGAGAAGGACAGAGAGAGAGAGAGAGAGAGAGAGAGAGAGAGAGAGAGAGAGAGAGAGAGAGAGAGAGAGAGAGAGAGAGAGAGAGAGAGAAAGACTGTTAAAATGAACAAGGACTTATGTTTGCTGTCAGTAAGTGGTTCTTCTCAGACAGGCTGAGGGGCAAATCGTCTTGACAGGTGGAAACTGTTTGCCTCCAACAAACTGCCAGAAATGCTCTGTACCAAAGCCTGGTCATGGCTCAGCTTTAAAACCAGGAATGATATGATTATCATTCTTGGTTAGCACAAACACCCAGCTTATAAACACATTTGGCTATTCCTCACAAAAGAAAAATCTTTAAGAATCAGGAAGACAGAGCCTTTCATATTTCACTTAACGAGGTGTTACTCAGGGCTCTGGGGACTCCAAAACAGAAAGCCAAAATCTATTGTCACTGCCCTTATAATTTGAAACTTCACATCTGTAACAATTGTCTTGATTTTTAAACAGGGGCTTTTTTTTTTTAAAAAGGGGAGCAGGTTCAGTCATAAATGCCATTTTCTTACAGGGAAAAATATGTAGCCAATGTAGTCAAATCAGCCTTTACTAAAATATAAGTTAGAGCCAAGAGTAATTCAGCCAGTCAGTCCTGGAAAAATAACTGACAACTTTTGACAACAGTTATATGAAAGTAAATGAGGTGTGAAAGAGGGTGTGACTTTCCAATCTCTGTGAAAGAAAACCAAGATAAACACTTTTATATTCTCTCCACTAAGATTTACAATTCATAAGTGCTACTGAGAACATGGATTCTCGAAGCTAAAAATTCATAACACTGACAGGCAAATTCATTCACATAAGGTAAGTATAACCTAATCAACTAATCAAGAAGCATTTATTAAGCACCTCCTCCTCTTGATAGATACAATGATAAACATTCCAAAAGCTTACATTCTATTGGAAGAGATAGCACATATGAATAAAAGCACACATAATGCACTAATAAAAATTTACTATCATAAAATACCTCTTAAAGCAACATTTTTATTACTTTAATTTTTTAACTATTCAAAATTAAAGTGGGAGGAGATAGACTGAGAGATGTTGTAGAAGTAGAAAAAATTAAGATTTAGCAAGTGATCGGAAATGTAAGGTGAGAGACCATCAGGAGTCAAGACTAAGAATCTAGATGCAGAGGAGTATCTTTGAGGAAATACCTTTAAGAGCTATGGGCTTGGCAAAGAGCAATGGGTTTGACAAAAAGATAATGAGGTCTACTTTGAACACATTAGGTTTGAGTTGTCGGTGGGACTTCTACTTGCAAATGTCCAATAGATATTTGGCAATATGGGACCTGAGCTCACAAGAGAGGATAGAGCTGAAAGTCATCTGAATAGAGAAGATAGTTGAATCTTTGGGAGCTGATGAGATCATCCTTAGTTGATGAGAGAAGACAGCTCAGATTCTTGAGATACATACCTAAGTATAGATATACATAAACATTATTTAGGGATGGGATATGGATAATGAAAAGAACAGTTATCCAGGTAGAAGGAAAACCAAGAAGTGATGTCACAAAAACCCAGAGAAGAGAGACAATACAAAGTTTGAGGTCTCCTGGCTCACAGTCAAATGTTCTATTCAATACGCTATGTGGCAACACTGTCCAATTTGAATTAAACATTCAATTTTATTTTGTTTTGTTTTGCATAATTCCAAATAATTTACAAAAGAAAAAAAAAGGCCATCACCAAATGTCTTCATCGTTGTCTTAGGCCAGTGATGTGTCAAAATTTGCCCAAAAAATGAGCATAACTCAGGTGGTGTGTCGCTTCAAGAAAAAAAACCATAATTTCGTGATATTTATAGTTTAAATAACAAAAATGTATAATTGTAATAAAAAACTGTATTTAATAAACCAAAATAGGTAAATTAATATAAGTAGAATTGTCATCTATAGTGCACAGAGTATCTACACTACACTACAGCAAATGTTTCATCCATGGCATGCGGCCCCATACTTCTCTGTATGCAGCCGCATGCAGCCGTGTGTCATTGAAAATAGCTACGTGTGTCAGTGCTGACATGCATGTCATAGGTTTGCCATCACCATATTAGGCCTTTTTAAAGGCTTTGTGTTCAAAGTCAGGGAAAACTATTGTCTCCAAGTATTTGAAGATGAAAATTAATCAAAAGGCAATGGGGAAATTTATCATAGCATAATTTATAAAGTATATGATTTATAAATAAGTAATTATGTAGGAACAATTCAAGGTTTCAGTTCAACAAGCATTTATTAAGTACCTACTATGTGCCAGGCACTGTACTAAGCAGTGATGCCCTTAAACTCAGGCAAATGGCAAATGGGCCTCTGCCCCAACTTGGGTTCTAAGAGGGCCTCTTGCTTTGGAGAACCCAACTCATCACGGCCATGTGACCCTTTACAAGTCACTTAACCTCTTTCCCTCAGTTTCCTCATCTAACCTCATCTATAAAATGCAAATAATATTAGTACCTACCTCCTGAGGTTATTGTTAAGTATCAATGAGAAAAACAATAAAAAAAGACTTAGTCCAATGTTTGGCACACAGTAAACACTATAAAAATATTAGTCATTATTATTATCACAGACACAACACAAAGTGAGCTGAGCCCTCCAGGTGCAAATTGTTTTCCTGGAATATCTGACTACTGTGAATAAATAACCCAGAAGGAAAGGTGGAGGAATTCACTCTTTCATTGTCAGTGGTCACATGTACTGCATGGAATTGTAACTGGAGTGGGGAATTATTATAATATATAAAAAAAGGTTTGAGCACTTATCACCAGCACAGCTGGCACAGACTAATGATTGATTCAATTATTATTTTTTTTTTTAGTAACAAATTTCCACATCAGTTTTCCAAAGTTATGTGATCCATACTGTCTCCCTCCTTTCTTCCCTCCCCCTTCCTGGAGCTGAAAAGCCATTCAATCTGGGTTATACATGTATTATCAGGCAAAATATATTTCCATATTATTCATTTTTGTAAGCGAATAATCTTATAGAACCAAAACCCCCAAACATATACCTAAATAAACAAGTGATAAATGATATGTTTTTATCTGCATTCTGACTCCAACAGGTCTTTTTCTGGAGGTAGATAGCAATTTTTTTCATAAGTCCCTCAGGATTGTCCTGGATCATTGTATTGTATTAGTACCAAAGTCTATCACACTTGATGATTCTACTTCAATTATTTTTATATAAGGGAGAACTATGGTAGCAGCAAAGGCAAAAAATAAGCCTGAATTACAATAAATGGTAAAACTGGCACTTCAGGAAGATCACTTTGACAGATGAATGGAGAAGGATGGACTGGAGTGGACAGAGGCCTTGAGGCAGGATAGCCAACCAACCAATAGACTCTTGAAGTAGTCCAGACATAAGGTGATAAGGGCATGAACCGGGCTAGTGAGTAGTATCGAAGGAGAGGAGGGGGCCTATATGAGAGATATTAAGAGAAATCAACAGACCTTGGCAACAGATTAGATGGGGGGGGGGGTAGTTAAGGAAGGTGATGATCGAGACTGAGGAGCCAAGGATGACACCTAGGTTGTCTAAGAAGATACTATTGTTTACAATAGAAAAATATTTAAACTTAGGAAGAGGCAAAGTGATGTTTTTTTTGTTTGTTTGTTTGGAGAGTTTTTTGGAAGGAGGTGGATAATGGAATAGTGATGTAAAGGATACCACCAGCTAAATGTATGAGCAACAAAGAAAATGAACTGGTTATCTAGTGAAACCGAAGGGTAACCCCTGGACAAGCCACTGATACCGCATTGTATCAGAAGAATATGAGGAATCTCCTATTCATCTCCCGGCATTTTATTATTTTTTTGTAAAGATATTTTTTACTTTACCAATTACATGTAATAACAAATTTGCACATCAGTTTTCCAAAGCTGTAAGATCCAAATTGTCTCCCTCCCTTTCATCCCTCTCCCTTCCAGAGCTGGCAAGCAATTCAAAGGGTTATACATGCCTGATCACACAAAACATATTTCTATGTTGTTCATTTTTGTAAGAGGATAATCATGTAAAACCCAAACTCCCAAATAAGCTACAATGAAAAAGCATATACTTTGATCTACATTCTGACTCCAACAGTTCTTTCTCTGGAGGTGGATAGCATGCTTTGCCATAAGTCCTTCAGAATCATCCTGTATCATTGTATTGCTGAGAGTAGCTGCATCCTTCACAGTTGTTCATCTCACAATATTGATGTTACTGTGTATAATTTTCTCCTGGTTCTGCTTATGTTACTCTGCATCAGTTCATGTAGGTCTTTCCAGCTCTTTAGGAAATCCTCTTGTTCATCATTTCTTACAGAACAATAGTATTCCATTGCCAACAAATACCATAAATTGTTCATCCATTCCCCAATTGATGGACATCCATTCAATTTCCAATTCTTTGCCATCACAAAAAAAAAAGTAGCTATAAATATTTTTGTATAAGTAGGTCCTTTCCCATTTTTTTTATCTCTTTGGGATACAGACCTAGTAGTGGTATTACTTAAAAAAAAAAAAAGATAAGAATTGTTTCATAGTCCTTTGGTCATAGTTCCAAACTGCCCTCCAGAATAGTTGGATCAGTCCACAATTCCATCAGCAATGCTTTAGTGTCCCAATTTTGCCACATCCCTCCAACATTTATCATTTTACTGTCATATTAGCCAATCGTAGGCCAGAGTTGTTTTAATTTGCATTTCTCTAAGCAATAGGGATTTAGTGACACATGCAAAACCCAGGGGGATTGCACACTGACTATGGGGGGAGGGAAAAGGAGGAGAGAGAAAGAATATGAAACATGTAGCCATGGAAAATTTTTCATAATTAATCAACAAAATAAAAATAAATTTTAAAAAGAGGGATTTAGAACATTTTTTTCATATGATTATCAAGAGCATTGATTTCTTCATCTGAAAACTGCTTATTCATATCCTTTGACCATTTGTCAGTTCCACCCAGCATTTTAGAAGGATCCTCTGTGGCAGACTTCTGGATGGATGAGAGTCACACAAAATGGACAGGCACAGATGAATTACAGTCTGTACCATGGAAGGGAATACCCAGAGTAATGAGATCATAGCCCCACTGGAATATTTGAATAAAGAGTATGAGGCAGAAAGAGATGTGGATAGTTAAAAATAAACCCATCTGTTTCCATGATTAATGTAAATTCTTGGCATATTTAAAGTCTAATTGATAAGTAGAGTAAAATTAGATAGGCTTCGAAACTATCGAATTGCCTGGGAAATTTGCTCCATCGCTGCATAGGAAAAAAAATAAAAAGTAACATGGGAATTGGCTGCTTTCTCCTCTAGAAGCTAGTGATGGTGTCCATGAGACTTCCACATCATGGATCCCTACCAGCAGATGAGGCAACACTCTCAGACTGGCAGTTGCCCTCCTTGAGGCTTGTGTGCAAGTCTCCAAAATATGCCATTACATCAAGTGAATCTTGACTTCTATAACAAGCACAGATAATTAATAATCCTGACAGAGCCCATTATTTTTACACTCAAATGCATCACATTAAAGCAACAGACAGAGGCTACATGAAGTGTGACATTTTTTGTTCCACAAGTCATCATTTATGTGGGTGCTGCTTATGTTACCACATTCCTCTTCTCCCTCACCACTGGGGAAAGCGGGAATAACGTGTCACTACACAGCTAATACATCAACTTCCAGTTTTTCCAGAATTGCGGAAGTTATTTTAGTCAATTTCACTGGTGGGAATTAGATATTGACAGAAAGTGACTACAGTGGGAATAAATTGTTAACAAGAAAAAAAGACATTTAAACATCATCTTAGAGCTGAAACTGTTTAAGACAAACTGTGTTCAATATTGATGGGAGAAAAGATGATATAAATTTGGTTATGACAAAGAAAAGAAGGTCAGAATTACATTTTTCCCCTGAATTAAGTATGAGAATCTATTCTTGAAGTCAAAGGACTATCATTGATACATTTGAGTGCATTAATTGTGAAAAACACAGACTTCAAAGATTAAAATTTTATCTACATATAAATTCATGTCTACACATAGATATTAACAGACTAGATTCTTCTTGGCATACATGAAATCAAACTAAAGCTATTGTCATTTCTAATGAAATTATTTTATTTATGTGTGAAAACATAAACAAGATGTTCCTGGTTTTTTGGTTGTTTTTTTTTTTTTTTTTGGTTTGTTTGTTTGTTTTTAAACCCTTACCTTCCATCTTGGAGTCAATACTGTGTATTGGCTCCAAGGCAGAAGAGTGGTAAGGATAGGCAATGGGGGTCAAATGACTTGCCCAGGGTCACACAGCTGGGAAGTATCTGAGGCCAGATTTGAACCTAGGACCTCCCGTCTCTGGGCCTGGCTCTGAATCCACTGAGCTACCCAGCTGCCCCCAATATTTTCCTGTTTAAGAGTTACTAAAGCTTAAAATGATACTAAGACTTTTGGAATAGCTATATAATCAAATATGGAAAATTATATAAAAAATATAATCAGGAGAGTCAGGTCTAGAGATGAGAGGTCCTAGGTTCAAATCCAGCTACAGGCACTTCCCAGCTGTGTGACCCTGGGCAAGTCACTTGACCCCCATTGCCCACCCTTACCACTCTTCCACTTAGGAGCCAATACACAGAAGTTAAGGGTTTAAATATATATATAACCAGGGTAATTAAAATGTAATTGTTATAACAAGCTACAACTATATCATTCCTAACAAATATGTGTGGGTGCTCAATATGTCCAAATTCAAACATTCTCTTTTCCTCTAATTTTACTATGAAGGGTAACACCATTCCTCAGGCTCACAGTCTAGGTTTCATCCTCTATTCCTCTTGGTCTCTCCCTCCCTGTTGCTAAGGGCTGTTGATTTCAGCTTCTTAGCATTTCTTGAATTTGCCCCTTTCTCTGACACTACCATCACTCTGGAGCCTCGTTGCCGGGATTATTGCAATGGGCTGCTGGTGGGTCTGCCTTCCTCAAGTATCTCCTCTCTCCAATTTAATCTCTATTCAGTCACTAATGTGATTTTTCTAAAGCCCAGGTCTGACCAGGTCACCCCGCCCCAACCTCCACTCAATAAACTTCAGTGGCTCCCTATTACTTCCAAGAACAAATACAAAATTTTGTTTGACATTCAAAGCCCTCTATAACTTAGCCTCCTACCTTTCTAGTCTTCTTACATCTTATTCCTCACCAATTATACTGACCTCTTTTCTGTTCCATGAAAAAGACATTCCAAGGCGTTTTCTCTAGCCTTGTCTCATATCCAGAATGCTTTACTTCCTCATATCCACCTACTGGCTTCCATGACTTCCTCTGAAGTGCCAACTAAAATTCCATTTTCTACAGGAAATCTTTCCTTACTCTTAATTTAATGTCTTTCCTCTCTTAATTATTCCTATTTATCCTATGTATAGCTTATTTACATAAATTTATCTATTTGCCATCTCCCCATTAGATTGTGAACTCCTGGTGGGCAAGGACTATCTCTTGCTTCTTTTGTACCCCCAGTGCCTGGCACATAGAAGGCACTTAATCAGTGTTTATTGACTGATTAGATATATCCGTATTTTAATGTCTCATCACAGAATAGAAGTGACCATAGGTTCTCAAAGGCAATTCTGAAAGAGGACAGTCTGAAATGGCTTGGATTACATTATTGGGAATATTAATTTTGATTTCAGAAGATCATCCTAGCTAACCATAGTACAGATCATCATTAGTAGGCAGATAACACAGTGCTGATTCCTTTAACATTGGAAACCTGTGAAACAAATTAAAATGCGAAATGGTCCTCATCTTTCTGTGGTTTGCTTCAACAATGATGGTGACACCGTTGGTGGAACTGATACAACCATTCTGGAGACCAAGGTGGAACTACACTCAAAAGGCCATAAAACTGGGCAATTTTTAAAAATGGTGGCAAATTAGCACCCAGAAAGGAGGACAGAAGAAGCAAAGAAACATTTAAAATTGCCAAGACACATTGAGTTGTTAATATTTAGAATATCAGATTCTTATCCAGTAACCAACAGATGGATAGACTACTGGAGTAACTGAAAAGGATCAATCTTAATATTCTTGTTGTTAATGAAACCAAAAGGTCAAAGGAATTTATAACTAATTAGAAAGATCAATAAAATTATTGTAAAGAATTTGAATTTGAATTCAAATTATGAATAAAATTATTGTAAAGAATACTAAATCAAAGAGATGGGGAATCCATTAGTACATATACGCATATGTACTTTCTTATGTTTCCCTGACATTAAGCCTAAATTTATTTCTTTGCAATTTCTACCCATTATTCTTTCTTCTGCCCTTTGGGACCAAACAGAACAAGTCTAGTTTCTCTACAAGTCAGTCCTTCAGATACTAGAAAATTACTGTTGGGTCCCTTAGAGTCTTTACAAAGCTAAATATGCCTAGTTCTCTCAATCAATTATCATGAGATATGAATTCTAGACCCTTCACCATCCTGGTGGTTCCTCCTCTGGACACTCCAACTTACCAATATCCTTTGCATTCATGGAGGACTAGAAACTCTACTGTGAGAACTTATGGAACTCTTTTCAGGATTGCTTATCCATCTTTAGTGTCTACTTTTCACCTAACTTGTGGTTCTAAGAAGCTATATCATGCACAGCAAGCAGATAATTACAATTTATTCCAAAGGCCATGAAAACAGCTAAAGCAGGCATTATTGAGCTCTTAGAGTTTGGTAGGACATCAGATACCCAAAGTCATCTATTGCATCTTGGGATATGGTCAATCATCCCTGACTTTTGACTTGCCATTAGATTTCGATGACTGGAAGAGTGAGTGAGGCTAACAACTTTGGGTAACTCTGCCTTGCTTAAATCCAATTCATGTAAAAATTAAGTTGTGATCTTGTGATGTCATTGGTCCTCCTTAAAAAGAAAAATGCACATACTTTTGTGCACACAAACCTAAACTAGAAAAATCTTCACTCCAGAAGGTCCTACTATTTTGGAAAGGCCTCCAGTATTATTTTACAAATTACACATGCCTCAAATATACATACATACATACATACATACATATATATATATATATATATATATATATATATATAGTTGTCGTTGAATTGTCTCAGTTGTGTCCAACTCTTCATGACCCCATTTGGAGGGTTTTCTTGGCAAAGATACTATAGTTTCCCTCTCTAGCCACATTCTTGCTGCCCATTTGGATATTGTTTCCTTCTCTAGCTCATTTTACAAATGAGGAAACTGAGCCAAATAGAATTAAGTGATTTGCCCTTAGGGTCATACAGCTAGCTAGTAAGTGTCTGAAGCCAAATTTGAACTCATAAAGATGAGTGTTCCTGATTCAATAACCCACAGTCTTTCTACTATGCCACCTATTGCCCCATACATACAGATAGACATATATATTACATACACATATATACATATAGACACACACACATCTATGTACTTCAGTCTTCCACTACTTCAGTAGACTCACAGTGTGGGCATTAATTCCACTAGTTCATATTGAAACCTGTTAACATCTTCTTATCCTATGGAATTCTTGACTTTAACTTTCTATAACCTCTCCACAAAGAATGCATTCATTATTCTAGTGGTTTTCTTCTACTTCTCTTAATATTATGTGGGTACACATTGTCTCTCCTTATCTTTGCTCTCATTCTTACCAGCCCACATCCTTTTCCTGTCATACCCATCCTGGATGGTGTCTTTCATGCCACTTCTCAGGTATAATCCATCATTTGCAATATGGTGTAGTGGATTTATAGCCACCATATGTCTTTCCATAGTGCTTTCTTTGGGTCAATGCTCTTGAAAATGCATCTTTTGAAAAGATGAAGTATAAAAGAGTGGCTAGATCTCACCAAATGCATCGAGAAATCCAGACTAGATTATAATGCAATTTTAGATGGGACTCCATTGAATATAAGTTCCTCGAGGTCCACAAACATGTGCTTTTTGTCTTTGTACTATAATCCTAGAAACATACGAGGCAATTAATAGAGCTCAATAGTATGAAATGAAGGACATATAATCCCTCTAAAATTGTTTCTTCTTATTATTAATGTAAATAATAACAATGGATCCTGGTTTATGTGTTTAATGAGTGACCACTGACCCACCAAGCTTCCTTTTAGCAAACTATATCTTATTAAAAAATCTTAATTTAAATTCCTTTCTAAAAGCCAATGTCATTTCCCAACAACTTCTCCTTCATATAACCATCGTCCCCATAATAGAACTCTCTCTTATAATAAAGAAAAAAAAATCTCAAAAAAAAAACCCCAGTAGAAATCAACATAGTCATATCTGACAGGTAAGCCTGCATCTATAGTCCACCACTTCTCTACCACCTACCTCTCTCTGAGTCCTCTTAAGTCAATTAGTCACTACACTGGTCACAGTTCTTATGTCTTTCAGTGTTGTTTTTCTTTACTTTTGTGGTTATTGCTTATATTGTTTTCCTTGATCAGTTGAATTGATTTTGCCTTATTTTATTCAAGTACAATATTTCAAAGTCTTAAACCTGAATGAGTTGTAGAGAATATAAAATCCTGATGAATCACTGATTGATTAAAAAAGCACTTGACTAAGACAAACAAGGTTCACTAGGTGGTACAGAGGATAAAGTGCCAGATATGAAGCCAGGAAGACTCACTCCTGAGTTCGAATCTGGCCTCAGACACCTAGTAGCTGTGTGACCCTGAGTCACACAGGTGCTGCTGTCTGTACCAGACAATAAAGAGTGAAGGTGCTCTCCTAGTAGGAGCAAGACACCTCAGCAGCTCAACCAAGAGAATCTCAAACTTCAGGCAGCCAGAATTTTTCCAGTGCTATTAGTAGAGTGAGCTAGGGTTAGGGACATGATGGAGTCTTCTAGTTCCTCTCATGCCAGCTTCTTCCCAAAGTCTTCTTTTCACTTCGGCAATAGGGTTTGGCATCACTCATCTTCTCTCTCAAAGCTGGATGGTAGAAGTACCTGAAGCAATGGAAAGCCCAAAAGACTGAAGAGACTGTCATGAGTGAAGAGACTGTCACTTTCCTCTTACCAGCTCTGCTCTGTCCCTCACACAGGCACAAGGCAATGATCTCCACCAATGACAAGAAAAGTCCATACCAATGAGCTTTGTGACTTGGTTTTCATAAAGTCATTGTGGAAATAAAGACTTCATCAATGCTCATAACTAGAAATGGAAGTGGCTAACAAGAGTCAAGGAGGAAGGACAACAGGACCAATTGTTGGAGGAAGTTACTCACAGGGATGAAATAACAGACCCATTTAAGGGTGTTTTTTTTCCCTAAAAAAAATTACATTACCTTATATTCAGATGATTTTTCTTGGAATATACAATAAATATGACATCCCGTTCAGCCATCTATATAAACTAAGGCTTACCTGGTCAACTTGTCATCTTTTCTCTGAATTTGCCCATCATTGCACAGACTTCCCCAAAAATAATTCCTTCTTCTCCCATCTCCTAATTCAGGTATGGTACTTAAATCCATTAATAGATTAAATCCATTCTCTATGGCTTCACTCACAATTCCTTTGACTACTTAAACTAAAACTCCATTCCCCAGCCTCTATGGTCTCCCACATGGAGGGCCGGGACTATCTTCCTTTTGTTATTTGTACTCAGAGAAGTGGTACAGAGTCAGCTTTTAATTAAGGCTTTTTTATTTATTCATTCAACTCAAAATCCTTTGCAAATGTATGCTCTAGAAAACAGCAACTTTCATTCCCTACATGTTTTGTGAAATGTTATATTCATTATTGGAGTTTAGAACAACCTCTCTGGGGATATGGCAAATAACGATTTCTTTTTTTAAAACCATAAAAACCCTATATGATCCCAGAATCTAGGATGTGAAAAGTCTGACTAAATTAAATTTTAAAGGTTTTTTTTTAAAGAAGAACTCATACATCATTTTCCAAAATGGTTTGATTCATCATTTTGATTCGGCCCACCAAAATAACATGATCCCACCAACATTCAGCAAAACCTGTGAACTGCCTACCTCCCTTTATTGCTCCCTAGGAGTCTCTGTTCACAATCCAACATACATGAATTATACTTCAACAGAATCATTTCCTGTATTCATAATCAGTATTCACAGAAGTTTTTTGAAATACTTTATTTGGAGGGAAAAATAACACTTCCTCATGATGTTGATATTTGTTGTTGTTTCTTAACCAATAATTAAAAGCCAAAAAGTTTCTGATGGTATTTTCTGAGCTCTTTCAGGTAGTCTGCCTGAGATGTTGCTGTGGACTCTATCTAACCACCTAGATTTGTCCATCAACAAAAAGCTTTGAGTCCCTTTCTGTCAGCATGGTTTTACTATAAGAGAAGTCGTCCAAGTAGAGTCTAGTTCTTGACATTCACACTAACACAGGCACATAAACCCTCCTGATAATAAATATCTCTCATTTGGTTGCCAATCAAAAATGTTTCCTGAGGAAGTTACAAAAAGTTACTGCGAAGCAAATGATTATTTTTGGTGCTACTTTGCTCCCTGCCATAACATTCTTTAAGTCTTTCTTACAGAGAAAGAATATTATTAATAGTCTTTTTTGATGTAGTCATGTTGGACTAGAATTCTTAAGAATCAATTGGGGTTGACCCAGAGGTTCCACTGCTAGACCCACACCTCTGAGGAGATTAAAGACAAAAAGAAACCTATCATTTTCCCCTAAATACTCACAGAATCCCTTTTTGTGGTAGCAAAAGACTGGAAAGTAGAGACATGGATAAATAAACTGTGGTACATTAACATAATAGAATATTATTGTCACATATGAAAAATACAGGTAGGTGGTACAATGGACAGAGAGCTAGGCCTAGAGATCACAAGTCTTGGGTTCAAATTTGATTTCAAATACTTCCTAGCTGTGGGACTCTGCGTAAATCACCTAACCCCAATTGCCTAGCCCTTACCACTCTTCTGCCTTGGAACCAATACTCAGTATGGATTCTAAGACAGAAGGTAAGAGTTTAAGGGGAAAAAAAAGGAACAATTAATATGCCAAATGAAGTAAGCAGGACCAGGAAAACAACATACCAAAAGGCTATAAATAAGGTAAATGAAAAAAAACACAAAAAATAATGGAATGGTGTACAATAATGACCCAGCTTATTTCCAAAGAAGAGAGATAAGAAAATGTACAACTCTCCCTTTTCAGAAGAATATTGGGATAAATTTTGCGTGGAGGGGTGGTGAGTAGGAAGGGACAACTTCTGGTTAAGATAGCAGCATAAACGACCAGGTCTCCGACATAAACCAAATAAATCAGACCTTTAAAAGACCTCAGAAATACCAATGATGAAAAAGGAGCTTACTTCTGAACCTTTTCAGTTTTGTCCAGAATTGCCTAAAAGCATGTCCCAAGGCTAACAGAGGCAGGTAAAAGGCATCATAGGGGGCAGCTGGGTGGCTCAGTGGATTGAGAGCCAGGTCTAGAGACAGGAGGTCTTAGGTTCAAATCTGGCCTCAGACACTTCCCAGCTGTGTGACCCTGGGCAAGTCACTTGACCCCCATTGCCTACCCTTACCACTCTTCTGCCTTGGAGCCAATGCACAGTATTGACTCCAAAATGGAAGGTAAGGGTTTAAAAAAAAAAAAGGAAAAAAATTAAAGGCATCATAGTGAGTTTGTCCAAGTGTAGGTAAAGATGGATACCAAAAGAAGCAGAAACAGAGATCTTAGCAAGAAAACTAGTCAGAAACTGAAGATATAAGCCATGCCAGGACCAGTTTAAGGACAGATAAGTGGGTTGGCCAGTGGAAACTGGGAGGCCCCAAAACTTAGAACTTTATATTTTTATACCTGATAGGGTATTTATTCAAGTACTGAATTGCTTTGAGAATTTGAAGAGGCCCAAGGGGGAAAAAAAAACAATGATTTGTTGACGTGGAATCTAGAAGCCCCAAACTTGTAGCCTAGAAAGATCTAATGAACCCCAGTTTACTTAGCTTAAAGGTGAAAGGCCCAGGTTTAACCTTGTCACATGAGAGTTCCTCCCTGAGGAAGAGTCCAACTTCACTAGTCTCAGACTGACAAAAGACCTTATTTGAGTTTGAGTGGGGATGACCATTCCCATCAGGGCCAAGCCCAAGCCCAGTGACTTTTCTTTGTCTCTCTAGAAGCCTTTCCCACTGTATCACACCCTCCTTTTGAGGATCAAACTCAGGACATTTAGCTTATGAGATTGACATGCTGCCTACTGAGCTAAAGAGTGACTTGGCCCTGATGGGAATGATCATCCCCACTCAAACTCAAATAAGGTCTTTTGTCAATCTGAGATTAGTGAAGTTGGACTGTCCCCCTCAGGGAGGAACCTCATGTGACAAGGTCAAACCTGGGCCTTTCACCTTTAAGCTAAGTAAACTGGGGTTCGTTAGATCTTTCTAGACTACAAGTTTGGGGGCTTCTAGATTCTACGTCGATAGGCTCAATAATCCAAGAAACATCAAAAGAAAACAAAAAAAGCAAAAGAAAATTTAAGAAATTTAGTAATAAAAACTCAAAAAAAAAAGTTCAGGAGAGACAATTTAAGGATTAATGGATTCACTGAAAATTGTGATCAGAAAAAAAGTCTACATACCCTATTTCAATAAATTATAAATCTAAAAAATCTATTTTTATAAATGAAAATTTTCCAGAAATCTTAGAACTAGGTTTACAAAATGAAAATAAATGGAATCTACCTGCCACCTTTTTTTTTTTTTAATCAACCCAAATTTCCATGCTACTTTCTCCTAGAAAGCCAGGTGGTATAGTGGATAGAGCATTGATTGGTCCAGCTTCACACACTTATTAATTGTATGACCTTAAGAAAATCATTTAATCTCCATCTGTCTCAGTTTCCTTCCTGTAAAATGGTGATTATAATAGCACCTATTTACCAGAACTGTTGTGAGGATCAAATAAGATATATCTGTAAAGCACTTAACACAGTGTGTAACTGACACACTGGATGGTAGACACTATCTAAATGCTAGGAATTATTATTATCCTCTTGTACAATTCTTACCTGTGGCTTTCTGTAAATCATTCACCAGTCTCCAAACATCTCCAGGTTACCAACATGGTGCCCAATATATCTATCTTTTCTATTAGAATGAGAGCTCCTTGAGGGCAAGAATGGCATTTTTGTCTTTCTTTGTATAGTACCTGATACACAGGGAGCACTAAATGTTCAATCATCTGAGCCCACTTTGCTGTACATTGGTGGGGTCTATCCAAGTTCTATTCGCTGACAGAATAATGCAATGAGCTGCTCCTTCAGGCATATATGGTAATGTGGACTATATGTATTTTTTATCCATTTTTATTTTTTACAGTGTAGGTGATTAGGGCTTTATCTATTAAATCATGTATTGTTTCTGGATCTCCATTTCCTTATCTGTAAAATGAAGATTTTGAGTCTTTGAGTTCCCCTCAGCCCTAATTGAAAATCTTAGGAACTTCAAATATGGATATGATTGAGAAGACTTCTTTATGTTTCTGAGTTTTCTATAATAAGCCCTGTATAATCTGAAAAAAAGAAATATTTTGAAAACCTTATCATCCATAGAGTATTCCTTTTATCTTGATGATAAGTAGGTTATCCTCCTGGAAAACATTAGCATGCAGTTTAGATAAGCATGTTTCCCGGTTTTATACCTTGTTTGACACTGATAATCAGTAGACCTTTCAAGGAAGTTATATACATGGTCATATGTGTCATAGAATCTCATACAATCTTAGAATATTTATGTAGAAATCTCATTGGAGAAAAAAGACTACGGTTTCATTTTGTTCTAACCATTGTTTGTTGATCTCATTTTCAAAATGCATTTTACAAGCATTCCATATGATAACATCTGTAAATATACCACAAGGTTAAACACTGCTTTCATCTGGGTTTCTCCCTTTTTCACAGGACATGAAATTTGAGCAACTATACCACTGTTCCAAATATGAAAAAAAAAGGATTCACTGGATGAATCAAGGACAAACTGGATGAATTATGGAGAGATGTCTGCCAGCCAGAACTTAAACCAGACCAATTTGCCAGTAGTGTGGTGCAAACATTTATCAAATATTCAGTATACAGTATAATGAAGTGTTTTATGTATTAAGCCCAAGAGAAATGCTATCAATTTTCCTTGATTCAACTTCTAAATACTCGCAACTTAAATATCCCTTAGTGATATATTACTTAGAAAAATATTTGTAGGTCTTTGGTCTTCATTTTCTTTGAAATTTTGCTTTGGATCCCCAGGGACATAAAAATTTACATATAACAAATTAGCTAGACAACTAAAAAGTGTGCCTGTTTTAACCAATTAAATGTTTAAGAGCAAATTTTCACTGATGATGGCTCCTCCACTAACTGGATGGCATTAGATAAATCAGTCATAGTTTATTATTCCTTGATTACAGTAGGATTACACAGGGCTTTTCTGATCCTCCCAGATGCTAATACTTTTCTTCAGGAAAAAAGAAAATTACTTTGTTTTATTTCAACTCCCCCAATCGAATATAAGCTTTTTGAGATAAGGACCTTGATTTTTTTTTTTTTTTTGTCTTTGTAAACCCAACACCTTACATAGCACCTGGCCTGAGCACTTAATAAATGTTTGTTGATTGAGTGAATTCTGTTTCTCAGATTCCTTATCTGTAAAACAGGAGATTAGATTAAATAGTTCTCCAACTCGCCTTCCAAATCTAAAAATAAAATGTTATGTGAAATGAACTATAACATATTTAAAATTTTTTCACATTTCATTAATTTAGTTAATATAAATAGTAATATTAATTTAAAGAAAAGCTGCTTTCTCATATAGAGTCATTCAGGTGGCCTGGTGTTACTTTTCCTTTTTCATTATAATTCCCAAATCCTCTAAGCTATCCATTCTTTATCCTTTACTTTTGTGATAAGACCAGGTCATTTTCTTTTGGGATAACATTTCTTTGCATTTTTTTCTTGGGTTCTTTTTATATTTCCTTTTTTTTTTTTTTGCCATATGTTACAATCATTTTACTCCTTCCTCATGCCTTTCTATTGCCCTTTGAGTGATGCTCAATTTTGGTTCTACAGAGACTTTAGTATCCTGTGACTTGCAACTATGTTACACTAGTGGTCGAATATAAATATTTAAAAGATAGACCTTAGTTTCAGGGAGAAGTTTAGAATCAGAAAAATTGTGCAATTTCCAAAAGGAAAACCATTTGACTCTCCCTCACCACTTTAATTTTGGTCCAGTGTTTCCCTTTGTTTGACCAAAACAACACTGAAGAAAGATCTCTGTAAATTGTCCATCTAATTGAATGTCATAATCTGGGCTACCATCATCCTAATCCACTTCATTTTTCTTGTGTGTATGGTTAAGTCAAATTCTTTTGAGCAGTCTGGAGATCTATTTATCATCTCTGATAATCTGATAAAGACAGTTTAGTTGATAAGGAAATAATGGACACTGAACATCTTTTAGCTCATGCTTCCAGCTCTGTCTTTAGGAGCATGGAGTTTATTATACATATTTCAAGACTCGTTTCACACAAAAGAACCCCCCTGAAACTTTTCAGGTGCACGGAAGTTATAAATTATGTCATATCAAAACACAAAAGGTCTCATTGGCTTCAGAACAGACCAAGGCCAAGATTGAATTTTGACTGGGTTCTTATCAGAAAGCCAAGTCAGGGAATATTTTTCTCAGGGTTGAATTGCCCCTGCTAAGGTTCTGGCCTTGGCTATACCAGGCAGCTCCATTCCTGGCCAAAGGGGGAGAGTGTTAACCTTTTAAATGCCGACCTGCTAGGAACCTAAAGCTCTTCAATAAGGCCACAATACTTTTCAACGGGAAATCACAAGGATCACAAAAGGGGTCAAAAGAGGAATCTCAGATTTTTATCTGTTCTCTTATTCACTTCCCACATATTTCCCCCTTTTCTTTAAATTAAAATGATTTATTACACAGGAAAACTTTTTAATAATGAAAGGAGTCACCACTTAGTTATAATCATCAGCTATAGCTGGATCTGATAGGATTTATAGATTAAACTGTTTATTTCTGGCTCTCTACAGAGCAGTTATGGATCTTGTTCAGGAAGCTCTGCAACATTTAGGGGCTTGATGTATGCAGTCCAAAGTCATCTGCAAAAGGGAATATCTGTAGGGTATAAATCATTCTTAGGGAATACCTCTTCAACTTGAACTCTACATTGAATTTCAAAATTGACAATGGTTCACAACTATGGTGAGCATTGTTTCCCTTTTTTATGCCTTGCTTATAAATATTGAAGAGTCATCAAACACAGTTATTTCTATTATTATGTCTTTTGAGGAATTTTTGCCCAATTTTGATGTATATATTTATCTGAAACACTATGTTGAAAGAATGCCTTTAAGGCAGTGTTTTACTCTAACAAGCAATAAGTTTGGTGGGATCTTAAATTTTCTACATCTTTTAGTGCATTTTATAAGTAAAATTATGTTGATCATTTTAAATGTTGAATGTCATTCTTGAAAACCTGTCTAGCTACTATCCTAATTGTGGACCTACTTGATATATACAATATTCCTATATAGATTTTGTATTGATGGGAAAATAGGTAAATAAGTGGGGAGTTTTTATGGTTTTGATATTCTCAGTCTTTATGTTTTATTAATATCTAAGATTTGCCCCCTTGCTTTTAGCATCTTCTCCTGTTTTATCTCACAATAGTTGTGTCACCTCAGCATGTACCTCCTTTATATAAAAGTGGTCTGATTCAGAAGTTCTCCAAATCTCTTTCAAATTTTCTTTAAAGTAGTCTTACCCTTCACTCTTTATCTCTACTTTTGATGAGATGATAAGGTTCATAATCTTTCATTGTCTTTCTCTACAACATTTTTTTAAACAGGACTATTTTCTAAACATTTTTTGCCCTTGGCTGCCATATTTCTCTTCTTGGCAAAAGAAGTCAAGTGTTTGCTCACTCTTTTTGCCTCTTTGTTATGGCAAATTGATTTAAACTTGTTAAACCTCAGTAAAGAATAATGAATTATCATTATTATGGAGGCAAGATGGTGTGATAGAAAGAAAGCTGTTCCCAGAACCAGAAAGACCTGGGTCCTAGGTCTATTCTGATACATATTGTCAACTTGCACTGGTAAAGGCAGTTTCTTCATCCTTATATCAATGAAATCCCAGGTCTAGTCACAATATCTATTATTGACCCTTATATATCATGTTAAAGTTTGCAAAGCCTTCATATATATATGTATATATATATATATATGTATATATATTTCATTTTAACTTCATAATAAACTTATGATGGAGGCACCATAGGTAACATTTTCATTTTATTGATTAGGAAACTGCTTTCAAAACTTGTTTATGATGACATAAGTAATAAGCTTCATAGAAGGTTATATCTGAACAAAGGTCTACCTGAGTCCAAATACAGTATTCCATCTATATAACATAGTACCTAATATCTTAATTTCCAGGTAATAGTGATATAAGATCACTATTTCTTCCTCCTCCTTTTCCTTTTTCTCCATTTGTTGTTCAGTTGTTTTAGTCATGTCTGATTCTTAGTCATATCTGATTCTTCATGACGTCATATGGAATTTTGTTGGCAAAGATTACTGGAATGGCTTTCCACTTCCTTCTTCAGCTTTATTTTATAGATGAGTAATCTGAGACAAATGTTTTGCCCAGGGTTAAAAATCTAGTAAGTGTCTGGATCCATATTTGAACTCATGAAAATGAGTCTCCCTGACTCTAAGCTTGGCACCCAATTCACTGTGCCACCTAGTTGCCACTTCAGTGATATTCATTTCTTTTCAAATGTTGCCTCATTCATTCAGCTTTATATGCTTGTTTTAGAACATAATATTTTTTTCTTCCTCTGATGTCTAAAGTTCAAGTTGTCTGTATCACTCAACTGGCACTAATACTAGGGAATTTGTTGTTGAGTTGTTTCAGTTGTATCTGATTCTTTGTGAACTCATTGGGAACTCTCTTGGCGAAGATACTGGTGTGATTTGTAGTTTATTAATCAACTTGCTCAGGTCCCACAGCTAGTAAGCATCTGAAGCCAGATTTAAATTCAGGAAGATAAGTTCCTGACTCCAGGCTGACACTTTGTCCCCTCCACCACCTAGATAGTGTTATTACTAGTTTTTCTATCCAGTGTATTTCCTTTCCCAATAGACTGAAAACTCTTTAAAGACAAGGAGCCCTTAAATAAGAGAGGACCTATTATAGTGCCTTGCCTATAGTAGTTTTGAAATAAATACTGACTGCTTGCATTAGTGATAGGTAAATAAGGCAAAATAATGGCTATACTATATCTGATATATGCATGTATCATTTCTACAAATAAGCATTTCTTGTGCCAGGCACTATGCTAACCATTAGCCACATAAAAAAGTCAAGGAGTTCATATTATAATTAGGAAGCCAACTTGCGAACAACTATGTCCTACAAAAGATAGGCAGAGTAAATGGGATGTAATCTCAAAGGGTTGAGGGAGTTGGGGAGAAAATTAAGAAAGGGCTAGGAGCAACCTTTTTTTACATTATTTAATTTATTTTTTAAGAATATTTTTCCATGGTTACATGATTCATGTCTTCTCCCTCCCCTCTTCTCTCCCCACTCCCAGAGCTGACAAGCAATTTCATTGGTTTATACATGTCTTATTCCTCAAAACCTATTTCCATATTATTCTTATTTATAATAATCTTTTAAAAACCACAACCCCCAATCATATACCCATATAACCAAGTGATAAATCATGTGTTTTTCTTCTACGTTTCTACTCTCATAGTTCTCTCTCTCAATGTGGATAGCATTCTTTTTCATAAGTTCCCCAGGATTATTCTGGATCATTGCATGGCTTTAGTAGGAGAGTCTATTACATTTGATTGTTCCATAATGTTTCAGTTTCTGTGTACAGTGTTTTCCTGGTTCTGCTCATTTCACTCCACATCAGTTTATGGAGGTCTTTCCAATTCATATAGAAATCAAGCAGTACATCATTCCTTATAGCACGGTAGTATTCCATCACCATCATACACCACAATTTTTTCAGCCATTTCTCAATCAATGGACACCCCCTTGTTTTCCAATTTTTTGTCACAACAAAAAGCACCGTTATAAATGTTTTTGTAGAAACATGTTTTTATTTCTTTGGAGTACAAACGCAGTAATGGTATAGCTGTATCAAAGGGTAGGCAATCTTTTAGAGTCCTATGGGCATAGTTACAAATTGCCCTCCAGAACGGTTGGATCAATTCACAACTCCACCAGTAATGCATTAGTATAGGTGCAACCTTTTGCAGAAAACAAGATTAACATGCTTCTTGAAGAAAGTCATGTACGTAGGAAAGCAGAGGTGAAAAAAGAGATCAATCAGACATGAGGGAAAGTCAGTGAAAAGGCAGGGAATCCAAAGATGGAATGCTTTTTACAAGATTAGCAAAGTCAGTGTATATGGAGGGGGATAAAGGGTAAGAATTACTACAAAAATCAGACTGCCCCTCAATCGCAAAGACACTACAACATGCCAAGGTATCCACTGAAAAGGAACCTTGATTCATTGGCTATAAAGATGTCTTTTGAGTGCTTGCTAATACCTTAAGTATTTGAATGGAACTAGAAAATCTTTCCTCTATCTGAGGAAATCTAGACATGGGTTATGTTTATAGTTTTTCCCAAAATAAACTCCATGGACAAGTCTGCTCTGTAACACCCACCAAATCATCCTTTTGGTCAATGACAAAAATTGGACCTAATAAAATGAGCCTAGAAGGCCCTGAGTCATTAATTACATGAATATTTTGTATTGACTTATCCATGTCTGTGCTATATCCCTCCAGTAGAGAATAAACTCCAGGAGAGCAGAGTATATATTTCACTTTCTCTTTGTAACCTCAGGATTTTGCCCTAGTAAATGGCAGTAGCATGGCATAATTGAAACATCACAGGAGTCAGGAGTCCTAGCTTCAAATCCTATCTTTAATAACTTGCTACCTTTGTGACCTTGGGTAAGACAAATAACCACTTGGAGCCAAAGCAGTTCTAAGTTTATAATTCTAAATGCCTGTTGACAAATTTAGGGGAAGGAAAATCTTTTCTTCATAAATATGCAAAGATGTGACAGATTGATGGCAAGTCTAGACATATTTTGGGTTGGGCTGCTGAGATTTTACACTAGCTTATTGAAATTATAAGCCACTGATAGTATTTGAATAGAAACAACAGAATTTAGCACCTAAATAAAGAGATTTACTTAAAATAGGAATCTACCAGATACTTTCTCCCCACAGCAGCTACTTTCTCCATCTCAGACACAAGCATCCTTGGTGAACTTCTCCATGATATCCATGACTCTGTCCTCACCCTTTCCCCAAATGGTAAGCCTCTCCTACAAAGAGAATTGTCCTTGCTTTAAAAACGTGTTTGAGACATTTCTTATTGCTTGTCTCAGGTTATTTTTTGTTACCCCAGATACAGAAATTACTAGCAACTGCTCTGATGGTTGATAGTGAAAGCCACACTAATTCTAAAAGTATGAACAATAAAGAAAGATTACCACAGCAGCAAGTAAATAAAGTAGTAGGCACATTAGCAGAAGCCACAGCTGTCCCAGAAAAGCAGTTGCTATGGCAAGGGTACAAACCCATTGCAGAAGGGAAGGGGTAGATAACAATCAACTTTTCATGGAATTCTTTGTAGAACTAGACTAGCCAATGACAAAATTCATCTGGAAGACCAAAAATTCCAAAATTTGAAGGGAAATGATAGAGAAAAAGTAATAATGATTGAGAATAGCACTTCTAGACCTCAAATTATATACAATAAAGAATAATCATCAGAACTATTTTGGTACTCTTTTTTTTTAAGTAAAAACAAACTTAATAACAATCCTAAGAATCTAATATTCTTAGGGAAGAATTCCCTGTTTGGCAAAAACTTCTGGGAAAACTAAAGCAGTTTGGCAAAAACTAGATTTAGAGCAACATCTTATACCATATGTCATAATAAACTAGACATAAATGACTTAAATCTAAATATCACAACCATTAAAAAGTTGTAAGAAAACTATAGAAGGTTCCTTTCATGGCTATGACTGAGGGGTAGTGATCCATAACCAAACAAGGGATAAAGGCATTTACAAATGATAAAATAGATCATTTTGATTACATGAAATTGAAAAGAGTTTTACACAAAAGAAATAAGACAAAAGTTCAGAAAAAGGTTTTGGATCCAATATTTCTACTAATGCCCTGATATCTAAGATAAACGGGGAATTAACACAAATATAAAAGACTAAGTACCATTCCCTAATAGATAACTAATCAAAATATGTAAATTAATAGTTTAAAAAAGGATTGAAAACTAACAACCATACGAAAGATTACTGAAAAATACTAAAAATAAGAGCTATGCACAACAAAATAACCAAAGTTTTGCCTCATACTCAACAAATTGGTAGATGGAAAAAAGATGGAAATAAGTAGTCAACGTTGAACACCCTGGTAGAAAAGCAGAACACAAATAAACTGCAAGTGGAGCTGCAAATTGGTCCAGCCACTCTAGAAAGCAATTTGGAATTGTGCTAATAAAAAAAGTGACTTAAATGTCCATATCCTTTGCTCCAGAGATCCCACCAGTATACATATACCCAGAGGATATCAAAGAAAGAAATAAAGGTTACCTGCACACTAAAATATTTTAAATAGACTTTTTCCTTGTGTTAACAGAGAACTGGAAACAAAATAGAATCCATTGCAGAATGACAAAACAAATTGTGGCACATGAATATTACAGAATATTATAGTACCATAAAAACTGATTTTAAAATTTTGGGAGAAAATTTATTTGAACTGAGGGAGACTGCACAGAGCATTTGACCTGGATTCAACATAACCAGAGTTCAAAACTGACCTTACACATTTCCTAGCTGTATGATCCTAGACAAATCACTCAATGTCAATTTCCTCATCTGTAAAATGGGGATACTAATCACCTGCCTCCCAAGGTTGTGATGATATGATTAGATCATATGTATAAAGCACTTTACAAATCTTTAAAGTACTATTAAATGCTAGCCACTATTATTATTCTGGAAATTGATAATAATTACTATAAAAATTTAAATGCCCTTCTTCTGAGGCTTCTGTGTTCCACCAAATTCCATAAAGAGATAAATCAAACGCTCTGGGGGACAGGCTATTCTCTCTCCCAAAGGAACTGTATTTGTCCCTATATTGTTTTCTATGCCCCCACTCCCAGTTCCATCCCAACCCATTCAACTGAATTTCCTTGACACATAACGACTAATATTTATATAATGTCTATTATGTGCCAGGGACTATGCTAAGTGCTTTACAATTATTATCTCATTTGATATCTCAAATGAGCTCTTAGTTACCAATCTCTCTCTGACATTCCAAAATGATATTTGGTTTGGGTTTGTTTTTTTAAATATTTTTGTTTTTAGAAAACCCTTATAAGAATCAACACTATTATGTATTGGTTCCAAGGCATAAAAAGGTTAATGGCTAGGCAATGGAAATTAAGTGACTTACGTAGGGTCACACAGTTAGGAAGAGTCTGAGGCCAGATTTGAACTTGGAACATTTTATTTAATGAATTAATATTGAATATTTTTACATGGTTACAAGATTCGTGTTCTTCCCTCCCTTTTCCACCACCCCCTCTCCTAGCTGATGCACAATTCCACTGGATTTACATGTGTCATTGATCAAGACTTATTTCCATATTATTGATATTTGCACTGGGTGATCATTTAGGGTCTACATCCCCAATCATATCCCCATCGAACCATGTGTTCAAATTGTTATTTTTCTTCTGTGTTTCTACTCCCACAGTTCTTCCTCTGGATGTGGATAGTGTTCTTTCTCATAAGTCCCTCAGAACTGTTCATTGCTGTGTACAATGTTCTCCTGGTTCTGCTCCTTTCACTCTGCATCCTCCAGTTCATTATTCCTTTGAGCACAATAGCATTCCATCACCAAGAGATACCACAATTTGTTCAGCCATTCCTAAATAGAAGAGCATCCCCTTGTTTTCCAATTTTTTGCCACCACAAAGACAGCAACTATACATATTTTTGTACAAGTCTTTTTCCCTATGATCTCTTTGGGGTATAAACCCAGCAGTGGTATGGCTGGATCAAAGGGCAGACAATCTTTTAGCACCCTTTGGGCATAGTTCCAAATTGCGAAGGCCAGATTTGAACATAGGAACCTCTTCTATTTTCTCTAAGCTTCACTCTCAATCCACTGAGCCACCTAACTGCCCCTGCTTAGTTTTGATAGACTCAATTCATAGCTTTTGTTCAGTACTTATAGCTTCTTTTAATAAACAAGCTGGATTCAAATCTGGCTTCAGATACCTCCTAGCTGTGTGACCCTGGACAAATCACTTTGCCCCAATTGCCTAGCCTTTACCACTCTTCTGTCTTGAAACCAATACCCAATATTGATTCTAAGGAAGAAAGTAAGGGTTTTTTTTAAATACACAAATAAGAAACAAGAACTAGGATGTCATACTGTGTTAACTTGAGATAATGGATCTAATATTTGATATATGGGAGACATAGTAAATACAATTTACTCAAGTTTTACGTATTTAATCATAATAACTGAATTCTTCCAAATATTTTAAGCAAGAATAACAGTTTGGCCACTCTAGTTCTTGCAACTGACATCTTTGGTCTCTGATGTTGGAGGGTGACTTGTGGGGACCCCTCAGAGGACAGATTTAAGCCTTGCTAGCAAGAACCAGCAAAAAAAACAAAAGTTTAATGAATTAACTCAAAGACTGTTCACAGCACTGCTCCACAAGGATGGCTTTATCCTATGATGAAAATTAGTTGAATGATTTCAATTTTCACCTGGCATGGTGGTGCAGGTCTATAAAACCAACAATGGTGGAAGATAAGGTTGACAGATCTTTTAAGCTCTCCTCACTAAGGTGTTCAATAACATGTAAGCCCCCAGAAGCAGTGAGGTCACCAAGTTGCCTAAGGAGTGATGAACTGGCCTTGGTCAAAAACAGCAGGTTCACTGCCAATCAGAGAGGGATTGGGCTGTTGAATAGCCCTAGTATTTCCAACCTGAGAGATATAAAAAAGAGGAAGAAAATGAATTTTGATTTTTTTTGTCCCCCACATGGGGATTCCAGAATATACTCTTAACTGGGATTCCACCACCAGTTCTATTTGAATGCCATTGACTACAACTGAAATCTACATATTTAAATTTTTCACCATCATTTTGGTGTGTGGATGGAGCTGTGATCACACTGATGGGAGTATTAGTCATACAAAAATCCAGTATGCAGATCACAATCTATTCATGCCTACCTGTTTTATGTCATTCTGTCCTAATTTCCCCTTAAATCCCCCCAGAGAGTCCATCCATCAAGCTAGTGATTTTCCTTTAAATCATTTGCCATTGATTGCATAATCACCATGTGGACTAACCAATTATTACCTCTTATTCTTGCCTCTGATCTCCTCTACCTCTTTTTCTGATCACATATTTTGCTATAATATACTTTGTTATTTCCTTTCTGTCAATGATGGTGATATCATCCATCATCACTATACCACAGAGAAAATCTGCTAAGATTTTAATCAAGACAGTTCATTGCTCTCTTGCTAAGTAAAACAAGCATCCATTTATGGAACTAAAGGGTTTCTGTCCCTTTGATTAAATGTCTTTTCTGAAAAGTTAAAAAAAAAAGAAAAGAAAAGAAAGGAAAAGAAAAGAAAAGAAAAGAAAGTCATTCATCCAAAGAAATTCAAGGTGTAGATTGGGTTCTGGAAGCTGTGTAGGAAAAGACAGACAGTCATTCAATAAGCATTTATTGAGCTATGTCAGACACTGTGCTAAACATGAGGATATAAAAAAAGGGGGGAAAAAAAGACCCTGATCTCAAGGAGCTCAGAGTCTAATCAAAAAGACAATATGTAAAAAACTATGTACAAAGAAGATGTATTCAGAATAAGCAACATATAGAATCCACAAGCATGAAGGAGGATTTCTAAAAGCTTCTTATAGAAGATGAGATTTTAGTTATGACCTGAAAGAAGCCAGGAAATAAAGATAAGAAGTGAGAGCACACCAGGCAGGAGGGACGGCCAGAGAAAATAGAGGCAACAGATGGAGTGTCACTGAATTGCAGAACACTTGGTGGAGTAAGTAAGGTACAAGAAGCCTGGAAAGGTAGGAGGGAGCTAGGTTATGAAGGTCTTTGAGCATCAGAGTATTTTCTATCTGCCCCTGGGGGTGAGTAAGAGCCTATGGAATTCATTGAATAGTGGGAGGGCATAATCAGAAGTTTAGCTTAGGTAGATCACTTTGGCAGCTGAGTGGAGGGTGGTCTAGAGTAGGGAGAGACTTGAGGGAGAGATACACCAAGAGCAGGCTTTTGAAATAGTGTGGGCGTGAAGTGGTGAGGGCAACCAGGGGTGATGGCAGTCAGAAGAGAAAAGGGGGCATATACAAGAGACATTTTGAAGGAAGAAACAACAGGAGTTGACAACGGATTGAATATGGATTGAGGAGTTGAAAAAAAGACCTAGGAGCCTGAGAAATGAGAGAAGGGTGGTCGTCTAAACAGTAATAGGGAATTTAGGAAGAGGGTAGGGTTTGGGGGTTTGGTTTTGTTTGGGGAGAAGGCCAGAGGGGAGATGAGTTCAGTTTTGGACATACTGAGTTTAATATGTCTATAGATATCTAGTTCAATATGTCTAATAGGTAGAGTGCAAGCCTAGATGTCAGAAGAGATATTAGTTCCAGATAAGTAGATTTTAGAATCATCATCATAGAGATGATAATTGTATCTAGGGGAGGTGATAATATCATTAAGTGAAATAGCACAGAAGGAAAAGAGGGCCCAGAAGAGAACCTTGAGGGGCTTCTCTGTTTATGAGTGTGACATAGATGAGGAGACAGCAAAAGAGAGGTTAGATAGGTGGAAGGAAAACTAAGAGAGAGAGAGGCATCTTACAGAGAAGATAATATCAAAGAGAAGAGGGCTAACAACAGCGCCAGAGTTGGCAGAGGTGAAGATGGGTAATGATTGAGAAAAAGCCATCAGATTTGGCAACTAAGAGAGCATTAGCAACTTTGGAGACAGTTTGGGTAGAATGATGAGGACAGAAGTCACTCTACTGATAAAAAAAAATCTGGCACTCATATAGCACCTTGAAATTTTAAAACTGTGCCATGTGTGTTATCTTATTGAGCCCAACAATAACACTGTATCCAATTAAATCACCTGGGTCCAACAACTACTATATGAAGTAAGACAATAGAGGTACTATCATTCCCACTTTTCATGTGAGGCACTGGCCTCTTTCACATAGAACCCCAATTGGGGGGGGGGGGGAAGAGGGGAAGAGGAGGAGGCAGCTTGATGGCTCAGTAGAATGAGAGCCAGGCCTAGAGATATGAGGTCCAGGGTTCAAATCTGGCCTCAGATACTTCCTAGCTGTGTGACCCTGGGCAAGTCACTTAACCTCCATTGCCTAGCCCTTATTGCTCTTCTGCCTTGGTTGGAACCAGTACATAGTATTGATTCTAAGATGGAAGGTAAGGGTTTTAAAAAAAACAAATACAGGGCCCCAGTGGGAGGTTGCCCACATTAAAGCTTCTTTCCAAGGCAATATCAACTCAAAACCATAGCTCACAAATCTCCATTGATGTGTTGATTTTTACTTGTCCACTAGAGAATAAAATTAATTCAAAACAATTGCATTTCATGAAATAGCATCATAAAAGGGGGGGGGGCAAAATGTGTTATCTACAAATACTGAAACTAGTGTGTGTAAAAAGGCACAAAATTAGGTTAGACATATGGCCAGGACACAAGTATGGAAGGTGAAATACATATAGTGGCAAGGTATATTTGTAGAGGACTAACTCATGCCTACCATGCTGCAGAATTCTCCTAAATTCTAGGGGTGTCTTCATGTTGCTTCTGCTATTTCTACTCCCGGCTGGTCTCAGTGATGGACAGGGTGTCTTGTCTGGAAGTGCTCCATTGGTGTTGTGGTTACTGCTGGGCATCGCTCCGCTGGGCATGTGGTCATGGAGCCTCACTGGGCCACCAACTCCTAGGCGTCAGCTGTCATTTTCGGTTGAGCTGCCGTTTCTTCCCCATAAAAGGAAGCTAGATCTTTGCCATCTCTCGTTTTAACATGGAACCCCGATTAACCTCCAAATCTTTTAGTGAGGGAAGCAGCCCTTCACACATCAAGGCAGCAAAAGGAGGGGGGAAAGCCTTAGCTGTTTTTATTATTGTTTTATCTCTAAGGAGATTAATTTGTCACTTCATAGGAGCTTTGTGTGCCCTTTCTTTCCAGAAGAGGAGGTTCACCTCCAGTTCTTAGAACACAGAATAGTTAGTCAACTAAATAGAAATTCCAGGTATTTAGTCTGTCTGTCAAACTACTTATTCCTCTTTATTAGGAGAAATATCTTTATTCCAAGATTTTACCTGATTAAGGGTAGAAAACCTCCTTTTAACTTCCCTTAATTCCTGATTGCCAATTTGTACCCCTTCACAATAATTGTAGTCTCCCTTTCAACAAATCATTACTAAGACCTTCTTGGGTTTTTCCATGGTTTTCTTTCCCTCAACCTCCCAAGATCCTTATGCGAATGAAAATAAAATGAGATAGAGAAAAAGACAACTCCCAAACCCTAAGCAGAAATCAGATAAGAAATCATTCATTCCAAAGTCTTACCTTATTATATATATATATATATATATATATATAAACACAAACCTCTCAGGCTTTCATATTTTCCCTACAAGGCTGAGGAAATAAAGGGAAAAGATGAGAGAACTGAGACTGAGAGGTTGTGATTTTCCCCTGGTCACATAGCTAATAAATGCTAAAGTCGGGATTTGAACCTGTCTTCCTGGCTCTGAGTCCAGCACTCCATATCCATTATGATTAGCTGCCTCTGGATTTAGAGTATTTAAAGGAGAAGGAAATCAGCAATTCATAACCTCAAATTATACATACCATTTTACTCCATTTAAAATGAGAGCACCAGAGGAAGCTGACTTCCATGGCATTTTCATTATGCAGAGAGGTAAACAATAAATAAATAAGGAGTTCCTGAATATGAAATTAACAACATGATAATTGCTTTACTCCTCGAGTGCAGGCAATATTAAATCCTCAAATAAACACTTATTTAACCCTCATTTTCACATGTGCTTACCACTTTTATCAAAAGTAGCAAACTCTGAATGCTGTCCACCTTGCAAACAGGAAACCTCTAAACGAAGATGAAATTGTCTGTGGGAATCCCTGCAAGTTGGATATGGGGGGGGGGGTGCAAAAGGGGGTGAAGGGGAAAGTAAAAACAAGAATCATGTAACCATGGAAAATCTTTCTATAAAAAATAAAATATTAAAAAAAATTCAAAGGGATTTTTAGGGACAAGCACTGTCATGGAGGCAAGCAGCCTGAGAGACCAGGGGAAATTCCAGAGAGAACTTGAGAAACACTCTTCACATTATTATTCGCCACTATTATTACTTATATTTTAATATACTTAATTACTTTGCTAGCTAGTCAAAAAATCTCATCTAGATAATGTAGTCATTCTGGTAACATGTGACCTCCCTGCTGAGCAAAGCCCAACCTCTCCAGTGGCCCAATTCCCCACTGACGAGTTTTAGAATTTATTTATATGGGAAACTATTAAATCTTATTTCCAGAGTCCCTTTCTTTTCTCAACCTCAGCCCCTCTCCATCCCAACCCCCTTTGACCAAAAAGAGTAACTAGTTCTTTAGCGATAGAAATGTTTAAGATAAAATCTTAATAAATAACACCAAAGAGGCACATTTTCCAATGCTTAACAGTTCTGATGAGCTTTTCCAAGGTGTTCCGACTATTTTTTCTCCTACCCTAGAGGAAAGAAATCGCCTTTTTCTTCTTTTCTCACCCTGTAGTCTTAAGACGGGATCACTAAAGTAATTAAAGCATGTCTTATTTTCCGGGCTCAATAATGCCCTGATTTTAACCCTACTTAAATGGTTTCTTTATCTTACTCAGATTCTGAAACTGATTCATTTGGTAACTTTATATATGAAAGTTTAGCTCTTACGGGAGTTTTCCAACAAGCAAGGGTTAAAAGGTCAGTAAGACTGTTATCCTACCTGCAAGAGTATAGAACTGCATTTTAAGTCAGTTTGATATAATCTTAAGCCACTCCCAAATTCTAGGTGCTTTCCCCATCTATTCAAAAGAAGACAGCTCAGATGGAGTTGGAGGCGTGACCACGCGTTTGTCTTAGGGACATAACTTCCCAACAAGAGGCAGCAATTGTTGAATTTAAACACAATTAATGATACAGAAACAATTCTGATTTGGGAAAGGAAGACAACCCAGATTGCCTAAATAAGCATCTCAAGGAGAGAGATTCAAATTTCCAATTACAGCGATGAAATACAACCAAGAGACCAAAGACAAGGAGTGTGTCTCCATGAGAATAAACTTCTCCGGGACATAATGGACAAAGTTAAAGCCTGGGGCTTTTCTGCCATTATCAGAGGCTGTGCCAGTGAGTGCTGTAACCTAATTACTTTGGATGCAGCAAATCAGCAAAACCACTGCTGGTTACGACCTCTGCCAAGAGCGCTAGAGAGTCAGACAAATGAAGCTTAAGATGCTGTTGTTTGTTCGGCTGCAAAGTTCCAGATAAAAAATGACAGGATGTTGCCTGACTTCAGCATCCGTTCTCCAGATGGCTCCCTGCACTGGCTTGTGGCAAGGCTCACAGGGAGGGAGGCTGGCACATTTTCTTTGTCAGAATGAAAGTTTTCCAATTACAAAGAGATAATGCGAGGAGATGCAAACTTAATCTCCTGAACAAAGGGTTGCAAGCTGTGTAATGGCCGATTCAGAGGGAAAGATTTCAGTATAGTTCAATTGATTTAAACACCGCGGATCACAAAATTGGCTACCTTTCCTAATAAAACCAAGAAATCAGCCGTGTTGATTCCATTTACTGGAACTGCTTCTGTAATGGTTTCATCCTCCAAGAGACAGGAAGTGCAGGTGCTTTTTTTTTTCTCAGTATTTTTCGGCTAAATTGAACACTATACCTTTCTTATTTGAAAGAGTCACTTTTGTTTGAGCAAACCGACGAATTGCTTAAAGACAGAACAGAGGATGACAAAGCTTCCGTTAAATAACTGTGATGATAAGAAGATAATACCCTTCATGATCCCATAATCTCTAGCACAATCCTACCTAAACTGTCTACTCCCCCCCACACCCAAAGCCAGTGACTACTAGCTGCCCAAAACGGATTTCTTTTTGTTAAATCTGGGGCAGAAAGGGTTAGGGATGGAAGAGGATAGCTTTGAGTCAAGTCACCCAGGAGAGGGGACATTCCGGAAACTGAGGGTGAAGGCAGTCCCAGAGGGAAAGGTTCTTCAGCCAAGGGACTCTACGGGTCGGGGAGGAACAAGGTCCTTCCGAGGCACCATGTGGCAGAGAATGCGGTCACTATGGGAAGGAAGTACCGCTCCCCCGTGTTGGTACTCTAGGGCAAAGCCCTTTGCCCCGAGCTAGTTAGGTCTCTGCAGAATGCTAATGGAACTGATGTCTTATCGATTTAGAACTGGATGGGACCCGAGAGGCCCTTTAAAGCAACCCCCTCATTTCTACAGATGAGAAACTGGAGCCTGAAGAGAGGAAGTGATTTGTCCAGGGTCATAAGGCTAGTAATAAGCACAATGGAATTTGAACCCAGGTGATCCTCTGGACTCTAGATTCATCACTCTGTCCATTATACCATGATTTTTATCAATAGCTCTGCTTCCCTGTTTACCCCCCAAAGAGCTGACAGCTATTGGAAATGGGAGTTTTTGTATGTTGACACAGAGGGGAAAGGTTTGTGTATCTTTGTCTAGTAAGCCAACAAGGACACTGCCTCAGGGGGAGGAACTCACGGCTGTGATGAGAATATTGCTGTCACTGCAGCTAAAAAAACCTTCGTTTCTCTTCTCCATCAAGATCAAATTACCCGGGATTTTAGAAGAATGCAGATGATAGCAAAAAAAAATTTTTTTTCTTATATCAGTTTAATATTTGTTGTATTCTTTTTTTGTTTGTGAGACTTATTCACCAACCTCAAGCATAAGCCCAGAATATTTAACAAGCCAGGTACACTTAAAGAAAACTAAAAAGTCATCTCACAGGCAGAAAAAGACATTTTTATATTAGCCTATAAACCTGTCTTCAAAATACATACTTTTCTCAATAGCTCCAGATGGAAGCCAATGTTGCAATAAGATTTTTTGGAAGACAGGGTGGTTGTTGTCAGTTGGGGCCACTGCAGACAGATGATTTTTGCCATTTCCATCTGACATTGCTAGGAATCTCTGGTTGCATTACTGAAAATGCAGCCAGCTTACACACACACACACACACACACACACACACACACACACACACACACACACACACACACACACGATGCTCCATTCCAAATAGTTTCAACTTCAGCAATTGGAGATCAGTAAATCAGTCTGAAATACAAGCAAGCCCTTCAAAGCCCTCAGAAACCTTCAACAGATTCCTGCTGAAGAGTTAACATTTCCAAGTAATGAGCATTTTTAAAAAGTCACAACATCAACATAAAGTGGTGTCTAACAGCTGTTGTAAAACTCAACATCAATTTAATGCGGGCTCAACTACTAAACAGCAATCACAATGGCATCCCCTAGGAGGCATTTAAGGACCCAAGTGTATAGCCATTTTTAAACTGAGGGAGAGAGAATTAAGCAAGTTCATAGCTTGCCAAGAGGAATATTTCTGCCTGTGTTCTTGTACCACCACCTAGTGGCTTCAAATATCTTGAACGGATGCTATGGACAGAAAAAAAACAGAAACAGAAACAAAAATTTGCCACAAAAAAATAAATGTATAATAACTTTCAGGACTTAGTGCTTGTGACAAAATTCACAGAAAATTATTAAAATTATAGTTAAAATGAACCTAAAATAAGCCTAAAATCTTAGACTATTTTTAAAGTCATTTATCATTCTGAAGCTACCATTTTGTAAGAATACATTTTTAAGGCTTTGTATTATATATTGTATGCTCTTTAGCTATATACTCAATTTAAGTGGTCTTTATTAAGTGCCAACTATCCAAGACAAAAAAATGAACAGTCTCTACCTACAAGCTTACATTTAGAAGTAAATGAAGAATATATGCCTTGCAGGGGATAGAGGACTGGACTTGGAATTAGGGAGATCTGGGTTTAAATCTTGACTCAGACATATTATCTGTGAGAACCTAGACAAATCACATAACCTTTCTCAGTCTCAGTTTTCCTATCTGCAAAATGGTGATAATAAAAGCAATTATCCTTTGCAGGATTGTTGTGAAAATCATATATGTATATATATATATATATATGTATATATATATATATTCATGGTTGTTGGGAAAATTTTATATGTATATGCACACATGTATGTTCATGTTATAATGCAAAGGAATTTTAGTGGGATCATCAATAATGTTAGGGATCAGGAAAGGTCCTCTACAGGAGGGAGTACCTTAGGTATTCCCTGAAGGTAGATAGAATTGCTATAAGGTAGAGGTGGGAAGAGAGTACTTTCTAACATGAGGAAGCAGGGAAAGAAGGAGAATCTTGGAGATGGAATGTCTAGTGTGGGTAATAGCTAAAAGGAAAATTGACTAGAAGAGAAATCTGTGTAATCAGCCATACCAGATGGGGCTGTAAATGTTTAGTATTCCAAGCAAACCAGTTATTCCCAAAAGACTTACCTTTGCAATGTGGTGGAACCATTCTTTCCAAGCTCCTCCTTTAGTTGACCCCTGAGAGTGACTTCATTTAACCACTTCTTCTGCCTGCTGGAACCCAATGAGAAGTGTAGCTAGAATGAACTAAGACTGATGAACTGTTTATCTTCTTATTTACAAAGGACTGGGAGTTTCAAAGGCGAGAAAGACCCTGGCTAAGATTAGTACAAAGAGGTCTCACTTATTCTGTCTAAAACACTAGAGCTTCATACCAGCTAGAAGTAACTACCATGGCACACTGGCTAGACTCAAGAGTCCTCTGCTCTATAATAGGAATAATAATATTATCATAGAGTTGTCATGAGAATCAAATGAGAAAATAAATTGAGGGGGGGGGGCAGCTGGGTGGCTCAGTGGATTGAGAGCCAGGCCTAGATATGGAAGTTCTAGGTTCAAATCTGGCCTCAGACACTTCCTAGCTGTGTGACCCTGGGCAAGTCACTTAACCCCCATAGCTTAGCCCTTACCACTCTTCTGCCTTAGAACCTATACACAGTATTGATTCTACCAAGGAAGGTAAGGATTTTTTTTTTAAAAAGGAAGAAAAGAAATGCTTGTTCCCTTCCCCCAGGCCCTTTACATAAATTCATTCCCCTCCTTGTTATCCCAGGTCTGTTCCTGAAAGAGGGATGATGGATTTGAGGCAACTCTAAAATTCTGCAATTCCAAATTGAGCATTCTTATCTATATCTAGACTAAATTTGTAAGGGTAAGGGCCATTTTTCACTTGTTTTTGTCTTTCTTCCTCTTGTGTAGTCTAATTCATTGAACTGCAGTAGGCTCAAAGTCATTATCTGCTAAATAAATAAATGCATGCTTTCAAGTTTCAGTCTCTATAACTTCCTAACCAGATTGTAAATTAGTCACCGGAAAATATTAGGCTTTAAACTTCCTTTGATTCTCCACAGAGCACAGCATAATGCTAAGCTATTATTTGGGCTTTATTTTTATTAATAGTAGTAGTAGTAGTAGTAGTAGTAGTAGTAGTAATAGTATTTTTAAATCCTTACCTTCCATCTTAGAATCAATACTGTGTATTGGTTCCAAGGCAGAAGAGTGGTAAGGACTAGGCAATGGGGGTTAAGCCCAGGGTAACACAGCCAGGAAGTGTCTGAGACCAGATTTGAACCTAGGACTTCCCATCTTTAGGCCTGGCTTTCAATCCACTGTGCCACCCAGCTGCCCCTATTATTTGGGCTTTTGGCAATTTAATGTTAATATTAATGGAGTGATTAAATTCTCTGTATTCCATAAAAGCTATAGGAAAACTTCTAAATAATATAAACTAAGGATTATATTTTCTTTTTCAAGTTTTTTATTTTTTTTTAATAAACAGAAATCTATTGCCCCTCCTTCCCATCTCCTACCCCACTGGAGGGAAAAAGAGAAAAGAAAAACAAATTCTTTGTTAAAAAAGAATATAAAATAATCTAATTCTTCAAACTGGTGGGTCAAAGAGCAAAACAAAGAAACAATTATTGATTTCATTGAAGAGAATGACAATGAGGAAATAATAATCAAAATCTATGTGATGAAGCCAAAGCAGTACTCAGAGGAAAATTTATATCCCTGAGAGCATACATCAACAAATCAGCTAGGGAAGAGGTCAATTGGGCATGCAATTTAAAAAACCAGAAAGAGGACAATTTAAAAATCCCCATATAAAAACTAAATCAAACCCTAAAAATCAAAGGTGAAATTAATAAAATTGAAAGTAAAAGAACTATTGAACTAATAAATAAGACTAGGAGCTGGTACTTTGAAAAAACAAATAAAATGGATAAAGTACTAGTTAATCTAATAAAAAAGAATATGAATAGTTAAGCAAAACATAACTCACACATTGATTGTGTTTAGAACATCCATCTTATTTTGTACTCTAAATCTACTGTCTCTTTGTCAGAAAGCTGTCAATCAACTAGTATTTATTTATTGATTTTAATAAAGATATTTTATTTAACAATTACATGTAATAACAATTTTCCACATACGTTTTCTTTAGTTATAAGATCCAAATTGCCTCCCTCCTTCCCTTCCTTCCCTCTTCCTGGAGAAGGTAAGCAATTTGATCTGGGTTATACATTTATTATCATCATGCAAAACACATTTCCATATTGTTCATTTTCATAAGAGAATAATCATATAAAACCAAAACCCCCAAACTAAAAACTCAAATAAACTACAGTGAAAAATTGTAAGTTTTGATCTAATTCCTACTCCTAAAGGTCTTTCTCTGGATAGATAGCATTCTTTCTCATAAATTCTTCAGAATTGTCCTGGATCATTGTATTGCTGAGAGTAGTTAAATCTTTCACATCAACTAGTATTTACTAAACATCAACTATGTGATAGACACTGTGCTGAGTGCTGGGTATGCAAAGGGGAAAATATAGCCTCTGTTCTCCAGGAGCTCACTGTCTAAGCAGGAGTTCAGAGGTGGATGTCAGTCAGTCAGTCTTCTGGAATCATGGTGGTCATCTCACTGATCAAAATTCTTACAACTTTCAAAGTCATATTTTCAGTGCTGTTATTATATAAATTGCTTTCCTACGTCTCCTAATTTCATTATTTATAAAAAGTCTTCAAATTACCTCCTTTCAAATGTTTTGATCTCACAGTTTAAATAGTTCTTCATGTCCTGCCCATTTTACTTTTCATCAACTCACGCATGTCCTTCCACATCTCTCCAAAATCATGTATTTTTTTGCTCTTATAAAATTTTATGATGACAAAAAAAGACTATTGATAAAGTTATAAAATATAAAGAGATAGAGGTCTATATGTGCACACCATGTTGAATTAAATGTCTTCTACTGTTACTTCTGCTCATACCTACACTTATGATCATTAATACACAATCAGTGATAGTCTTGAGTGCAATATTACAGAATGACATCATTTTTTTTACACAGATACACAATAAGATTTAGCAAATATGTAATTTACAGGCACAGAACTCATTTGATAGCCAAAATGTTTAATGCAAAAAAGCTCCTGACTGGTTTTTCCACTTCCCACTTTTGCCTCATCTGTAGGGTTCTCTTCTCCACTGTATTAATGTCCAGCACTCTCTCTCCTCCTCCTCCTCCTTACCCCCAAAATCAGTGAAATAGGAAAGTTCCTAATTTCTTATCCCTTTAATTGGTAGGCAAGTAACCTTGAGGATAAGTCAGCAGAGAACAAGGAGAGAGATGAAAAAATATGAGTAGAAATCAAAAAAGGAAGGTGAGAGAATGTTTGGCAATGACAGGGGTATGCTGCAAAAAATTTAAAAACCACTCTCTGGAAAATGCCCACAATACACTTTAAATCTCCATTATTAAAATTTTCTCCTTCACTTTTTAAAGCCTAGACAATCAATAGAAAATCAAATCTTGATTTATATCATTTGTACATTTCCAAGGTGTAAATGCTCAGGTTGAATATTTAACAATCTCTCCTTGATAACGCATTCTAGCCAACTCCATCATACTTCTGTAATATACTGAACTCACACTGAAAGCTCAAAGTCAACAAGCAGCCTATTAGACAGGAATGGGGTTCTCAGTATTTGGTTATATGTAAGGGAAAAAGGAATAGAGGTGGGGGAGGAAAGGAGTGACCCTCAAGTGTAGAGAAAAGCTCTGTGTCCTGTCAAGGGTTGCCCTTGTGCCATTTGTTGGGAAGTGAAATAGGCATCTCTAGCCTCTTCTTCCTGCCACCCTTCTTCAAGGGAGATTTTAATTCCAGCCAGGAGGAGAAGGAGAAGCAGGGAATTGAGGTTAGACTCCCCAGTTATGCCTCTTTTCAGAGAGGTGATTACCAGGTTAGTAAAGAAAAAAAATCATTTTTATTTGCTCTTTTAAATATTATTAGTCTAGGGGATGTGATCAGGTTCAATCTAACTTCTTATTGCTTTGTCATCATTCCTGGGGGCAAGGGAAACCCTTCTCTATCTTATATCCAAGACTTAACCCCTTACTTTGTTGTGTTTAGTTGCTCAGTCATGACCAACTCTTTCCTGACCCTGTGGATCATACTGTCCCATGGAGTTTGCTCCCTACTGTCCATGGGGTTTTCTTGGCAAAGACCCTGGAGTGGTTTTGAGACTTCCATCTCCAATGGATTAAGGCAAACAGATTAAATTATTTGTCCAGGGTCAAATAGGTGATAATTGAGACTGGATTTGAACTTAGATCTCCAGGTCCAGTGCTCTATCCACTGAGTTACCCAGCTACTTGGCCCCTTTCCTACCTAATATCAATTCTACAGTGATCTCACGTAGGAAATGGCAAAGAAATCTATTTATCCAAATTATAGCAAAACACAAATCAAAGAAGATACATATATAGGAAAATATGTAGTAGACAACACAGAAGGAAGGAGCTCTCCCACTGGGAGTAAGATGACAACCATAGAGAGAAAGAGAAAGAGAGAGTTCTACCTTTCACTCAAGGAGAAAATTCCCTGAAGTCTCTAGAGTAGCAAATTGAGAATAGGGACATAATGGAGATTGTCAGTTCTTCTCATGTCTTCCCAGGGTCTTTTCCTTCAACAGCCTGAAGTGGGATTGGCCTCTTCCATCTTCCCTCCTGAAACTTAAAGTCCAAAACATCCTGAAGTAACTCAAGTCCTGAAGAATCTCCAAAAGGAAATTGAAACTTAAAGAATTCCAAAGGGTACTGGCAAAGGTTGCTCCCACCAATTCCTCTCATCCCTCATGCAAGACAAGGCATTTATCTCCACCAGTAGAGAGTAGGGAGAGAGAATTAGAAAAAATATCACTGAATAAAAGTCATATATGGATTGAAAACCCAGTCTACCAAGTGCTAAAATACTCAAAGAACAGGAAAGCATAGGGAAAAGAAGAGATTGTAGGCAGACGAACTAGAAACAGGAGGAAGAAAAGGAAGAAAAACAATAATTAATAAGAAATCTCACTAGAATTTGTATAGCAATTTAAAGTTTGCAAAGTGCTTCACATGTTACCTCATTTAATCCTCACAGCCCTATGAGTATGTGTTATGCTTATTCTCATTTTACAAATAAGGAAACTGTGGTTGAGGTAGGCTACTTTACCCAAGGTTACTCAGCTAGAAAATATCTAAGCCGGGACTTGAAATCAGGTCTTCCTGACCTCCACGTTTAGTGCTTTCTCTGTGTAGAATTAACAGTGATTCAGGATTATCAACAGATATGGAACATAAGTAACTGAAGCTGATCTGATCTAAGAATGGACATTTATGATAGAAGTTCAGAAGAGAAAAAAATTCCCAAACACTTCAATCTGGTTTAACAATACCAAACCCAAACAGATGAGATCAAATAGAGATGTTGTCTTAGTTCAGTCTTTAATTAAAGGTTGAGGTTGTTTAAAATAGCCCCCAATTTATTTTTTTCTATATCACCTGCAAATGAGATCCAATTTTTAAATGAGTCTGGTGGTAGAGTCTGATAAATCCTCAAAGAGAAAACTCATTTAAAAATACTAATGCTGAAATAAAGCTGGAGGTTTAGCAATGCTACAGATAGCTTTATAAGATATATCCCATGGGGAGCAGAGTGTAGTGGGGTGGGGGAAGCAAGCAGAAAAAATGGCATAAAATAACCCAAAAAAAGGCATAATTTAAGAATAGTCTCAAGGGAGTAATTAGGTGGCACAGAGGATTGAGAATCATTTGGAGATATGGGAGGTCCTGGGAATTTGGCTTCTAGACACTTCCTAGCTGTGTGACCCTGGGCAAGTCACATAACCCCCAATGCCTAGCCCTTACCACTCTTCTGCCTGGGAAACAGTACACAGTATTGATTCTAAGATGAAAGGTAAGGGCTTTAAAAAAATGGTCTTAAAAATAAAATGAACCCACACCAAGATCATTCTTTTCTCTAGATTTAATAGCGTAAAATAAGAGTTAGAAGTTTGTGGCCATATATTCTCAGAACATCCACTGTCTTTTTCTCAGGCTAGTGATAAACTTAGAACATCTTGTCTTTTGCCTCCTCCTGGTCCCTTTTTCCTTTCAACATCTTTCTCATACTTCAAAGTCAGTCCTGCTAAATTTCTGCCTCCTATGTGGAGGCTTCTCACCTTTTCCAACCCTTTCATTAGAGAGACAGCTTCAGGATACACAGAGAGAGTAGAACAGAGAGAGTAGATCTGAGTTCCAGTCTGCCCTCCAGACATTTATTAGATGTGCATGGCCTTGGGCAAGTCCTTTCTAGGTCTAAAGCAATGCCTTTCTTTATTGCTCTTAAAGTCTCTATTTCTATATGCAATCACACACTGCTTCCTTTCTTAGCTGTTGCTTAGGTCTCCCAAGTAGATTAGAAGCACTTGAAAACAAAGGGTTCTGGCATATTTTAGAGATCATTAGCTTCTACTTGCTCAATTCTAGCCTTTAGGGATTGATTTTCGGCTATAATCTTCTGGTTTTCGGCCATAATCTTCTGGTTTTCGGCCTTAATCTTCTGGTATTCCTTTTCAATCTGGTCATTTCTGGTGTTCAATTGCAAGATTCTACCTTTTAAACAGTTATTTTCTTGCCAGATCTCTTCCATTTTCCTCAAAATCTCAGTTTTGAACTCTTCCATAGCTTGTGAGGAGTTTTCCTTATTTGAGGAGGGTCCGGATGCTTGTTTGTTCTCCTCCTCTGTTTGCTCGGTTGTCTGGATTTTCTCTGTGTAAAAGTTGTCGAGTGTTAAAGACTTCTTTTTCTTGTTATTATTCTTTCTCTTCTGAGCTTCCTGAGACTGGGTAGCCATCATTAGCCCAGCAGCTTCTCGGGTTTATCCTCGCACTCAGTCTCTGTCTGCGGTCTATTGGCTCCTGAGGTATGAGTTCTGGTTTTTTCCAAGGTCAAGCAAGCCCCCTGGTGGACCCCCTTGCTTGATCCTCTGCAGGAGGTTCCTTTACAAGTCTCAGGGCGCTGCTTCCACAGTCGTATACCCGTCCACGCTGGTTCCCCACTCAGGTTTTCAGAGCTTTAGTTCCTGGCTGTGTCTGCCTCCACCCACGCTTCCGCCCTTGCCTGTGCTCTCAGCCTACGCTCTGCACCCAGCATCCACTCTCTGCTCCCACGCTCAGATTTCGCGTGCGTTCTTTGGCTTATTGGGGTCCTAAATCTTGCTGCTCTCAGGAACAGGCCCCGGAGCTGCCAATGACTCGATGGGTGCCCCAAACTTGCTCTATTTCTTTTTAGCTGGCTTCGGCACTATAGATGTGTGTGGAGGGGTTGGGGGTGGGGTGGTTGCTCAGCCCGTGATTTAGTGAGAGCTGTTTCACCCCTTTATAGCATGGAAATGCCTCGATTCTACGTACCTTCCACGCTGTGCCCTGTTGTGGGGTTCCTCCATTCGTTTGGACTTGTTTTTATGTCCCCTTGAGGAGTTTTGTGTGTTTCGGTCAGGAGAGGTTAAGAGCTGCTTCTTACTCTGCCGCCATCTTAACCCGGAACCTATTATTCGGTTCTGGCATATTTTAACCTTTTTTTTATATTTTTCTGCTATTGGCACAGTGTCATACTATATTGCATACTTACTTGATCAATAAATAGCTTGTGTTGTTAAATTCTGATTAAATACTGATTTTTTTAAAAAATTAAATTAAAATGTTTTTTAAACTCTTACCTTCTTTCTTAGAATCAATACTGTGTATCAGTTCCAAGGTCAAAGAATGGTAAGGGTTAGACAATGGGGGTTATAAGTGACTTGCCCAGGGTAACACAGCTAAGAAGTTTCTGAGAGCAAATTTGAACCCAGGATCTTCCTTCTCTAGAGCCTGGTTTTCAATCTACTTAACCCCCTAAATACTGACTTTTAAACATACCTTTAAAAAGCTATCTCAAGAGCTAGAAAAAAATTATTCTATGAATGCAGACAATAAGGTCCACAATAATCAACTACACTCAAAAGGAAAAAAAGTCATATTAACTATTAATAGGTCCCATTTCCTGATGGATTGACACATTGCTTATCATCTTATCAACCACTTTAAGGTTACAAAGTAATTAGATGAGAGCTCCTACCATTCTGCATACTAGAGAACTTGAGTTCTCTTCCTGACTTTGCATTTGATGGTCCCTTTTTCTTTGCCTCAGTTTTCCCTCATTTACCTCTGTAAAATGAAGGGGTTGGGGGCAGCTAGGTGACTGGCTCAGGGGACAGAGAGCCAAGCCTAGAGATGAGATGTCTTGAGTTCAAATGTGACCTCAGACAGTTCCTAACTGTGTGATTCTGAGCAAGTCACTTAACCCCTATTGCCTAGCCCTTACCACTCTTCTGCCTTGGAACCAATACTTAGTATTAATTCTAAGACAAAAGGTAAGGAGTTTTTAAGTTTAGTTTAGTTTAGTTTTTTTTTTAAGGGAAGAGCTGGACTAGATTGGTGGTCTATAAACTTTTTTGACTGAGTAACCCATCAGTAAATTTTGAGCATATGCCCCTAATATAAATCTACTTATTTACAAATTATGAGCATGTGCTACTATATAAATAATTATTTATATTATAAATCTTACACAAAAATTGACATTATAAATATCAATTTATATGGATGAATATATTTCTTTGTTATTTTTGTTTATTTTGGTGAGAAGGAGCATAATACTGCTGGGTTGCTCTGGCCCTGTACAGAGTACAAAAGTTTGGCTAATTTTCATCTTTCAGGTTTTTTTTTTTCTTTTTCTTGAAAGGCTAAGGAATGAGTTTGCACCTCCATGCAATCCATGGTGAGTTTACAAGTGTATGGCTTGGGGTCTTGAAGAAGACTCCAAATCCCCTCCAGGAACAAGACTGGTTAAGAGAAAAGAAAGTTTTCAATGTTCTCTAGTTCACTCACAATGTAAAAGAACAATAACAATATAATATTGTTGGAGAAAATATTTTAACAATATTAGTAATAGTATAAAAAGGGTTTTTGCTCTCATTAAAATATTAATAACTATTAATCACAATATTTTGGTGAAAGTAATATGTCTCATATGCTTTTATTTTAGAAAACACCAGCTAATTCTATCATGCAGCAATGTGTCTGAGATCTAAGTTCTAAGTCAACAAACATTTATTAAGTATTTACTATATGCTAGACACTGTTTATTTCCATACTTGATTTTTTAATGATTGTCATTGCTAAGAAAAAAATGGATAGGACTTTTCATCTTCCCCTGATGTCAATCAGATGTTTCTGAAAACTAATCAAAAAATGTTACATTTTCATATTTTTAGCACATAGACCTAAAACTTGAAATTTGCCTTACCCATTTTGTCTGCAAAGTTTCAAACAACAGAATTACATGAAATTAACCTCTTCTTCTTCCTGCCAGGTTTTTATTGGCCAAATAAGCCAATTCTTTTGACATCATGACAACATCCAAAGTGTGCTTTCAATTATTGTGCAAAAGCCATGTGGATCAATTGACAATGTGACTAATTTTTTCCAAAGGAGTTATGTGAGAGAATTGAACACATATGAGACAATGGATTGGGATGTCGGGGTATTTGACAAACATCAATGTGTATAGTTAAAGCCCCTAATATGAAGACACATATGAAGACTAAGAGCCAGGTATTAAACTCTAGGAAAGGAAAGGGAATGACGTAGGGTCAGTGGATTATTGCCACCAGAATCTGGTCAGTGGGATAAATCTAGATGGAGAAATTGCTGAATAGTAGCAGAGGGAGGATTTGGAAATAGCAGAAAAGTGCAAAGAGTATGCCTGTACCTCCAAATCCTGGGCAGGTGGGGAGGAATGAGAGATGTGTATCCACCACTGGAGAGGAGAGTCAGAGCTTTATTATTTTCTGACAGGAGACAGATCTGTGAGTGGCAGAAGATGAAAAGAAATGGAGAGTTTGTCATTGATAGACGAGTAGCAGAGGGTATAATGGAAGAGATGAGCACAAGTGACCACACTGGGATGTAAGAGCAAGGAATGGTAGGAGAGAAGAAGGGTAGTTACTAATCTGCAACACCAAAATTGGGAGAGGAAGAGGTGAGCTTGCCAGCCATAAAATGGGGATGTAGTGACTACTGACTGGAGATTTCACTCAAGGGTCCTGTAAAATGGCAGAGAGAAGAGTCAATTCTGTTTTAAGAGGCAGTGAATTCTGTTTTAAGGTAGCCACTTTCACTATCATGGAGGCCCTGATGAGAAATGTCTGGTATCTGAGATTTAGGTCACCACTAAGTCCTTTTTGTAAAATACTAGTGCCAGAGGCTCTGGGCTTAGAGGTGAGGAACAGGGTAACCAAGGCTCTGATCCAAAAGGGAAGAAGGGGGTATGTATGGTTTGTGAAGATCAGATTTTGGGTTGGGACCTGGAAATGAAGCAGAGAAACACAGCAAGGTCCTAGTTATAAGAAAGGAGCATATAAGGCTTAGGGATCCACTCTATCACCATACTCCTAACTCTTCCTAAAGAATTTCATGCCAGTTATAATGGGAATTTCTTTTTAAGTCTGAAGGCATTTCTACGTACACTTACTTGTCAGTTAGTCAATAAATAGTTAATAAATAGTACCTGAAAAGTACACTTAACAGTCCCGACATTCCCCATAAGGAAATCTTTCCTTAGTAAACATACACATTGTCTTTTTTCCCTTTGGAAAAAATTAGTCACTTCAGAGAATTGATTCGAATGATCTTTACACAATAATTAAAAGCACACTCTGGATGTTGTCATGATGTCAAAACAATTGGTTGAATTAGCCGAAAAAGGCTAAGGAGAAAAAGGAGAAGTCAATTTTAATGTTGCCTGGAAATCTACAGACAAAATGAATTGAATATGCAATTGAATTTTTCACCTATTAACAGTATGATACAGTCTAAATAGTGATCAATTAAAATATACACATTGTTAATTCCCTTTTCTTGGGAGATTTACCTGGTTTCATAGGATGCAAATATTTAAGCAGTCCCAATGATTTTTGCTTTGGCACAACTTAGTAATTATGAGAAGCAAATGAAGGTGTTTTTTTTCCAGCAGAACTCCAGGACCCATTAGATCATAGTACTGTAATCAATCACTCAGTATAGTGTTGTGCACATAGTAGGAAATGAAAAAAATGCAGTTGACTATTTTTAATCATCAAAATAACTTTTAAGCAAACATGGAGGTATCCAATCAAGTGATTTCATTGATTGTTCTTTTCATGTGAAAATAATTCTAACCTGTAGTCACCAAACTGCCCACAAAGACTATAGAGAGAAAACTGCCTTCAAGACACTTTGTACAAGGTTCCATCTTGATCATTATTTCATTTGATGCTCCTTAAAGCAGCCACAGCTATTGTCACGTGCCTGGCTTGGGGGGGGAGGGGAGGGAAGGGGGACCATTTTTGCAACCAATTTCATTGATTGAGGACAGATGGCATGTAATTGTCAGTTCATCTTTTGATTCCCTTGGTATATTTTTATGTGATATCCAATAACATGTTTTACCCCAAAAAACTAGCCACAGAAAATTATTTGGAAGATTCTAAAAACTCCATTTGTAAGACTTAGCTAATCCACAGACATAAAAATCCTTTAATAGGGGGCAGCTGGGTAGCTCAGTGGAGTGAGAGTCAGGCCTAGAGACAGGAGGTCCTAGGTTCAAACCCGGCCTCAGCCACTTCCCAGCTGTGTGACCCTGGGCAAGTCACTTGACCCCCATTGCCCACCCTTACCAATCTTCCACCTATGAGACAATACACCGAAGTTAAGGGTTTAAAAAAAAAAAAATCCTTTAATATAAGTGATAGCTGCAGGATCTTTTTTCCCCCAGGTTTAAAATTTTTTTTTTCAAATTTTTTATGCAAGATCTTTTTTTTAAAAAAAATCCTAGCTACCCAGAAACAAATAGCTATTTACTTGGACTTGTTTGAGATTTTGCCATTCAATGGAGTTAAAAATGACAATAACCTGAAAAAATACATATAAAGACATTAAATATTTAAAAATCAAGTCACATCAATCCTTCAAAATGAAAACTAAAAAGGAGATGCTAAGTAAATTGTACAAAGTAATGTTTTCTACTTTCTCCCCTTTCTATTCCACTTATGTGTGCTGAATGCTCAACAATTTATGCACATTCTCTAAACCTGTGTTGGTAATCCTATATAGCACATATGCCAGAGAAGATTGCTCCCTTCACCCTCTCCACCACACCTGAGGACATTTTTCACTTCACCCATCCCTCTGCCCAGCAGCCCAATGGGAGTGTTTCCTCCTTCCCCAGAAGGTTTGCCATCACTGCTCTAAAAAAAAAATCCATACACATTAGTGAAAGATGGTTGAATTCAGATATTATGACCCAAACGGCATCCTTGTCTCTATTTCAATTTGACCAAAAGCCATTTCTCATTTTCCATTTGTCACAATCAAGCTATATTTTATAGAACGATATATTTTGATATAGAATGTTTTGGAGATGATTCAATTAAATTTGACCAAATTTAACCTAAAACTAAAAGCTACCAAGATACAACTGGCTGGCATTTTTTTTTTATCTAGACCTGTGATTTCAATTCCCAGTGTGAAAACTACTTTCCCTGATATAGATTAGCAATTTGTCTGTGATTTATAGTCTTGAAAATTTCCTCCAGGCACTGAGAGATTAAGTGCTTTGCTCATAGTCATATGGCTTATATATAACAGAGAAAGGAAGTGAACACAGGTTTTACTAAATTCAAGCTCTCTATTAACCATAATGCCTCGCTCATCGAGTACTAAACTGAGCTAAACACATAGTAATCAAAAGGATTTTCCTTGTTTTCTCCCAGTCTTTTTTTCTCTCTAAAAATTTGACAAAAATTGAAAAAGTTTGCATTAGACGTTTTTAGAGTGATAAAATGTTTAGCATGATGTTGTTTATCTTAATGTATACTTCCTTGGCCTTTAGTTTCTCAAATATCTTCTAAAAATCTAGGCAATAAGAACATTTTCATCTGAAACCATCTTCAGTAAATGAATTTTTGCCAGGCATTCTTTATCAGTGATTCGGGTAAAATCAGCTGGCTGGGGAATCTGGGTGTGTTTACACTTATATCAAAAACTAAGTGAAAGGATTAAGATTAAATGCCAGGGTTCTAATCTCTGGAACCAAGACTCAAAAGTAGAAATTCAAGTAATGATAGAACTGCTAGCCAAGGGACTTAACATAGGAAAATGCTTTCCAGTTCTACATTTATTTGGTCTAGGAATGTAATATGGGATTCTGTCAAGGTATCCCTCCTACATCAAGGTGACAAAACTTTTGTTTTTCAAGCTTCTGACTCTTGTTTCTTAAATGATTCAGTCGCTGGGCTCTGGAAAGCTATGCAGTAAAGGCTTTGATTACAGACCTGATGACGAACTGTATGCCTGTCATTTGAGCACCAACCTAGTTAGTCATTATCATCCTCATCATTATTATCATAATCATTGTCACCGGAAGTCTAGCCATTAGTTATTATTTTTTCATTGGGGGAGGGGGGCTGGGATGGGCAGGAAAAGCTCATGAAACCCACTACTGAGGTGTGGAGGGTTTGGGAACTACACTGGTAGAGGGGAATAGTCATGCTGATCTTTTTTAAGTATAGAATTTATAAAACTTAAGAGGTAGAGAAGTTTGTCTTAATCAAACCTATGATTTTCATAAGTTTTTGAAGATGATAAAAATGAACTACCAGAAGACTAACATAGAGCAAACTTTTTCATCTTTTGACTCAGTTTACTCATTTTTTTTAATGCAGATAGTTGGACTAGTTGACTTCTGGGGTTTCTTCCAGCTCTAAATGAATATGCCTATGAACCCAAAATAATTAATGGTCATATCTGTCAATGTGGAATCTAGAAGCCCCCAAACTTGTAGCATAGTAAGCTCGGATGATCCCCAGTTTAGTTAACTTAAAGGTGAGAATCCCCAAGTTTGACTTTGTCTAGCGAGAGTTTCTTCCTGAGGGGAAAATTCAACAGAGTCTCAGACAAACAATAGACTTTAAAGTAGTTTAGGCTAGGATGGCTAATCACATCAGGTGTTGAGTATCTCTTTTGTCCCAATGGTTTCTCCCCTTAGGCCAAAGTCCTAGGTGGCCCAGCCTTTGGCTGGGTCTTTCCCTTTTGTGTCCTTCATAAAGCATCAGCCCCTCATGGTTATTCCTGCCAGAGACTCCTCATTTTCCTTTGTTACTGTTGTAAGGCCAGTCAACTATCCCTCCCATCCTCAACCCTCATGTTCTGCATGAAAGGTATTTAAGCTTCCCACTTGAATGACTCTGGAGTTGTCACCTAACGAGGTGGCACTCCCAGGAGTTTGGTGACTGGAGCTGCCAGGGTCTAGGACTCAGTCTGGGTTGATAGTGCACAGCTCTGTGAGGAGACCTAAATTTAGCGTTAAATCCTTTCCTCAATTAAAGAGTGGCTTTTTCTAACTATTTAATAGTTCTGAGTTTTTTTCCAGTTAGCATATCTTAGAATACAAGATCAAAATGATACACGTAAACCCAGTGGAATTGTGCCTCAGCTATGGGAGGGGGTGGGCGGAGGGGAGGGAATAGAACATGAATCCTATAACCATGGGAAAATGTTCTAAATTAATTAAATAAGAATTTTAAAAATAAAAAAAAAAAGACTCAAGATCAAATGGACAAGGATTCATGTGGCAAAAGTGAATTTAGAGAAAGATTTTCCTTTTCCTAACATCAGTGTTTCCTGCATAAACTTGACATAGGCTGTCGAAGGCTGCCTTACATTTTTGTGTTTTATTGCAGTGTTGACAGCTTTGGATTTGATGACTGTTTTAATTGGTAAAAACTGAGATGTTAGATTCCTAAAAGGTTGGGCATCTTGTAACCTCATTTACAACAAACATTTAAAACTTTTCTGAATAAATACAAATAAAAATGTGTAATTATTTCCCAAGCAAACTCAAACTTGGTAATTAATCTATAAAACACAATAGTTTTATGGCCATACCAGTGTAGGTTATCCAAGCTTCTTCCTTAAAGAAAGGTGCATCTTTTTAATACCATTATCTTTCTGGGCTAGGCATGAAACATTATAAAATCTAAAGAAGTAAAACTGAAAATTGTCAATCAGTCAACAAGCATTTATGAAGCACCTACTATATGCTAAGTGCTGGATACAAAAAAAAAAAAAAAAAAAGGCAAACAACAGTCCTGGCTCTCAAGGAGCACACTGTCTAATGGGCACTCGAAAGATTTGTGGTAGCTAACCAGAAATCATGAAGAAGTGATGGAAAGATTATCAAAGAAACACGTGATTGAAAAAGATGGCTGGTCATATGCCAGAGGCGAAGACTAAGTCATTAGTGATGAGGAGAATAAGCTCAAGCCTACTGGTTGGTGGAGTCCCTGGGGTAAATTTATGAGAAGACATGTATAAGAATCACACACGTAAGGTAGGCATGGAGGGGGTATGGTCTGCATCTTCATAAGGTCTCAGATTCAGTTGAATATTTGAGTCACTGGGTGAGTTAGCTTTAGATTGTGAAGAACTGCTCATATTTGAATCTCTCCTAAAATTTGATACTTTTTTCCCTAGGAAAAAAATTAAAATACATTTTTACCTCCAGGGCTTCTAAATCTTGAGAAATATTACCTTTCTGATCTTTGTAGAAAATTTGGGTTTGTCCAGAAGAGGAAATTATCCCTTTTACAATAAAATTAATATTTATCCCCTGTAAAAAAATAGATTTTGCTATCATAAAGTCAGAGTGCTATATAACAAATAAGCATTGGCCCTTGGAGCCAATTCAACCTAATTCAATAGATATGTGCAATTTTTATACTAGGAGGCTTAAATTAGTTATCTGTGCCATTCTACTAAGCATAGATCTAAAGATTTAGGAAGCAAATGAATCCTGTCATTGAGATTGCACTGGAAAGAAGAAAATTAGAATGTAGAGAAGAGAAACTGGATCTAATAAAAATCAAGGCGGAAAAGAAACCCTCCATACTGTTCCTGGTATCTAAAACAAACCTCAAGTGCTACAATAATTCACTTGTCAAAACTCCTCAGACAACTCAGAAAAAAAATATAGTTAAGCACTAATAAGACAATTCTAAAAAATTCTTCATTCTAGTTCTAATGTACAATCTACACACACACTATCTGCTAAAATGATTGCTGAAATCATATCATGGACAACAATTTTCATCTACTGGATTTTTTAGTGCTAAATCTTCCTTCTTTCATTCCTTTTTTCCTTCCTTCCTTCCTTCTTTCCTCCCTCCTTCTTTCCATGCCTCCTTCCCTTCCTTCTTTCCTTCCTTCCTTCCTCTTTGTTTCTTTGTTTCTCCTTTTTTTAAATTTACCTTTACCTTCTGTCTTAGATTAAATACATTGGTACCAAGGCAAAAGAATGGTAAGGGTTAGGCCATTGGTGTTAAGTGACTTGCCCAGACAGAATCACACAGCTAGAAAGTGTTTGAGGACAAATTTGAACTCAGAACTTCTCATGTCCAGACTTGGCTCTCTATCTATTGAGCTACCTTGCTACCACTTGAATGCTAAATTTCAAGAAATAAATTATATGTGAGGAACAAAAATTACATCTTTGGATTTACAAAGAAACCTAAGCAGTTCAGAGTCTATAATAGGTGATATGAGAATAGTTATCAAGGGAGAAAAATGTGTTTTATTGTTATGATCAGTTCAAAATAGCATTCCTAAGTATAATTCCACCCCTGTATTCGAAAGAATACCAATTCTTCACTAGACTGTAAGCAACTTGAGGGCAGGGGCTATGTTGTTTTTCATCTTGTTATCCCCAGAGCCTGTTTCTTCCATTGAATCCCCCAGCCAAAAAATAATATTGGGACAATTCCTTTTCTGTTTCCTTTTATAGCAAATGGTGCCATACAACTTCGATTCTTTCAGTGTCCACACTTTTAATGTACTACATAGTTTCAAAGTGCATTATTTATTTTTTTAAAAACTAAACTTCCATGATATAGATATCTTTTGGTTCTCCTCTGTGACTACTTCTCAATCTCCTTTGGTTATGAGGTAGGAGATAGGCATTTCCCCTCAACTTCTGCCCTGGATGCTCCTTCCCCCATTATCCTCTGCCCCAAATCTAGCCATAGGAGTCCCATGTCTATCTTGCTTTCCTATTTCATAAGATGTCTCTGAAGCATCACCGTGAGGAGCCGTGACCTTCAGGATGACAATGAAATCAGCAGGCAAAGAGATCAGTGACAAAAGTAGCTCTCGATCACTTTCTAATAAACAGCTTTAGCCACCCCAATACTTGTTCCCCTCTGCTCTTTCTCTCTAGAATATTCTATGATCAACAAAACTCTGCTTCATTCTAGACCTCTTCTTTTTCCATTTTTTTGGTGCTCAATGAAACGTACTTTTCTCCAGAAAACATCAACATCTCTTGGCATTCTTCTCTTATCCTCTGACATTCGAGGCCAAGGGGAGTAAGCATATTTCTTGTTCCTTATTGTCACTCAGATTTCCCCTCTGCCATTGGCATTCAGCAATCATTTCTCTTCTTATAAAATCACTTCATCCAGTTTATATATTCTTGTTACTGTCATCTTTGGACTATAAATCACTCTCCTTCCTCCCCATAAATTTAGCATGTGACACAACAGTCTTTTTCTTCCTCTCCAACTTTTGAATCCTTTAAAGACCCTGCTCTGCCAGTTCCTCACATCCTTTTGTTTGCAATCCAGCTCAACTACAAACAGTAATGGTCATACCTATTAAATGATGATTACTTCCAGCCCCCTCTATTCTATTGATTTTTCTCCAGATACTAGAATTCCTAGTTATGGCTCTGGCAATAGAGATGGGATAGTGATAGAAGTCTGTAAACAGCAGATTCCAGTTTATAAATAACAGTCCATTTGGAGGAGATAGGTTGGGTGGGTCAAATAATTGTTTCCCTGGCATTCCTTGAAGTTTACATATTGATTTCATATAGACTTTATACTTGGCCTTTATTCCAGTATTTGGTTTTCATGCCTTAGTCCTCTGGATTTTAGTACTTCATCGATGCCTGTGCAGATTGATGACATAGATCATTGGACCTGGAATCAGGAAGACTCATGTTTGAGTTCAAATCTGACCCTAGAACACTAGTTGTATAATCCTGGACAGGCCACTTAACCCTGTTTACCTCAGTTTCCTCATATGCAAAATAAGCTGGAGAAGAAAATGGTAAACTACTCCAGTATCCTTACCAAGAAAACCCGAAATGGGGTCACAAAGAGTCAGACCCAATTGAAATGACTGAACAACACCAACAGATGCTTGGTAACCAATATGGTCTGGCATTTCAACTTATTCTTGCTCTCCTCTCTACCTGGATCTTAACCTCTCTGCCCAGGGCAAGAATTGACATTACTCATCAGAAATTTATTGTGGCGCATCCCCAAGGCTCTATCTTTGTCTCTATCTCTATCTCTATCTCTATCTCTACATATATATGCATACTCTCATTAAGTGATCTCAACCAGGTCTCTGGTTTATGTCCTCTGTGAAGTCGACTTAAATATGTGTGTGTATGTTTGTGTGCATATATATATGTGTGTGTGTGTATATATATATGTATATGAAGACTACTTTTTTAAACTCAATTTTTAATTTTATTTTTTATATATTTAATTTTATATTATGTTATTTTAATGCGGTGTCCATGCCACAGTCCATCACAAACACACCTGGGTAGGGGTGCCACCCAAGCTACATTTAATCACCAGAAGCATCTAAAGGGAAAGTAATTAACAATTGTGGACAGCTGTTTCTTCCCCACATTGCTGTCTGCCTTCCCTGAGGATCCCTAGCCTTAATAAGAGGGGAAGATGAGAACTAGATTTTACACACATTCATTCTCTCTCCCCTTTCCCTCTCTCTCCCTTTTCTTCCCTCTCTCACTCACAGCATTCACACAGCTGCCTGCAATTGCTAATTACTCCTCTCCCAACCCTATCATGCTTCTGGTGATTAAGTATAGTTTGTGTGACATCTCCCAGGTGTTTTTGTGATGGAGTCCAACATGTTTATCAGATTAAACAGAATGGGCTGGATTAGAGACTGTTGTGTGGATCAGCTGAAATGTATACCAAATGGGAGTAACAACTTCAGGAATATTGTGAGGGAGAGAGGGTGTCTGAATGAAGGATCAGGACTAAATCTGGGTTTACAGTGAATGACAGGAAGGACATTTGAGTGTCTGTCCTTTGAAGAGGCTCTTGCCTTGGGGATGTGGGTACTGGAGAGGTGTTCTAGACCTAACTAGGCAAGATACCTCTGCCTTACTTAGCTGGTCGGAGAAGTTCTGGGTCCTGGGTCTTTGGAGGAGCTTTACAGAATGCCTTTTCCATCAAACTATGGATAGTAAGCAGCAGATGGACAGAGTTCTGAGCTCCAGAATTCACCTGCTGTTTCAGGAAATGTTTCAGGAAAAGCTAATGCAACCAGAATCCGATGGAATGATAATCAGTAGGAAATGGGAAGTGCTTGGGAAGGAACCCACATGTATGAGAGAAGGAAAGGGACAGAAAGAAGGGTCATCTGGGTTATCCCTGGAATCCAGGCCCATGACTACCTGCTTAATTAACACCGTCAGCAGAATCCTCTACTAACAACTCCAATTCAGCGTATCCCAAACTATAACTTTCTCCTGCTAGTTTTCTGATGATTGCACCACCATTTCCCAGTCACCCAGGCTTGAAACTTTAGCCAGTGTACACTGTCCTTTTCCCTCTTCATTGTACCCCACACCTCATCAGTTGCAAAGCCTTGCTGTCCATACATCTCCACATTGCTCAGATACACTTCCTTCTCTTCACCCCACAACTGTGGCCAACTTAGCTTAGGTTCTTGTTATTGCAACATCAAATGAGAGAATACTTGTAAAACAAAACACACAACACAGTGTCAGGCAGCTATGTAAATGTTTATTCCCCTCCTTCCCCTCTTCAGATTAGTCTTCTTGCCTTAAATCTCTCCTTTCTCCAATCATAAGGTAAAAATACTGAACCTAATGTCTAGGTTTGACCATGTTATTCCTCTGTTCAAAAACCTTCAGGGTATCAATATTTTGTATAGATAAAATGCAAGCTTTTTAATCTGAATGAATGAAAAATCATTTAGCAAAAATCTACTATGCATTAAGCATTATACCAGTTGCAAGGAATATAAATATAAAAGTCCCTATCCTTAAGAGGTCGCTAAGTAACATAGTAGATAATATACTGGGAAGTTCTGAGTTCGAATTCAGTCTCGGGCACTTAGTAGCTGTGTGGTTCTAGACAATTCACTAACTTCTTTCAGCCTTAGTTTCCTCAGTGGTAAAATGAGCATGCAGAGCTTTGCAAAGATCAAATGAGATAATACTTGTTAAGCACTTAACCACTGAGTCTGGCACAAAAATGGCTCCACAAATGCTTATTCCCTTCTCTTAAAGGAGGTTACATTCTGATGAGGAGAAACCAAAGCAGATAATAGGGAAGGGCATTGGAGACACAGGGCAGTGGATTGTCATGCCCTTTCCCAGAAGCAATGATATTATCCATTTGATTAATGCACTCAGAGCAAGAAGTATGAGAGAAGAAATTAGGAATGTCTGTCAGGAAGGAATAGGAGTGGGGTGGACACAGAAGACATGAAGAAGGCAAGAACATGGATGGAGTAAAGAAGCTCTGGAGCTGGCTAGATATAATGGGTTAGATAAATTTCCTTTCTTAACAATCATGGTGGTTCAGTCTCAGGGCAGTTCCAAAGATAAGTGGATTAATTCATCAAGGAAAAGAAGTATAATCTATAGAGGTAGGTGGAAGGGTAGATGGCAAAATGTCATGGGTGAAGGATCACTATAATCTACCTTCTAATTACCTTTTAGCATCCTTTCATAATATTCCATCATGTATTTTATGGCTTAGTCAAACCGGATTACTACACCCAATCTTTACCTCCCTTCACCTTGTACATATTATATACCCCATGTCTAGAATCTGTCCACACATTCCTTTTGACATCTATCAAGACTCAACTGGAATAAAACTTTCATGAGACCTTTCAACTAGGAATGATTCCTTCTTCCTTGAATTTCTCAGACCACTCAAATAACTTAAAATTATATGTGTACCTGCTAATAATAATAGCTATCGTTTATAAAATGCTTACTATATGTCTGGCACTGTGCTTTACAATTAATGTCTCATTTGATCCTCAGAGCAACCTTGGGAAGAAGGTGCAATTATTATTCCTCATTTTACACATAAGGAAACTGAGGTTAAGTAACTCTCCTATGGTTGCTTAGCTAGTAAATGTCTGAGGTTGGATTTAAATTAAGGTCTTCCTGTGTCCAGGAGAAGTACTCGATCCACTGCATCATCTGCTGGACGAGAGTCTTCTGGAAGGCAGCGACTATGTCATTTTTCATCACTGTATCCCCCACTACCTAGGATAGTGCCTTTTACCTAACATTGAAGGTTTGGTGAACTGAATTTTTAAATTACTCTCACAAATCCTCTATGAAATAGGGCAGTATTTATTCAATACTTTACAAATGCTGGATGTGCCATTAATCATAAAACAGTGGGTTTGGGCTCCTGCAGGCTGAACTTAATTTAAGGCTTGATTCCAAAACAGAGATAAAGGCAACACCCAGCTTCCTAGCATTAAGCCTCAAGGGCCAAGTTACTGTTTCTAAAATTGGATTGCCTCAAAAATCCAAGTAATTAAATCAAACAGTGTTATGCAAAGGTCAAAGAATTAAAATATTCTGTGCTGATAACATATTTTTAATATGCAAGATATTGAAATAAGGGCATTACTAGTAGTAGAAAAGGGCTGTTGGATCTTTGCAGGGGCATGTCTTCATACATTTTAGCCTCATCATTTCCCTTGAACTCTACAAAAAGCATGCATCTAGCTACAAAATAGCACTATAGAGGAGATGGAAATTTCATGAATTTTCTCTTTATCAGCCTAGTGATTGTGAGTACATTTCCAAGTTAAAGAATGTTTCCATCATAACGTTTTGAGAGACAGATTGTGCTGACACAAGCTTGTAGCATTCAAAGCTGTAACATTCACAACTCCTAAAGGCCGGGATTTCTATGCACATAATTCTTTGCTTTTAATTTGACTTTAAGCAGGAAATTAAAAATTAAAAAAAATTTTTTTTAAAGTCTAAGCCAACCCATATAAGTTGATTGAATTAAACTGATTAGATTAAATTGATTAAATTTGATGATTAAATTGATGATTTTTATTGCTGGCTCTCTATGCACATCATCTCTTGCTTTTAATATGAATTTAAGGGGGAATTAAAAATTTTTTTAAAAATTCTAAAAAACCCCATAGCCAACCCATATACATGGATTAGATTAAATTTAGTAACTTGATTAGATTAAATTATTTAGATTGATTAAATTGATTAAATTTGATAATTTTTGTGTGCTGGATTTCTTTAATGTCAAAACATGCATATTCTCAGTGGCCATCCTCAACATGGCCATAAGAGAATGCCTATCATCTCTTGCTTTTTTTTTTTTTTTAACCCTAGTACTTCGGTGTATTGTCTCATAGGTGGAAGATTGGTAAGGGTGGGCAATGGGGGTCAAGTGACTTGCCCAGGGTCACACAGCTGGGAAGTGGCTGAGGCCGGGTTTGAACCTAGGACCTCCCCTCTCTAGGCCTGACTCTCATCTCTAGCTTTTAATCTGACTTTGACGGGAATTTAAACATTTAAAAAAATTCCCAAAAAACCCCTAAGCCAACACATATAAATTGATTTGATTAAATTAATTAGATTAAGTTGATTAGATAAGCAAACCAAATAAATTAAATAATGAGCCTCCATCAGTTGAATTAAATAATTTTATGTTTACTGTTTATATGATAATTTTAATATTTAATAATACTTAACACATTAATTTTAAATGCTATGTTTATAGCAACCAGAAGTGGATTTCAGAACCTTTAATTCTCTCTGAGTAGATTAGTTTGAAAAGAAACCACATTTCTCTTATCATGGCTTTTCACCCCTCCCCCCTCTTTGGAGTTGCCCTCTGTTCTTTGTATATAGTAGATATGTAAAAAAAAACTCTATTTGACTAACTGAAGAATAATTAAATTTTTCGTTTTTCCTTGATAGAAGCCACTTCACCCCTTGATCTCGAGTTACTCTTCTCTGGATTTTTGTCCATTTTAATTATTCTTTGCTCACCTTAAAATGTAGAGATTTTTGTAAAATATTTTAGATTTAGCAGTCTGCTTAAAGTTAGATTAGAGCTAAATGTCCCCTGAGAACACAAAATCTAGGCAGCTGGGTGGTGCAGTGGGTAAGTGTAATATGTGGAATCAGCAAGACAAGTCATTATCTCTTTTCTTAGCTTTAGTTTCCTAATCTAAAAATGGAGATAGCAATAATGTTTACCTCGAAGTATTAGTTTGAAGATCATATGTGTGTATATATATATACACACATGTGTATATATATATACACTTTATAAGTGGTAACTGCCATAATAAAGTTAATAACTATTATATACATTATTATTATTATTATTATTACTACTACTAATTTTCTTAGTTCTGAGGTAAGTAGTAGGCCTCAAACTCAGGAGTTCTGAGCTGTAGTAGAGTGAAAGCCAATTGGATGTTTGCACTAATTCTATTAATTATGTGAGGGAGTGCTTCAAGAGAAGGAGTCACCAGGATGCTTAGGAGATAGTGAACTGGCCCAGGTCAGAAAAAGAATAAGTCAAAGCTTCTGCACCTATCCACAGCAGAGACTCATGGACTTGTGGGTGGTTGCTGAACTTCTAGACTAGACTAAATGAGGTAGGGATATTTAGGCTCAAAAAATAAAGAAAAATCTTAGTTCAAGTGATTTGTTTGAAGCTACAATTAGAAAATGAACCTGAATCTACCTTGCAGAAAAATGGGATTAATATTTGGGCTTTATTTTATAAAGGAGTTATATCAGAACAAGTATGCTCAAGTGTGTAGTTAAAATTTTTCATAGCATTAATACCTGACTCCAATTGCAAATAACAAATCTAGCCAATAACACATAATTATTATGATTACATTGGATTAAATTTAAATGCAAAATAACTGTAATTATAGTACTGGTGCTATGGAAGCTTTTGTATACAGCAACAATGAAACTTTTATTTGATAAGCATTCAATCATCTCATTTTCCCTTGGTGTTGCTCTATAATAGTACATGAAATATAGAAAGAACTCACTAATTTAAACAAATTGAGGCATGGCTCATCCAAATGAGTGAAAACATCCTAACTAAATTTAAAAATTACAGTACTTTTCTAGCATACAAACTTAAAAAAACTAGATTCACAAGACCAATCAAGTAGAAGTCCCTGAAAAGCTTTAATGATGTAATAGCAGAAATAACATTAAGAGGGAAGAAAATTGACCAAGGAGTCAGACAACTTGCTTTATCGTGCTGCTTCGGCCTCTAGTGAGACCTTGGGGAGAAAAAAACTTTATGCTTTCACTTTCTCATCTAGCTCTAAAGTTCTGTGAATATATAAGAATAATTATTTCTAAATGATATATGTACAAGTTCAAGTATATATGCGCAAATATGTGTGTATAAATACACGTGTACATCTTACATGTATATTTATATACCTATACACATTAGGCATTAGACGATAGAGTTGATAGAACAATGGTGCTGGAGTCAGGAAGATCTAAGTTCAAATTCAGTTTCAGATACTTACAAATTGTGTGATCTTAAGCAAATCCCTTAAACCTCTATCTGCCTCAGTTTCCTCAACTATAAAAAGGGAATAATAACATCATGTACCTCCCAGGCTGGTGAGGATAAAATGAGATAATCTTGTAAAGTGCTTTGCAAACCTTAAACTACTATATAAATGCTAACTATTGTTAATGTGATTGTTAGTATATTGAGATAGAGGGTTCAGTGATGATTGAATTTCTCTTCCTGATTCTCATGATAACATGGATCAAACCGGGGAGCCTTCAGCATAATAATCACTACTTTTTCTAAGATTATGAGGGCAAATTAAGACCAGGTCACTTAAGGTCTTTTTTAAAGGGGTAAGAGAACATTTTAGTAGCTTAAATGGGGAAACTTCCAGGTTGGTAAATTGTAATTTTGGAAAATGTTTGCAAGGAAGATATAACCATGGTGGTACATGTCTAGGCTATTGTGGGATTTCTAGAGCTGCTTAAGGGAGGATGGGATGCAGGGCTGACTTTGATATGATCTGATAAACTGAAAAATCCCCTGAAAGCTAGGTTGCAGAGCATGCTTTAGTAAAAATGGGTAAGAAGGGATTTGTTTATGCCTTTCCTCATTCAGGGTGCCAGACACATTGCCTCAGTGTGACTAGAGACTGAGGCAGACAGATTAAATGACTTGCCCAAGTTTGCACAGCTAATAGGTGTCTGAGGCCAGATTTGAACTCAAAGACTTCTGCACTCCAGATTCAGTACTCTGTCTCTCAGGCAACTGAAATCCATTTGGGTCTACCCTTCCCATAGAGTACTCTAGTTTCAGATCTATTTTTCCATTAATAAAATACGTTTTGTTATATGTAAAAGGGCACCTTTAGTGCCCTATGTTTCAACTGGCTGCCAAGAGTTAAAGTGACATAATATACAGGGTAAGTACCTAAAAAATGCTTGTTAAATTTGATTTAAATCAAATCTATCTACAGTGTAACACTGATCACACCTTAATGGGTTGCCCATTCAAAGAGGGCTTGAATTTTTAAGGGAACCTGGAGACAACTATGCTTTAACCCATTAAAATTTTTTTTAATTAATTTTAATTTCAATTAAAATTTTTTAATTTATTTTTTATATTTTTCCATGGTTACAAGATTCATGTTCTTTCCCTCCCCTCTTCCCTTCCCCCTCCTGGAGACAACAAGCAATTCCACTGGGTTATACATATGTCATTATTTAACCCATTTTTAACTGCAGAACTTCAAGAACTATACGAGTCAGGTGAGGAAGATTTTTTGTTGCATTCAACAAATATTTATTAATAAATTTATTCAAGTGATGAGATTAGGTGAAGATAAAAAGAAAAGAAAGACAATCTTTGCCCTTGAGGAGCTTATCTTCCACTGGTGACATGAAAGTAAGGAAATGAAAGAATTTAGCAAATAATGTAAAGTAACTTCAAGGAAGAATGCTAATACCTGGAGGCCTTGTGTAGGATGTGCTGCCCACACTGTACTTGATTGAAGTTAGAGATTCTACCTAGTATCTATACAGCAGGGCTCCCTTATCTTACATTTCACTTGCCCTGGTTTCAGTCATCCAAAGGTAGATGTCCACCTGCCCCTGACCTCTTCTACTTTCACTTTGTTTTAAGGTTTGTGAGGGTGGTGAGAGGGGGAGGCTGGGGAGTACCAAGCCAAAGGACAGGAGCAGGGAGAAAAAGCACATATACTGGGACAGTAGATATTCATTTATATGGTTTCAGCCATCCACAGTTATGTATCCCCTGCAGATCTAGGGCCCTTACTGTATTGCACATTAAGCTTTGCAAAGCACTTTACAAATATTGGCTCTTTCTATCCTCACAATAACTCTTTAAGGTACCTGCTATTATCTCCACCATTTTACAGAAAAAGAAACGGAGGCAGACAGATTAAATGACTTGCCCAAAATTGCACAGTTAATAGGTGTCTGAGGCCAGATTTGAACTCAAAGACTTCTGCACTCCAGATTCAGTACTCTGTGTACCACCTCGTTGCCACTAAGAGTGTATTTCTGACCTATGAAGGGTGAAGAGAACACAGCTCCTGGCACATAGTAATTGCTTAATTAATGCTTATTGACTGAATGAGTGGAAAGAATGGGGTCAGTCACACAAGCGGAGGGATTAGCCTCAGCAAGAAGATTCAGATTTTCATCAGAGATTTCAGGGAAGGAGAGAATGGAGAAGCATGTCGAGGGGTGTCAAAATATAAAATAGAGGATAAGAATCTCATTACACTTGGCTTCCATTTTCTCAAATAAGAAAGAGGAGTAGTATTCCACTGAAGGAAGATTAAATGGTTGAGGAGGTTTGAGGAAATCCTTCCAATCTGAATAGCTGCTATGGTGAATGTGAGATGTACAAGGGCTCAGTCCTGAGCTGCTTGGTCTTCTCCCTCTATTTTTATTTCTACTTCACTTGATAATCTCATCAGCTTCCATGGATTTAATTACCATCTCTATGCTGATAATTCTTGAATCTACTATCCAACTCTAACCTCTCTGCTGACCTCAGGACTTACATCTCCAACTGCCTATTCAACATTTCAAATTAGATACCTTTAAACTCAAAGTGCCCAAACTGTCTTTCTTCCCCAAACTTCCCCATTATTTAGTCAAGAGCACCACTCTCCTTCCAGACACCCTTGTACATCTCACTCTTGGACCCAGTACAGAGGCTGGACTTCTTCTGATACAGCCACCACCTTGGAGAAGGTCCTCATCTCCTCATGCCAGTCATGATGGCCAGAGCCTACTGGTTGGTCTCTGCTTGCCTCAAGTCTCTCCCCACTCCAATCCATTCTATGCTCAGCTGGCAAAGTGATTTTCTTAAAGTGCAGGTACAACCGTGCCACCAGTCTACTCGGTGAAATGCAGGGGCTTGATATCACCTCCAGGATCAAATGAAGAATCCTATTTGGCTTTTAAAATCTTCATAATCTAGGACCATCTCCCCCCCCCCCACACACACACACATCTTTTCCAGTCTTCTTATTCTTCCCTCCTCGCCTCCCTACCTTTTGCTTGATCTAGTGATACTGGCCTCCATGTGGTTCCTTGAATAAAACATTCTGAGCCATGCTATTTTTCACTTTATTTCCTTCATGCGTTTTTTTCCTTGTATAAGCGATAGGTGTCTTCTTTCACAACATGATGAACATGGAAATATGGATTATAGGAGAGCACATGTATAATCTATATCACATTACCTGCTATCTTGTAGAGTGCGGGGAGGAAAGGGAGAGAGAGAATGTGGATAGCAAAATGTCAGAAAAATATTATTTAAAATTTTATCTATGTATATTCTGGAAAAGGAAAATATAAGTAAAGAAAAAAAAAGTCCACTCCATTCTAACTTCAAGTATTTTCACGACTCTCCACCATGCATGAAAAGCAATCATTCCTCATTTCTCTGGGTTCCTTCAAGTTCCAGCTAAAATCCCATCTTTTACAGGAAGTCTTTCTCAATCCCTTGAAAATTCTAGTACCTTCCCTGTTTATTATTTCTCATTTATGCTATAAGTAGCTTATTTGTACAGACTTCCTCACAATTTCCTCAAAGGCAGAGAATATCTTTTGCCATCCTTTGTAACTCCAGTGCTTGGCACATAGAGAGCATAATTAATGTTGACTGGCTGACGTTAGATTCAGGGAATAAATGGCAGTTCAACCAAGGAAGGATAAAAAGATTGTCATGCATCAGTGAGGGCCCAGTTAACAAATTTATAGGGAACTTAGTCACTGTGGTTGAATGAATTTCCTGAGTTTTGAACAGCATACGAGTAGAACAGAGAACACGGAAGGTAGAGGTATCCTGGGCTTGGGTTTACTGATAAGACAAAGGGACAAGGAATTTAAAAGTAACAGAGTGTATGATTGAAATGATTAGTCACAGTTCATCTTGCAGAAGTTAAGTCACAACAGAGGTATGAAGAATGGAAGGAAAGGGAAGGATGGAGAGAGACTACAAACAACTATGAAGAGACATATTACATTTAAAATACGCAGGAAAAGAGAGGAGGTTGTGAACAGAGAGAAATTTCAGAATTTGGGATCATGTAGGTATGGATGATGATAAAAAGAAATCAGATTAGGAATAGCTTTAAATGCCAAAAAGGACTTTATATTTTAACCTGGGGGTAATAGGGAATTTTCTGAATAAAAAAATGGTGATATAGCTAGATATATAATTTACTAATTTATTTATTTTTAAACTTTTACCTTGTCTTAGTAACAACTCTAAAACAAAAGGGCAAGAGGCAGGCAGTGGAGGCTAAGTGACTTGTCCAGGTTCATGCAGCTAAGAAATATGAGGGCAGATTTGAAACCAAGTCCTCCCAACACCAGGTCTGACACTCTATCTATCCATTGTGCCACCTCACTGTCCCCTAGACATATACACTAATAAGTTCACTTTGTTAGTGGAGTGAAGATGGATTGGAATGGGAAGAAACTTAAGGCAGTTAAACTTAATTAACCAATTAGAAGGCTACTAAAACAGTCCTAGCAAGAACTGCTGAAGGCTTGAACTAGGATGTGTGATGATAGGAGTGGAAAAAAGAGGGTATACATGAGAGAGGTTATGAAGTTAGAAATGGCAAGAATTGGCAATGGATTGACTACTTAAGGTGGTAGATGTCAAGGATGACACAGAGGTTGTTAGCCTGGGTCATTTTAAATACGTAAAAACTGTTATGTCTCCTCTAAGCTTTTTCTTCTCCAGGTCAAATATCACCAGTTCTTTCAATGGATCCTTGTATCACGTTTCCAGTTCTCTCACCATCTCAGTTGTTCTCTCCTAGATATGCTCCAACTTATCCTTTTCTTTTTTAAATCCTAGCACCCAGAACTGAATCTGGTAGAAAGAATTGCTGAATTATTACTTCTCTTGTTCTAGACATTAGGCCTCTCTAAATATAGCCTAAAATAGAATTAGCTTTTTGTCTACATCAAGAGTTCCATGAAATCCAATTTTAAAATTAATAAAAAAAAAGTCAAAAAAGTATGTGAGAGGGGTGTAATGTGCTTTTCATTGATGTAAAACTTTGTGGTTTTTAAGTCTTAAACAAGCTAGATCTGCTGCATGCAAGATTTGCTTTATACAAGACCTAAATTAGAACGAAGGTTGAAGCATGAAAAATCAATAACCACTTTAATCACTCAATTAAAGCTCTGAAAAATCATTCCGGCTTTGTTGGTAACACTTTTAACCTTGCACCATTTAAAATGAAAACACCAACTGAGAAGTGCATTTATAATACAATTCTTATATCAATATTTACTGAGCACCATAGCAATGCACTGAGCACTTCATCAAATGTGTCCCTAACCATACGCAAACTGCTGCTGGCATTTAGGGCAATCCTCTATTTTCACAGAAAATCCAAGTGAAAGCTTGAAAATCCTATACTGTATTTCTGCCAGTTTAACTTGATTTGTAGGGTTTAACTGGGAGCTCTTCAAGTAAACATTGTAAGTCAGGCATCAGGCACATCCCCTTGAATTATAATTGTTTAGAGTGATTTTCAGTGATCTGAATAAGCTCCTCTAAATTTGAGAAACAGTGACAAACAAGTTTCAACAACATGCAAAATGAAGGACAAACCAGCACTTAATCTGTAATGGCTATGATTATATGCAGACTCTTAATAAGGAAATTATAGACTCCAACTTAAATATGTAATATAGTTCATATCGCAAGAGCCCTGAAGAATCTAAAAAATCACAGGTCACATAACTGCATTTCTATTTATCAAAAGAAGCTCAAATGGAGAATATCAATCACATCAGGTGGGATGCTGGTTCTGAACTTAAAATCTTGCTTTAGTATTTTTCTCCTTGGCAATTTTAATAGACCTCTACTAGAAAGGTCCTTTAAGAATTTCCTGGCGAGTTAGAAAAAGGAGTAAATATTAAGTTCCAAAAGAGATGGGGATAAAGACTGAACTAGTGACTTCTCTGATACAGGATACTCTCAGAAGAGGAAATTCCTTTACAATCCAGGATAACAACTTAAAATCTTAAGAGACTTGTCTAAAGTATTCAGAAGCTGAGGAATTTACCCAGTGTAAAAGAGCCAGTAAGTGGGCCACAAAGTAGATTTGGATCCTGATGTTCCTAGCTCCAAAGCCAACTCTCAAATGAGATATTTGTAAAGTGACCAGCAAAGTGCCTGGCACAGAACCGGTGCCTAATAAATGCTTGTTGTCTTTTCTTCCCTTCCCCAGCCACTTCTTTTTCTACTACAAATATAGTTCTCAAAGTATGGTCCATGGACAATATTCTAATAGATTGCATATAGAGGCTGATGAGAGTCCTGCTGTCTTCTTTTAAAAGCCAGAAACACTAAAGAGATTGACAAAAATATGGAACACAATGCCATTCCTTTGACCAATTTATTATTTTTGAAAATATAGTGACCTTTCATCAAAAATATTTATGTCTACATATAATAGAGTTGCTGTTATTTTTAAATGATTTAACAGTTTAACAAATAGAGAGAGTACAAAGCCTGGAGTCAGGAAGACCTGAGGGGCAGTGAGGTGGCACAGTGGAAAGAGCTCCAGATTGGAAGCCAGGAGGACATGGGTTCAAATCTGTTCTCAGATACTGTGTGACTCAGGCAAGTTATTTAATCCTGATTGCCTAGTCCTTGCTGCAATTTTGCCTTAGAATTGATACTAAGACAGAAGGTTAAGGGTTTAAAAAAAAAAAAAAGCAATCTGAGTTCAACTCTGATCTCAGTTAGATACTTACTAGATCTGGCAAATCATTTAATCTATTTTCGAATTTGCCTGTTTGCCTCATCTCTAAAACATGGATAAGAATTACTTCATAAAGTTGTTGTGCAGATGAAATGAGATATTTATAAAAATGACTAGTGATCAATGCCTGGGACAAAGTAGATGCTAAAAAAATGCCAGCTATTATTATTACTTGAAATGATCAATTTTAATTTCTATATGATAAACATCAATAGATATAACCCATATAAACAAAAGCTCTATAGGGAATCCTAAGTAATTTTTAAAATTGTAAAGGTGTCTTGAGTCCAAAAAAAGTCTGAGAAACATTGAACTACTGCACACTGAAGTCTACTACAATTTTTTTAAGTTTCTGTGGCTTCCTCTTATACCTCTTATACCAAGGTATTTTCCTTGCAACTTTACCTATTCTATCTTAATCATTATTTAACAGGATTATTTCTTGGAATTAATTCTCTAGTGCCCATTCTAGGGTCTTAATGAGGGTATTTTATCTGTATCTGCCCAATTAGAAAAAAGTAAATTTGTCTTGAGTTTCTTAATAGTAAAGTATTTTTACTTTCTACTTACTAGAAATTCACTTAAGTTTTGTTTATATGTACTACTTAAAAGTGATCTAGAGTTAACAGGTCAAAGTTCTAAATGAATTTACTTCTAGAATTGTCCATCACAGAATTCTGAGCACATAGTAATTTCAGAGAGTATGACTGGAGGAATATTGGTTTCCTAGAGTGCTTGAAGGAACAAAATTTTCATTTAGAGACACACTGACATCTAGTGGAGATTTATTGTGAACTAAGGGAAGCTTGTAGTACATTAAAAAAAAAAATCTATTTAATGGGACAAGACCTTAAAAGCAACAAAATCAATCCAAGGTTCATGTGAAGCAGGAGGAGGGGGAAAAAAAAGGAAACAAAGGCAGCTGGCCCATATTCCTTACATATTTAAAGCTCTGCTACTTTGGAAACTTTGTCCAGCTCACAAGAGAAAGGTTAGCCAGGGGTAGGGGTTGGCAAGGTCAAAGTCCCATGTTGTAGGACACAAAGCACCTCATCAAAAGAAAATTGAACTTAAATCTCCCCCTCCCTCAAAATTCCATAATTCAAAAAAAGCTCAACTATGAAACTGTTGTAAGTGGCTCTTTTTGTTGCCCACATTTGGTGACAATATGTTAAAAATTCAACGGAAAACATGACTTTTCCACATCCTCAGAAATCATTACTGGGTCTCTGAAGCAGGAATTTATGGGTTCCAAAATAAGTTTCGGTAAGTAAATACGCATGGTACAACCACTTGGCACACTGGGAAGCACCGATTCAAACCTGCTCACTTAAGACTCGGCATTTACTTAAGGTTTCAAAATGCAAACCAAAACAAATGTTTCTACTATCCTGCTTTTCAAATTACTAAGTTCACAAAAAATAAATTCTGGCTTCTGTTTCCTCAAAGGGCTCATTTCCAAGACTGCAGGGATATACTAAAGTGGCCAGGAGAAGAGGCCAATTTTACTCTCTGAGTCGAACTTGAACATGTAACGTGTGGAAACTAGATAAGATTAAGTATTCAGAGGAATTTGTTGTAACATTTTAATCTCCAACAGAACATAAGTAGCAAACCTATTTCATGATATATGTGAAAAGTAACAATAATAGCTGACAATGAGATACTGTTTTCTCTCGCATGGTTTTGCATGTATCACATGAATGCAAAAGTGGGGTTTCATACACCAATCCAGGATAGACAAACATAGCATTCCTAGATATAATTTGCTAGTGAGTGATAATGAGATTTTATTAGATAAAAAAGTACTAATAAGAATACTTAATACCAACTAAGAGTTTCTACCATTATTTCTATTATTTTCTCTTCTAACAAACCAGAAAAATTGATTAGTATTCTTGTTCTAAATATATATATATATATATATATATATATATATATATAAAGAAATATATATATATATATTTATTTATTTATTTCAGGGATCTGGGATTTGTTCATTTTTATTTCAAACATCTGGGATTTGTTCATTTTGGTTAACATCCAGGCCCACCTTTATTAGTTTTATCAGTGAAGGAGGAAGTATGATGATAGTGGGAAAAGAACATTAGTGAATTTTGCCACTTTAGCATCCTGCCTCATTCACAAGGTTATTTTTGCTGGTCAGTCAATGATTGAAAGACTCCAACTTGACAATAAAACCAGAAATAAAGAACCTTAATGTTCAGACTTATATCTTCCAAGGCAAAGGGCCAAGAGTGAAAGAAAAAGCATTTATTTGCACTGGAGCTCCTATGTACATGCTGCTGAAGGCTGGGGGGGAAAAGCATATACCCTGCTGAATGGGTCCACTACAAATTTGTGTTTATAGCTTCAAGCCCTCTCTGCCACAAGGCAATCCTTTTACATCTCCCAAATGAGTCACTATCACACTCTGCACAGTCACTCTTCCAAACCCTTTTCTCCCTCCTAAAAAACACTGGCGCCTCCTTCTCCCCCACCCCCTATTCCGTTGAGAACCTTGCTTTCTAGTTTACTAAAAAAAATTGAGTCTATTTGTCAGAAGTCCCCTCTTCTCCTCTCCTATAACCCAAATGCCTTTGGCTTATCTCCAAAAAAAGGAAATTTTATAGTAAAAGAAATAAAGTGCTGGGCCTGGAGTCGTGAAGACTTCAGCTCAAATCTGTCCTCAGATACTCTCAAGCTGTATGGCCCTGGAAAGTCACTTGACTTGCCTGCCTATTTCCTCAACTGCAAAATGGGGGTAATAATAACACCCACTTTTCCATAGTGTCTGACAATTTGAAAGCACTTAATGTTTATTCCCTTACTTCCCTTCAAACCCTCCTCACTTCCAAGCTTCCCTGTTCATGTTGAGTGCTGGTACCACCATCCTCCCTGTCTCCCAATCCAGGTATCATACTCGCCTCCTCAATCTCACCCCTCAAATAACTATTTTAAAGTTACAAGGAAACACCCAACTAGGAACAATGGATCATGGTTCCTAATTCCAGAATTGTCATGGGGTAGGGGTACAGCAAGGGGATGTACACCTGCAGTAGAGAAGGGTTTGATGAGGAAGCTACTGTGGGAAAGAAGAAGTGAAGTCAGGGTTGGCTTGTTCCCACAAGAAGCAACCATGGATCAGGAGAGCAGAATCCCAGAGTGGAAGCTCATTGAACCTAACGGGTATAGTCCAACTGTCTTATTTTACAGATGAGAAAACTGAGGTCCAGATGGGTGAAAGGGCTTTTTCATAACCACAAAGTAGCAATCTTCATAGGTAGATCTGAACTATGATCCAGGGCTCTTGTAGATGAACGGAGCTGCACCCTTGTCATCATGTGCATTATGTTCTGATTTTTGTACTGGGAGAATTAGCCTTTAGTCTCCTGATCTACACTCTTATCTTGGAGACAGGAATCGTAATGACTTTCATCCTTCCAAAATATTCCACTGGGGCTGACTAACTATTGCAAGAACTTTTAGAAATCTCACTCTAGAGAGCCAACAAGGTTTTAGCACTATACCAGAAGGAACTGGGCCTTCCGGGGTTATGGGAACTGAATGAGAAATGAAATTAATGTCAGTGAGTCAACAAGCATTTAATGAAGTATTTATTACATTATGTGCCAACCTCTGTGTTATGCCTTCAGGATATGAATAAAAGTTAAAACCCACATTTCAGCTCTTCATGAATGAATGAAAAATAAATTTATTAAGTGTTCACTCCATCCAAGTAATGTGCTAGATTGAAAGGGATACAAATAGAAGAGTCAGGCAGTCCTTGTTCTCAAAGAGCTCATGTTCTAAATGGGGAGAAAACACACACGGAAGGTTTCAGCAGCAAGTGCGATGAGATTTTGTGGTCCTTAGGGAGGAGCAGCATAGTAGATGGAAATTAATGCCTCTTTAATGCCATTTCCACAGATAAAAATCACATCCGTTTCTGATGCTGAACCATTCAAAAGGGCCAAGAACCTTGTTTTCTGGGTCTTCAAAAGATACAGGTGTATTACTTGCAGGAGTAGTTGGCAGGCTACGTCTCGTTAGAGGATGTTTCCTAGGACTGTGGCTGGGCTGCAAGGCCTGCTGTTTCAAAGGTTCTTGGATTCAAGGTCATGGGCTCTCTCCATACTAATGAGAGTAGATGATCAAGATGGCGGTAGTTGGATTTGTCTGGCATAGGCCATCTCAAAAAGCTCACAATTCAATGGGGAAATATTATAAAATATACACAATGCAAATGGAAAGTCGTCTTAATGGTGAGCTACTACCAGTGTGTATGTATTTGTAAGGAAGGAACTGAAAATGCCTTTTACAAAGGTGGAATTTGAGCTGAGACTCAAAGACTGGAAATTCCAGGAAAAGTTAATGAAGAGGGAAAAGTCCTGGGATGAAGGACGGCTGATACAAAAGCTCAGAAGAGCAGCAAAAGGACAGGTGTCCCTAGATTGTAGACTATGTAGAGGGGCCTTAAGTGTAAGGAGATTGAAAAGGTTGGAAGAGGCTAGATTGTGAGGGACTTTAAAAACTAAAGTATTTTTGACCTTGGATATAACAGGGAGTCACTGTAGTTTATTGGGAAGGGGAGTGACAAGCTCAGATCTGCACATTGGGAAGGTCACTTTGGCAGCTAAGCAGAGGATGGGTTCCAGTGGAGAGAAGAACCAGAGGGTGCTGCAATGGTGTGGACGTGATGGAATCAGTCTTCACCAAGGGTAGAGGGAGGGAGCACATAGGAGAAGGTAAGAATGATAAGAATGGTTATGTGGGATGAAAGGAGTTGGCCATTGTGGATGGCAACGAGATTTGTGAGCTTGAGTGACTAGGAGGATTAGTGGTTTTTTGGACAATAGGGAAGTTTGGTTGGTAAGAGTATGTCCTGTCTCAGATATGCTGACTTTGAAATTGTGTGGGGGTTTTTAAAGTAAGGAGCCTCAGCTGAAATCCCATCTTCTGTAAGAAGGCTTCCCTGCTCCCTCTTCTAGTGTCTTCCCTGATTCTTACCCATAATTTATTCTGTATTTAGCTTGCACAGTGGTTTGGATGTCATCTCTCCTGTTGGATTGTAAGCTCTTAAGACTATCTTTTGCCTTTGTTCGTATCCCAGTATTTAGTTCAGTGCCCTTATTTAGTAGGCACTTAATAAATACTAGATGACTGATCTAGGAGCATGTGGGCTAAATAATTTTACGTCCACTTAACCCCTCTATAAGGCATTTCCATGTCTATATAATGCTCCAGTTATATCACTGTTGAAAAATTTCATGCTAGAAGCAACACAATGGAAGGGTTAGGAGAGTGATCTAGGTTCTGGATTTGAAGAGATGCCCCAAATCCGAATACTGGCTGAGCAGTTAAGTCATGTGACCCCAAGCAAATCATTTCAAAATAATAACAGCAAATATTTATCCTTTCAGGTTTTACTAAACACATGTTGTCTCATCTCATCTTAACATCTTAGGGTTTCAGTTTCATTTGTAAAAAGGAGGAGAGAGTAGAGGCTCTCCAAGGTCATAATCTTCCAGTTCCATCCATATCCTTTCCATGGAAAGTAAATATTCTTAAGAGAATACACGGACAGATGGCATGTAACTGTGAAAAGAACACTGGATTTGGAGTCAGAAAACCCAAATTCCCAATTACATGACCTATGTGATCAATAAACTTCAAACTGTACAGGACTCAGTATCCTCATCTGGGAAATAGGAGTGGAGCAGCAATGGCACTGAGACTTAGGAGTTGGTTTTTCCCAGTGCTCCTCAGGTCTCCACTGTGCTCTGAACACTCTCTGATGCTCTTAGTTAGGTCTGCAGAATCCATTTGTGACTATGTGTGGTGGTACACATCTGTAATCTCTGCTCCTGGAAGGCCAAGGCTGGGATTCTGAGATTTGGGAGTTCTGGGCTAGTTGTAGTAACAGTATATCTGCATTAAATCCAGAAGCAATATGGTGAGTGCCCAGGGGTACCATACTGTCTAAGGCAGTGAACCAACGGGAAACTGACCAGCTCCATTTATAACCTGTGGATACCACACTGCCTAAATCCATGGTTTCCACAGAAAGAACATTCTACCTAAAAGAAGATGGAAGTGAAAGAGGAAATCTTATAGCATCTTCTCTGCCCCAAATACCATTCTACAACTGTCAACTCATCTAGAAACAAGAAGTTGAAGGAAGAGACTTTCTACAGAATTTGAGGGATCCAATGCAGATACAAAATGGCTCAAATTTCTCTTCAAACAAGCAGGGACATCAAGTTTCTGATTCAAACCAAAAAATGGAGTAAAATGTCCTTCAGAAAATGGCACTGTTAGGGATTACCTGGAATAAAGGACCCTGCTGAAAGAAAAGGCCATATTAAGAAGTGACGTGATAAACAATGTGAAACAAGGGGAACGGTCAATCCCAAAACATGAAAGCCACCCATCATGAATGCTGAAGACGCATGATTGGTCTTCCAATTAAGCCTTTAAAAGGATTCTTTTTGAAACTTCTATAAGTTCTTCCCATATATTTTTAAATGGGGGAGAAAAAAAGCCCAAGTTGGAAATAGGCCAGGGGTACTTTCCATGTGAATTAGTAGTAGCATTGGGTCCAGGTGTGGCTGGACAAAACAAAGGAGACTCAATCTATAGGGAGGGAAAAAAATGAAGAAAAAGAATCTTATTTGTGAACAGATGAAAGGAAACAAGTTATATATAACCTCAAAACTTCAGGAGAGTGAGCAATGAACAAAAGAAATACTATAAAGAATCCGGTTTAAAAAATTTCAGTCAGAGTTTTGGGATTTCTGCAGAGTTGTCCTGCAAATGGAAAATATCACCACCTTGAATGGCTCAAATTTGTAACAAAGTTCAGGTAATTAACTCTTCTTTCTCATGATTGTAGTGGATTGATCAAGGGATGAGAAGCTAGCTGAATTAAAAAAAAAATCCTCACTTTCTGTCTTAAGGCAAGGGCTAGGCAAAGAGGGTTAAGTAACTTGCCCAGCGTCACATAGCTAGGAAATCTTTCTGAAGCTAGACATGAATTCTTGTACTCCTCACTTCAGGCCTCGTACTCTATTCACTGTGCCATCTAGATGCCCCTCTAGCTCAATTTACTGAGAAGGCTATTGCCTCTGTTTAATAACATCTTATAAACCAACATAAAAAATTTCTGACTACAAAATATGAAGCAAATTTACATGACCCACTTAGTTCTAAATTTCTAATTTATCCTGAACTAAGAGAAAATGTTTTATAAGAGCTTAAATATTAAAATAATCAAATTTTTTCCAAGTGAATTTCAGTTGTTCCTGGCATACAGGTAAATTGGCTAACTTTAAAAAAATTAAAACCATTCTCTTGGGGAATAAAAAGGAAAATCTGTCTTACATAACCTCTAAGGTCTCTTTCATTTCTAAACCTATTGACCTAGGATCATAAAAACATTGTCAAAAGCTGCTAATTTTTAAAAGTGAGGACAAAACCCTCCTAGACCATTTGATTGTAAGGTTCATTATATTATAAACTTTTGGAGAGCAGAGTTTATCTTTTGCTTTTCTTTGTATCCCCAGAGCTTTATCACAGTGCTGGATACATGCTTGATGTTTAATGATGCTTATTGATTTGACTGAACACTTGGTAAGTTTTATTAATAATCCTAATATATAGTCATTACATGCACACACACTAGGGTGTACACAAACACATACAATGTTCTAAGTGCCAAACTGCTTAATGTTCTAAGTGCCAAATTGCTTAAGAAGGCTTGTTTTTAAAGTACAAAGCCTTCCATTAAAAACCTAGCTCTTCTTCATACTACCTTTGTGACCTCAGGAAAGTTGCTTTTACTTCTGTTGGCCTCAGTTTCCTCAAATGTAAAATGAAGGTATTAGTATCCTAGCCTACTCTGGGGCCCTTTCCAGTTCATGTAATGCCAATATGTGAATGTCATTTCCCAGATACTTACATATAATTTCTAAGGTGAGCCAAAACATTGAAATACCAAAATCCTGCAAAAGATTGTACTAAATTGCCCACTTGCCACTGAGTTATTTTAGTTTGAACAGAAGGCTCTCAATTTTAGCACTGCCAAATGTTCCCAGGCACAGAAGCAATACACCATCTGTCCTGAAGTGGGAAGTATATCAATTCACAAAATACTTGGTGAGCCCAACCAAGTATCTTAAATAACCCCACTCTCTGTTGTTTGAAAACTTAACATGGCCATTAACAAGGTTAAATGGATCACAACTTTGAGAAGCTGGTAATATTCTTGTGGAATGACTGGAAAGCTTTGACTTATGTTCTTGACTCATTTGTCACTACCACTACTGCTTTGAGAAAACATTCACTCCTGAAGGACTGGACAAAAGCAGCCCTTGAAAGTGCTACAAAATAAGTGCCCTTGTAAGAACCGATAATGTACCACCCAAATACAAAGTGTTGCCAGATAGGAGAGTGAGTTTTCTGTCACTGGAAGTATTCAAGCAGAAAGGACTGGATGATCATAAGAATTCATACATCGCATTGCATGAAATAAATGACCTCTAATGCCTCTTCCAACTCAACTTCTCTGAAAGAAATTTGCTTAAATACTGAAACAGAGCTTCATTCATTTATTCACCAAACATTTATGGAACATGATGGGCATGGTATAATGCTAGGACTGCAAGGAAATTTTAAAAAGTACAAGAAACAGTCCCTTTTCAAGTTGCTTACAGTTTATCAAGGCTGATAAAACCACACACAAATAACCATGATGTGATATAGAATTGGATAGGTATTGTATAGCTGCTTGATCTATGTTAGCGAGAATTATGAACTATGGCCTTCAGGGATAATGGAGACGAGATCTATCTTAGCAGAATTTTAAAAATCACTCAATACAATCAACTGAGGTGACTTGGGTGATTGTTTTTAACTCCTTCTATTTGATTCTCATAGTTGAGCATAAGGTCACTTTTATTGGAAGATGGTAATCTGTATTTCTCTAAATATATTTCCTTATGAACATCAAAACAATTCAAACAATTTAGCTTTTGAAGAATTGTTCTAGCTGTTACAAAAGATCAAGATTCTGTACGCAGGCCCAAGTACTGAATTATGATACTAATTTAATCATACTGACTTGTTATATAATGTGAGAAAGTCAAATTAGGATGTATGTATAATGCCCTTCTGTTTGACTGCAATAGCTTATGGCCCTAGAAATGTGTTAAAATTTGCCAACAATGGTAGATGAAGTCTACATAGTTTGAAAAAATAACTTGTTAAAAAAATTTCAAGATTTATCCTCAATTTTCGAGTCCTACATTGTAGTGTATTGTTAAACTAAGAGTGTTTATATCATGGATATATCCCTATGGGGGCCTGGCCTTCTAAGACAGGAGACTTCTGCTGACAGGTTAAGTCAGTCTCTCTCTCTCTCTCTCTCTCTCTCTCTCTCTCTCTCTCTCTCTCTCTCTCTCTCTCTCTCTCTCCCCCCCTTTCTCTCTCTCAATCTCTCCCTGTGGTACTGATGGTGTTCCAAATGATGGAAACTTTAATAAGGACGGGTGAGAGAACAGGTAAATTGTAAAATCATGTGTTGTGTAGTGTGGCTGGCATGATTTCCTTCATTCCTGTCAAGGATGGCAGGCTCTACTTGTCAATTCTAAATGTTCTAGCAAATTTTTGCTTGCAAAGTCACATCAGAAGGTCCTTCCAGGACTGCCAATATAAAGCTGGCAAACCAATCACTCTTTTCCACAATGATTTTGAAAGAGATACTAGCTACTCAGCAAATGCATCTTATTAGATGTTGGGAGGTGGGGGGAGAGCTTGTAACAGGGAAGTAGGCCATATAAGTGGGTAAAGGATTTACATAATAAAAGGGAGATAAACTGCTTTAAAAGTCTGCAGGACTCATTTCTTCTCACCTAAGACAATAATGTCATCATTTTTTTTTTTACTATTGAGAAAATACATTAACAAAATATCCAGTAATTTGTTTAGACAAGAAGTAAATGGATTTGTTTACATAATCAATGCAACTATAAAAGCACTGCTAATTGAAAAATGATAATGCATTGTATAATTATCAAAGAATTATCATGGAATTTATTTTTTAATTTGCATTGGTGTAAAAAAAAATCAATTCATGATGTTCCAGGTCATGTCATTAAAATTCTGTCCAGGGACACAACATAAGTATATATTAAGTAAGTCTCTATCACATGCTGATAGCACAGTAAGTTAGTTGGAAATCTGTTAAACAGTAGGACTTATGCTCAAAATGTATAGTTGAGTGGTCACTTTATATTGTGATGAACAAACCAAACATTGACAATTTAGAATATTAACTCAAGGCCCTATAAACATCTTTAATATCAGAAAATAAAACTTCAAAGTTCCTTATTACAAAGGACAACATATTTACATCCTATTGTAAATGTAAAGCTCACGTAAATTTTAATACACTGATGTATTTCATAACTATCAGTGATTACAAAACAGTAGGATACCCTGATAAGTCTCTGGGAGGAAAAAAAGAATGTATTTGTTATTGAATATTTGACTTAATCCACAAAACAAAAGTTTGTGGATTAATATTTGGCAGTTGGGTAAACAAATTATTGTCATTTTCAAATGTTTGTAACAATCTTTACTCAAACCAACATTAATTGCCATATAAATTCTATTAAAAGGCACAAAGTTAAAAAAGGTAAAAAGTATGGAAATTCATGGCTACATGATAAATTTATCTCTCAAATAATTTATCAAATAAAAAAACAAATAAACTAAAAATTCCTGTGACCCCTGATAACTATGATGTAAGGAAACTTTCTGTATTCTTATAGGAGGAAAGTGAAGATTCTTTATAGCCACTAGAAATAAGTGAGCTTGTCATTTAAAAAAAATTCTTTCTGAGATAATAGAACATAAGTGAATTTCTTAAAAGAAAAACTAATTTTTGACTGAAAGGTTGCCAAGATACAAATTAATATTATGATATTAATTAAGTTTATACAGAAAACAGGCAAGTTTGGAACAAAGCTTCAAAAAGTATGTTCAATAAAAGTTAGTTGATGATGCTATAAAAGCAACTAATATATGGTACGAATTATATCTTTTGCTTATTCAACCTTTAGTGATGTTTATTAACAAAACAGCTTTACATAGAGCTAGATACCAGCTTGATGACATCTCTTTCAAAGCTTTCCTAAGATGGAACCCTCAGAAGTATAAAATAAATCTAGTAATAATGTTATTTCACTGAGGTTTTACTTCTGTTGTTGTAACTAATGAAATCACAGAATGTGGTAAGTTAGAAAGAACTTACACATTCTTTTTTCAGTAGATGAAACTAAGGAACAGAGAGATTAATTTATTAAAGTTACCAAGCAGAGCCAGGTCTAAATTCCAGGTGCATTCCAAGCTATCCTTCACAAGGAAGGAACTGTAATGAGTAATACAGGCATATGATATAATGTGAACTCATCAGGCAATGACCATGTTGAGGGACGCTACAACTTTTAAAACATCTTGCGAACTTTGTTTCTAGTAAGTGTAGGCAAAGTTTACACGGTGATTAAATACTCTCTAGTTTTATTTCTAGCAATACCTGCTAAAAACTTATTTGGGGGTCCAAAATGAAAGAGAAGGAAGAATCTGAAATTTCAAAAAGCTGATGTGAAATAGTTAACCAATTAGGCACTGCATGTGATTTGTAAATACCTTTATCTTGAAATAATCTCATTCTCACCAGTTGGGGGTGAGGGTAAGGGTGGAAGGGAGTGCATTATGCTTAAACTAGTCTTAAAAAAAAAAACCCTCAACAACTTTCTAACCCAAAACTTACCTTTCTGCACAGAAAGTTGCATACACCAAATCATGCACTTGCTTTGTTCTCATATTTCCTGGGAAATGGGCACAGGCATGGGCAGTAGTATAGTAGAAGGTAGCAAGGGTCAAATATCTCATTTTTTGGTGAATGGGGAAAAAAAATCTACTGGTACAAAGTGAGCAGGAGCTCAAAAGTATCTTTTTCATTCCTCCCCACAGCTATATGCTCAAGGATTTTCGGAGAACCAACTTTGAGTACACAAGTACAACACAAGTCTATTTATTTTTTAACCTATTTCCCTTAGGAAAGAAGGTTTTCATGAAAGCTAGACACAAAAGTATAATTTCATCTTTACATACTGAGACTTTTCTAGTTTAACAAAATTATTTTCCATGTACACTTAGAGGCACTGTGTTTACTAGTGATAGTGCACACAACTAAGAAGAGACTTTTTGGACCCTGAATTAATTTTCAAGCTACGTATCATGAACTTTATGCAAGAAATTTCCAATCTGGAGGTTGTATTTAGTAACTGGAGAAGGGACATTTATAAAATCATTTGGGAATTCCAATTATGTCATTAGATAATAATACTTCAAAATTTATACTAGTCCCAAAATGGAATTTTCTTAATCCTACAGTCCAATTGTGAAAACTGCAACAAAAGCATGAAATCCCTGATTGGTAATAACTATCACCATGAGATAGATAGGATTGTGACACTTAAAAACACTGAAATGAAATTTTGAAGGAAAAAAATGTAGTATTAATATGTGCGTCTCCACACTAATTCTACAAATCATTCTACCTTAGTAACTAATCAAATTTTGTTTAACTTTGTCCTGGGGGAGTATTTCTGCTGAAATTAATATTAAGAATTAATGTATTCTATGAAAATTCAAGTCCAGCAGTAGAATCAAAATTAGAAGGGAAAAAAAAACCCACTTACAAGAAAATATAAGAGAGCTCTATTGCAATCATGTAATAGCAATAGCTAATATTATTGATATGAATTGACCAAGGATGGATAGATATCAATCCAGAAACAAAAAACTCCAAAGGCAATAGGTTATAGTAGAAAGAGCTCTGTATTAAGACTTGGAATGAAAAGCATCGAAAGGTAGTCCTGGCTCTGCCACTACCTACCTGTTACAATTTAAGCACATCACTTCAAATCTTAGAACCTCAGTTTCCTCATCTACAAAATGAAGGAATGTCTGCCATATACTGTGTCTTCACTGGCCCACAGCCCTACCAAGTGAGGTCTGAGCCAGAGTAAAATAAAACTGGGAAATATTTAACAAATTAAATAAAACTCACTAAAATATCAAAAATGATAATTTGTGGTTTCTAAGTCAATATGCAGCCCACAGGGATTCATATATACAGTTTAGTGGTCTGCCTTTCTATTTAAATGACATCACTAGAATATATATGAACCCTAACATCCCTTTCAACTCTGAAACTATATGATTTATATTACAAGCAACCTGAGTTATTTAAGATGTTTGATTTCTTTTAGCCTGCATTAGGGCTTTTTATACAATCCAAGATAGTCCAAAGACCCTCCAGTAATTGCAGGTTAAGCTCATTATAACTCAGGGGAGCAAGTTTATACTTTCAATTAGGTTTAATAAAAATTAAATATTTAAGGTTCCACAATTAGCACTTAATAGTGAGTCCAGCATTTTTATCTTGCCCATAAATATACCAGATGTATCTACTGTTGATATATAAATCCCTTCAAGATTATCTTAGAACATTACGACAAGGAAACTACACCTCCGGGAACATGTTTATTGTGTTTGAGATGATACATTAGGTGCTCGCTCTCTGAGCTACAAAGGGTAAAAGGAAATCCTTTCAATACAAACTGACAAAGGTAAAAGGTAAAACATTGTCCACAACAGCATGTACCACATAATTGGAAATAGATCTGGGTTTAATACAAATGACATAATTTCTAGTCATCTACATCTACTTTAATAACTTCATACAGATAATGAATTAGGCTAAAATGCACTATAATATTTGGTAGACTTCAGGAACAGTATCCTTAGTACATCACAAAATACATTTTGATATCCCAAAGAAGCAAGACTTGCAAGTAGGCATTTTAAACATAACTAATCTACAGCTACAAAGTTCTACTCGTGATAGCATTTACCTTTTTGGGCAGTCTCCCAGTCTTCAAAGGATAAAAGCAGAGAGTAGAATCAGTATAACATATACACAGAAGTCCGTATTGTAAAGGCTATAAAGATTTGCTGCACAGTGTAAAGAGGCCTCCTGCTTCTTCGCACTGCACAAAAGAGACGCCATTTATGTTGCGTATCTCTTGGTCCACTGTCTGGCTATCCTGTCATGTTCTGCTCTGTTGGTCAAATACTGAGTGGCTATGCTTCCAACCAGAGGATCAGCTAAAAAGGGAAGAAGAAAGATCAGAAAATATGACATTAGGTCTTTAGAGAGTAGTGTACCATTCTCTCACAAATGAAAGGGCTGTATTTATCAGTAGCAACTCATTAAAATGGCAAGAGTATTTTTTTTTTTAAAAAGCCAAAAAAACAAAAAGGGGCGGGGGGTGGGGGTGGGGGGCTAGCTGGGTGGCTCAAAGGATTGAGAGGCAGGTCTAGAGATGGGAGGTCCTAGGTTCAAATCTGGCCCCAGACACTTCCTAGCTGTGTGACCCTGGGCAAGTCACTTAACCATCACTGCCAAGCTCTTACTGCTCTTCTGCTTTGGAACCAAGTATTCAAATATCAGAAGATAAGGGTTTAAAAAAAAAAAAAAAAGGACAAATGATTGCAAATATCATATGATTGGCTGATTACTCTCTTCTCCCTCTCTCCCCCAAATTCTTTGTTAATAGATTTCAAGGAGAAGCTATCATTAACAGGCCTTAAAAGGCTAATGCTCTGGAATGCTATTAATAAGAATAACAACCAACATCATTTTATTATTTGACTTTAAATCTGCCATCTACGATCAAAGAATATCAGGCATTTCTATCCACTTGAGATGAATATTTATTGCTTGCCACTATGTTTCAAAGGGTATATGTGGAACATCAGGTTATCTCCGATGGCTTGACAAGTTATCCGTTTCAGCCATGTTAGTTAATAGCTCTGCTAAGTATGATAGAACAAGCCAAATGCCAAGTAGCTCAACTGAAACAAAGACTACCATCTCAATAGATGTAGAACTATCTTTATTAAGAAAAAAAAAAAGATGTGATAGCTGTGTGCATTTATGAATATATAAACCTTTAAACTTAACAATGTGAATTTACTCCTGTCATAATGTGGTTTGTACCAGAATACAACTCCCTCACTAGCAACAATTTATTTTCATGTGCCCATTCAGCACAATTGACTACTTCTACCAAGAAAGAAACAATAGGAAAATTCCTTTACTCATTCATAAATGATTGACTTAAAGGACAGGGGGATCAGGAGAAAAGAGACACTGCTTTTGTCCTCTTATAAGTGACAAGCAATGAAACCCAAGAGATTATGGGAAAGAGTAAAACTCCAAGAGTGAATGGAATTGCTTTTTTAAAAATGCTACCAAACTAACGATGGAAATAAAAACAGAAATTTATACTAATAGTTTTCTCATTATTTCTTCTATTCACTGACAGCTGCTTAATTTTCATTCCACATTTAAGATTTAGGCTTGGGAAAGACATAGGGTTGGTGGTTTGGGCAATCTTACTTTATGCTTGTTAGGATTCACTTACCAGGGTTGCAATCTGTCAAGAGGGAACAAATAGACAGCAAAACCTTTGAAATAGTCAGAGCAGGACTCCAGTTGTCTTTAAGAATATCCAGACAGATGACGCCCTGACTGTTGATGTTGCAGTGATAAATTCTGGTACGGAAAGTAACCTAAAGATAGTCAACAGTGAAAATGGAATAAAAATTCATTCTTCATAACAGAAACCTCAAACTCTCGATTATCAGCAGTAATAAAGAAGAGTACTATCACAGCGATTATAAAAATACCAAACAGTAGAACATTCACCTAGGGACTCCCTTCTTGATATAGAGCAACTGGTCTATATCATACTAGAAACACTTGCTTTTTTTGGTTAATTCAGCCAGTATTACTTATTTAAGTAATACCTTGTAGACAGAACTTTGAACTAGATGACAGGGAAAAATTAAATAGAGCCAAAAGGAGTTGAAACAGTTTGTATAAAAAGTTGGAAGGGCAAATGGAGGAAACCCAAGGCACTTTGTTTACCTCTGTGTGTGCCCAACCCTTGTGGTCTCCTTTAGAAAACCATAATTCGAGGAGCAGGAAGGCAAACACAATGTCCTTAATTAGCAAACCCATCACCTAAAAAGACTGTTGCCATTAGGTCTTCCAGGAGCAAAGAATATCATCAACGGTGCCCATCTCTTGTCAACATGACAAAATGATTTAAAAGCACCATAGTGAGGCTTAAAGAAGTGGTTCTAGAAATGGCTGCTTGCCTATTTCTCTGCTTCTATCTGCCCATCTGCATTCCCTCAGATGGCTCCCTGTCATATAAGACTGAGAGTGTGAAGGAAGGCTAAAATTGTAGAGACGAAGTAAAGAAAACTTCTATAAAGACAAAGAAGCATCCTTTGGGAATGAGTGTGTGGGAAGAAGAGGGAAGGCATAAGAAATGGTGGTAGGGTGGGTGAGAGGTAGATCCCAGAGGATGGGGATTATTCGTAGGCACAGTATTAAAAGCTGACTACAAACAATGATATAAAAGGAAAGTGTCATTAATCTTGGTTTAAGGAAGGCTTTAATATGGCATATATATGGTAATTTTTCGGTCCTTCTAGTTGCCAATAGTTAATTGACTAGTTTTTCTGAGTAATATTTACATATCTTTGGGGAAGTTTCAATACTTTGCCTAAATTTAGATATATATTGGAATTCAGCAATACAGAGAAATGATGCTACCAAACATACAAGAGAATAAAAAAAAAGAATTACACTGAGTTTTCATCCATCAGCTCAAACTGTCAGAAACTCTCACTTAAAATAATGAGTTTTACCAAGGGGATCAGAGTGATTCAATAAGAGAATGAGGAAAAAATGACTGCACTTTACTTTAAAAAACAACAAGGGATGATTAATGATGATATAGATGTGCAGTAGAATCTACATAAAATGCACCAAGTATGGGAGGATGATAGGACTAGAAACGTCCTCAGAAATCATCTTGTCCAACATCCTCATTTTACAGATGAGGAAACTAAAGCTCAAAGTCACACAGGTAATATCAGTCAGGATTCTATCTACTGCTAACTCTTAAGTCCCTTGATTTGGTTTTCGGTGGGTGGTTTAGAGGTGTTGAAATACAAAGTGAAAAAAATCATTTTTTCTACAAAATATTTTTCTTTCTCACTTGTAAAATTTTGTTCAGCAAGAAATTTTTTATTGACCTTTCAACATCAATAACTCAATTTCTACTTAAAGAAACAGAGCTTGTAGAAATAAATGTCAATAATCCAATATTTTCCTAGGCTTATTTTCTTAAGGTCTGGCTTGTCTTATATTGTATGGTACATTAATATTGTACTGCTTTCAAAGGCTGATGGGTAGAAGGATCTAAGCAGTTACCATTTGGGTTTTTGGACAATTAGAGATGTTACTATAGGAACACTAATTCTATTCTAGAAGGTTGAATTTCTCAGGCAGTGTGGTAGGGGCTTGGTAGGGCCCCAGAAAACTTGTGAGCAGTTTTTAGTGGTGCTAATTGTGTTTTCAGATAACAGAAACCCTACTCAAACTTAACTAGAGGCAAAAACAAACTATTCAAAAAATTAAGAACACATGAAATCTCTATACTGATGTTAAAGAGGACAGAAGTATAAGGAATAAATGTTTAAAAGAAATAAATGTCAAGGTACCTGCTTTTATATCACCTCTTAAATAATGCTACTGACCATAATTTAGGATTTTCCACCTAAAATATTAAGCTTACGAATCACAGATCTAAACCAGAAAGGGGTCAGCTAGATGGCTCAGTAGATATAGCATCATGCCTGGAGTCAGGAAGATCTAAGTTTTAAATCTGGCCTCAGACACTATTCATGTGACCCTTTAGCAAGTCACTTAACCCTGTGTGCCTTATTAAGCCCTGTGTGGAAAAGGAAACGGCAAATCATTCCAGCATCTTTCCCAAGAAAACCCCTAAATGAAGTTACAAAGAGTTGGACACAACCGAAGCGAATGAACAAAACAAAGTTGTAAGAGACCTCCTGTTCTCCAAACTTCCTACTATTTGAAGCCTCTCTGCAAGCTTTTACTCGCTGATTTTACCTGTTTTCAGTTTGAAAGTGTTAGAGCTCTATACAGAGGTACAAACTGAACTCCACATGTTTTTCTTTTTTCCTGATAATGGTTCAATGCCATTCCCTCCCCTCTTCTGTTTATTTTCCTCCTAAAATTCATATGGAAATTGATTTCAGGGACAATGAGGTAGTGTGGTGGTTTTTCTATGACAATATTTTGTTTAAACAAGATAAAGAACATGCTTACTGCAGGATAAAACTATGGCTCCCTGCATTTTTTTATTTTTATTTTTTTAAACCCTTAACTTCTATGTATTGGCTCATAGGTAGAAGAGTGGTAAGGGTGGGCAATGGGGGTCGAGTGACTTGCCCAGGGTCACACAGCTGGGAAGTGTCTGAGGCCAGATTTGAACCTAGGACTTCCTGTCTCTAGGCCTGACTCTCAATCCACTGAGCTACCCAGCTGCCCCTCCCTGCATTTTTAAAATGAGTTTTCTCATTATATGTGCTCTCTTCTAACTAAAAGATTTTTGAAGGCAGGGACCATGTCTTATTTATTTTTGTATCTTTCTCAGCACCAGGCAGAATGACTTGATCCTGGTTTGTTGGGTGGATGAATACTTAATGAATAATGCAGTTCTGAGGGATAAATATAGGTTATAAGTGATTTGTCAATTCCTTTGTTTCTGTCAGTCAGGTCTGCTTCTTGGTTCTAACCATTTTTAAGCTTAATAAATGCTACATGCCTAAGTGATTTCTGCAGTTTCTATATTACTCCCTTAAAATTTCATTATATAAAACTCATATTTATCAACTTATTCCAACTATGATATTTTGAAATAACTTTTGTAAAGAGGAGTAGACAAATTCTAAAAGGATCCTTACCTTTGGTGGCTTAAATGGATAATCTGATGAAAATGTGATATCCAGAAAAAACACACCACCTTCATATACAGAACCTGGTGGTCCAAGTATGGTTGATCTCCATTCATAAATGTTATCTCCTTTAGGCCCAGCACTATTAAGAAAAAAAATTATCAGTAAGTAATATTTTAAATGTACTTCAATTTTAGAAAGCTAAAAAAGTATAGATTACTCTAAAAGAAGTAAATTTGTTATTCTCTGATGTCTGTTTCTTAACATTTTATTTCTCAAAATGAATGTAAATGTACAACCACAAAATCCAATCTTTTGTTAAATTTATTTATATTTTGTTCGTGATGTTTGATAGGTCAATACTTTTTGCTAAAGAATATCAGAATTAATACTAATATCACTATTACTCGCATTTTCTTAGCATTCTTTAAATCACTTATTATTTCTATTTTCTCCGCATGGAAATGGGTACATATCATATAGGAAAGCTATATTTGATCTCTGGAATCATGAATCACTTAAAAGCTAAAAGGGACTTTAGAAATTTATTGACAACTTCCTCATCTATTTCAGAGATATGGAAACTGAGGCCCAGAGAGGTAATGCAATCATTTTTAAATCAACTATAGTTGATTTAAAAATAGGTGAAAAGACCACACAGGAGGTAAATGTCAGAGGAGGGTTTAAATCCAGGTCTCTGGCCTCCTGAGCCATAAGTTTTCCATTACACCACACTGCTTCATTATATATTACCTCAGCTATCAAGCTATAATTACTATTATTAGGATGTTAGTATTGCTAATCTGATTATTTTATATATAACAACTAGTTAAGGACTCAAGTGTGGTTTTGCCTTTCCTACCAAAAACTGCACATAGGCTTTACAGTTTCTGTTCAATGGCCATTTTTGCTCACTTTTGAATTCACAGCTGTGTTTGAATCATTAAGGTTGCCAAAAGAAAAATGGCTTGTTACAGTATTATAGCAAGCTGTTGACAAGTATAAGTTCTGCCAGGACTAGTTATGAATATAGTCTCTCTGTCTCTCTGTCTGTCTCTCAATGTTAATTGACTTGGTACACCCTTTCTTCATTGACAATGAAGAAGCAAACTTCATATTAGTTCAGGACATACAACTGTAGTTTTTTAACTGCAAAGATCTCCAAGGAATTATCAAGTCTAAACCACTCATTTTATAGAAGAAGGAATTAAATACAGACACAAAGTATATGCCTAGGGGTCTAACCTGTAATAAATACACTGGGATTTGAACTCAGATATGTATGAAATCCAGCACTCTCTATTAAACATCACAATAGTGGAATCAAATGAACCCTTCTTTGCTTATGAAAATCTGAGCTTATGTCAACAGCAGGGGAAAATCAATGAACAAAATTCAGGAATTAGCATCTGCTTATATTTCCATTATTTGAAATAAGTTATTTTAGGAAGAGAATATCATTATTCTTACATTTTTTTTCTCCTCTCTGCCAAATATAATGTTTCTTGCCAGTCTTAAAAGATTTTTTCTTATTTATTTCTTAAGCTGCTTTTAAATTCCATTTTTATATTCAATACTGATATAATTCATAGGGAAAAAATTGTAAAAGGCAGGTAAAGTGTTTGTCAAAAACAATAACAAACTTGAACTTGGGAGTTTTCAGTGAACAGCTGCTCTTCCTGTTGGTACAGTGACATTATCTGAAACACTAACAGCAGGACAACTAATGTCTTAGTGTAATCCATTTTCTCATTGGCTTGAATACCAATTTGGTAATTTCTCTTTGGTAGGGATCATAAACACCATTCATTTCTAACAGAGGCAACTACCACAAAGAAATTTCAAGCATCAAATTTATTGGAAGCAGCAGTGATGAAAGTAGAAAGACTGAGTTTTTTGTGTCCTTCCCCCCCCAAACCCCCCAATCAAAAGGCCTGGGTTTAAATCCCAAGCAACTTACTAGCTATGCGATCTTGGGCATTACAAAATTTCTGCGGCTCAGTTTTCTCATTTATAAAAAGGGGATAGAGCTGTTTTGGTGGCCAAATGAGATAACAGTGATAAAATACTCTGTAAACCACCAAACTGTGTAGAAAACCAGCTATTATCATTTTCAATTCTTTCTGAAATACAATTCATTTTTCCCGCTCTAGACTTTCTATTCCTACAACTTTCTGGTGTTATGTCAAGCCAAATACAAATGTTATCCACAGACTATTTTTTATCCCTATGAAAACATAAATGCTGAAAAATGGGTAGATACTATAATGTACTATTGATGATATTCTGATTTGACTCAGCCACTCTGCAAAATAATTTGGAACTATGCCCAACATCATTCAACTGTATACCTACGTATCCAGTAGTACTACTAACTAGCTACATACTCCAAAGTGGAAGAGATAGGTAGGAAAATATCTGTAATCACTCTTTTGTAGTAGCAAAATAATTGGACTCCAAGGGGGTGCCCATCTATTAGGAAATAGCTAAACATATTGTTATATGAATGTAATGAAATGTTATGCCATAAGAAATAATGGAATGGTTTGATGAAATGGACCTGGGATGACCTATATATGAAATGATGAATGAAGTGAACATAACCAAGAGAACCACTGATATACAATAACAAAATTATATTAAAAAACAACAACTTTACAAGGCCTTAGAATTCTCTTTAATACGGCAGCCACAATCCAGAGAACCAAAAATACCCTAAAAGAAAGGTGACTGATTCAAAGAATGAGAAACGCATTTTTGGATATGGCCAATAAAGAATCTTCTTTGTTGGACTGTGCATATTTTATTGCAAGGGTTTACCTTTTATTTTGGTTTAATTAAGGATGAGGAAGAGGAAAAGGAAAAAAAGAAAAAGGAACTGCTCATTAAAAAAATTAAATGGGATGAATTGTATAGTAGCAGAATGAGTAAGATATAAAGTCTTTAAATCAGTTAATTCTCTCATATGATAGAATTTTTCATAAGCCAGTAAATGTTCCCACTTTCCTAATATATATAGATGTTTTGAAAGCACAAAAAAAGCACAAAAACTTCCCCACATTAGTTCTACTACCCATGGACTTTGTTTTATTTACATAAATTCTTAGATCTTGAATATCTTAGTGGGTCTTCAAAATGAACACCCCAAAGTAATAAAATCACTTTCTCTTCCTAGGAGTCCAATCCAATCACTATTCAATTTCCTTCATGATTTTCCTGCCACCCACTAAGGTTGGGTTATCCTCCCAAGGCTCTGAATTAGGTCCTCTCTTAACCCTTTTCCTTTTTGAAACCAAGATTTCAATTATTATCTTTATGTAGAAAAGTCAGAAATCAATAGAGTTGACCTAATGGCTATTGGGACTTCTAAGTCCCTTCTTACAACCTCCTCTTCTAGTTTTCATCATTTCTGTTTTTCTTTATCCTTCTAGTCAAATTGGTTCTTGAGCTTGGAATCATGATATTCCTCTTTCTCAACCTCTGCATTCAATCAGTTGTCCCTTTTTGATCATTCTGCTTCCATATTAACTGTCCCATGTCCTCTTCTCTCCACTCAGCCTCTTCACCCTAGTCCTTCAGCATCACTCTGGCTTCCTTTGAGTTCCAGCTAAAATCTCACCTTGTTCAGGAAGCTATTGCCAATCCCTCTGAATTTCATAGTGCTGCCCTTTTTATATCCTGTAGAGAGTTAGCTTGTATACGCACACAGCTGTTTGTATGCTGTTTCCCCCATTAGCTTGTGACCTTCTCAAGGCCAGGGACTATCTTTTATCTTTTTTGGTATCCACAGTAACACTTAGCACAGTGCCTGACACATAGTAGGTGCTTGCTGAATGACTTCTCTCCCATTTCTAGAATATAAGCATTCCTTACCTCTGCATTCAAAGCATATACTTCTTACCTGAGACTTTTCTTTTCTTATCCTCCCCAACCCCCTTATTAGCACTTTCTGTGAAATTTATTTCTTATACTTTTGAATTTAATTTCTTGCATACAACTATATTCTCCCAGTTGAATGTAAAGCCCTTGAGAACAGGGGCTGTTTGGTTTTTGTTACTGTATTATCAGCACCTAGCAAACTACCTTGCTCCTAGGTGTTAAACAATTTCATTGAAATGGATTTTAAAAAATGAATGCATTACAGAACAAGTAAATGTTTTAAAATCAAAACAGAAAGTCATAGCTTTTGAAATACTTGTAGTCAGTCTCCAACTAAAAATGAATTGTATCACAAAAAGAATATTTAGAAGTCAAACACTGATTTCAGAATTCATTTCCAGACAAAAACAATGTTATAAATGGTTAGGTTATTGAGCCAATCTAAAGAACTCAATTTAACTAGAAACAAAATAAATGCATTTTCTAAGTAATAATGGTTTTTTTTTTTAAAGACCATGGTATACTCAGGGCAAATAGTCTGCTTCCAGATCATTAATAGTGGTAGAATGGAGTCATATCCATTTCTTTACATGTTCACTTAAATGCAAACTGAAGAAGAGAAGAAGTAGGAATGGAGAAACCCAAAGGGAGGACTTAAGAACAAGAAAACTGTCCAAGAGGGAATGTGATGGAAACTCTTTTGAAACTTTTAGAAGAGTCACAGTGCTGCCCCTCACTGAGGGAAATTGTAGTATGAATGAGAAATCAGAAGACCTAGGTTCTAGTTCCTGCTCTGCCATTAACTTGGGCAAGTCCCTTCTCTTAAATTTAGGCCATCAGTTTCTTGAAACAGAAAATGAGGGGGTAAACCACAGATATCTCCCAATTCTAACTTTGAGAGATTTCTATAAAAGTCAAATTGTTGTTGGCAAAGAGGGAAAGGGGAGGGGGGGTTAGAGAGAGAGACAGTCATATAAGGAAGCACCATAGCCCATCACACTGCAGTGGTGAAAGTACTGTGCCTGGGGTGAGAGAACCCGAGTTCAAAATCCTAGCTATCTCCTCCTTCCTACCTTGTAAACTTAGACAAGTCACTTAAATCTCTCCAGGTCTTATTTTCTTCATCTATAAAATGGGAGGCAGAGACTAGACAGATAGCTATTTTCTGAGGTCCTTTACACCTCCAAATACATAATTCTATGATTCTTACAGCTATGGTGATGGAGAGAGGAATGAGACTGGAATGGAAGAAAAGTTACAAATGCTAAGGTGGCAAATAAAGCAGCAGGATCAGTATACATGGGAGAGTTAGGAAAGATGAGACTATCCTCAAGTCCTTACCCAGACAAATTTATGTGTAAATAAGTAACCAAGAAATGTCAATATAGGATTTAAGTAACTAGAAATGACAGCTAACATCAAGGGAAGGGACAAAACAATTATCTATCTAAAAACATAGCAGTTGGGTGCCATTATTTGTATGGATAGACATCTCCGGGACACCTTCGTAGTCTCTCAATTTTTAAGAAATGTACTTAAGAACTAACAACAGCTGGGGGGCAGCTAAGTAGCTCAGTGAATTGAGAGCCAGACCTAGAAATAGGAGGTTCTGAGTTCAAATTTGGTCTTAGATAATTCCTAGCTGTGTGACCCTAGGCAAGTCATTTGATGCCCATTGCCTAGTCCTTACCACTCTTCTGCCTTGGAACCAATAAGAAGTATTGATTTTAAGATGGAAGGTAAGGGGTTAAAAAAACCCCCACTAAAACAGCTGGATAGAAATTTTTAAAAAAGTTATGTTATTGTTTAAGCACTACATTCATTTTCTTACATTGATGTGGTTATGTCACCTTTTCCTAAAAAGGTGGGTAAGATTCAATCTGATTAATGAAACAACCAACTGAAACAAAAGATTTTTAGTACTATAAGTCAGTCACAATTAGGTCAGGCTACAGGACTCTGTCTTTGCCAAACTGTAGGGAAACCCATAGGTGATCCAGAAGAATGAGCACCAACTAAAATAAATTTAGTGTCTAGGTAGTTTCTATTCAAAATGGTTTTTAGATTTAACACTTGACAACAATACACTAGCAAAAATTAAATTCAACTAAAATATTTACTTTAATCAATAAATACTTAGTAAATGTCTATTCTATTCAAGGCACCATTCTAAGTACTGGAGTTACAGAGACAAAAAGTTAAGAGTCCAAGGAAATTTTACATAACCAAGCTAATCTCCTAACCTAAGTTTCATTTAATATTATTGTGACAATTGCCTTCAGAAGGATATTTCACTTAAAAATATGTTTGATAATGATAATAACTAATATTTCTTTAGCATCTACTATGTACTAGGCACTTTGCTAAGAGCTGTACAATTTTTAACTTGTTGATCCTCACAACAATCCTGGGAGGTAGGTGCTATTCTTGCCCCATTTTATAGATGATGAAACTGAGGAAACAGAGTTCAAATGACTTGCCCAGGGTCACCAAGCTAGTAAATATCTGAGGCCTGATTTGAACTCAAGTTCTTCCTTACTCTATGATCTGAATAGTGTGACACCACAAGGTGGCCCAATAATATCCTAGAGCACAAACACACAGAGAAAGGGGTTCACAAGCGGCTTTTTAAATGTATTATTTCATTTGATCTTCACGACAATTTTGTAAGATGGGTGCTGTTATCCCCATTTGAAAGATGAGAGAAAAAGAAAGTCTGAGAGAAGTTGACTGACTTGCCTAGGGGGTCACCCAATAAGTGCTGATTGAGATCCAATTCAAACTTAGATCTTTCCTAATACAAATTGAGTTTACTCTGCATTGTGCCACTCCTTACCCTAAGAATCCCAAAATTCTCTAGAGAATAACCCATGTATCCTCCTGGTCACCATCCTTTTCATTTTTTGTACAAAAGTTATATATATAGCTCTGACTCCTTTCCTATGGATATTTGAGATTTAAATATCTTAGGTAGAATTTCTACTGCCCAAAAACTTAGAAGGAATTCATATAGTGAAGACATTTAGCTCCAGCTTTTGGTGAAACTTATGTCTGAGATACGATCCAAACCCAGATCTTCTTGACTCCAAGTCCAACACTTTTTCCACCAAAAAAATTAGTTGCTCGTTCTAAGTTTGTAGCATGGATTATAATAACTATATCCAGAATTTTTTCCCATTAATAAGCTGTGGATTTTCACAACTGAAGTTTATCTTTTAAACAGCCACTGTAGTAGATGACCAAAAATGTATTATTTTACAACTCATAATAAATGGTTAACTGATAAAAATCAAAAGAGAACTTAACACCTAGGACCACAATGTCTCCTCTCCTATCAACCAGGAACCTCCTCAAGGATAAGAAGAATTAATGAGTGGGAGAAAAGAGTGTGAAAGGAACATTTTGTAAGGAGGCCAGGGAAAGGACTTTTAAGATATGACTTATTCCCTGACTCGGATTAAGATTTAAGACAGAACATACTCCAAACCATTAACCTTTTGACAAGTTTATCAGTAAGGGTATCTTCAGGGCTACAAAATGGTATGACTCATGTAAAAAATTTTTCAGGGAAAAAAAACAGGCAAATAAAAAATTATATTAATTTCAGGCACCAAAACACAAAAACAGCTAAAATAAACAACAAGAATTCCTAAGGTAAAAGGGCTTTGATCACATAAGATGGCTAGAACTTTATCAAGACTGACTATTATGAAAGTAAAAATTCCACTATACTTGTTTTCTCTAGCATTTTCATTAATATACATATTTCTACATTGGCATAAAAAAGATGCTATTCCTGAAAAGACTGATGGTCAAAAAATAAAAAAGAGCAATTCCTAACGTGGAAACCATCCCCGCCTACATCCCATTCACAATTTAACCTGTAATTTATAATTTTAGACAAGTGACTGGGGGCACTGAAGTTAAAAGATATATATATGCCCATGATTACATGATGTTATTCTGCCTTTCTGTAATTTGTTTGAAGACTACACACAACGCATTGCTAACAAAATATTAAAATTACTACAAATTAAAGTACCAGTTGAAACCTTAAAAAGGATACTGTGATCTTTCTGAACACATTTTGTTATTCAGTAATGTATGATTCCCCATGACCTCACTGGGGGTTTTCTTGACAGATACTGGACAGGTTTGCCATTTCCTTCTCCAGTTCATTTTACAGATGAGGAAATTGTGGCAAACAGAGTTAAATGACTTGCTCAGGATCATGCAAGTACCTAGTACCTGAATTCAGATTCCAGGTTCGGCACCCCAAATACATTGCACCTACCTGCCCTTCTAACACACTTCCCAGAGGAAAATAATCTGTTTTGTTTGATGTAGATAGTAGATCCCATCACTCACCCTACAAATCTTAGAACCATAGTGGTCTTCTGTGGTTTAATAATTATTATACACACAGATCCCTGCCTAAGAAGCACGTAAACTGACTCATTTAGTTATTTTGTCTACTCCTCCAAATAGTCTACTCCTGCAAATTCTATCTAAATATACATTATTTTTCATGCTTTTTTGATCCAAGAATCAGGTCTTTAGAATAATTACTTTATAACTTGTGTTTTGTCTATCTTAGGGCATATTATGACATTCACTGAAATGCAGCCAAGCCTATTGTATAAATGCATAACAGTGTGTACACAGTTGAAAGCAATTCTGGCCTAGAAATTCTTAACTGCAAACTTCAGTTTCAGAAATACAGGTGGAAATAACATTATCTGACACAAGCTGACATGATAAAGAGCATCCAAGTACATAATAAGTAGCCCAACTAGGAAGAAGGAGCCAGCCAAAGGAAGTAGAGAAGAGCAGGAGTAAGGCCAAATTTCAAGTCCAGCCAGCTAAGGGACCAATCTCTTAGGGCTCTCAATGCTCCAGGGAACTCTCTAACCACAGTACAAAGAAAGTACATCAAAGAGTAAATCTGCATAGGGAGGGGATTTCCACTTCAACAGTCTCCCACACAGGCAGAAAAAAACCTATTACCCTTCACCAAAAGGACTAGTATGCATTTCCCTAGGATTAAGGTACAAGTCTTTCAAAAGGAGAAAGAGCTAAAACAATAAAACAATTTTGTGACCTACCCTGGGGACATATCTCATTAGCCAATATCATGGCTCTTCCGTACTCTAAACAAAGGATCTTTCCTGTGATTTGAAAACCAAGAAATAGAAAGGACACCAAGTATTAGGACTCTGAAAAAATTTTAGTTGTATCCAACCTGGACTTGTGTGCCAACTCTGCAGTAAGAACGAAAGAACGAATGAATCAAAAAAGCATTTATCAAATACTTCATCTGTATCAGAAGAGCTAAAACACCTTGATTTATACACCTGGAATGTTTCTGGAAAGTGTATAAAATGAATTTTTACAATTCAAATATGGCAATTTAACATGTAAAGGGATAATATTATGATGGACCTCTATGAAAAAAAAAAAGAATCCTTCTATAAAATATATAAGTAATTGCTAATGCTTTATAAATTCAGATTTTTATATCCTAGCTGTCCCCTTGGAATAGGTTTTTAAATGCAAACAACTAAAGTGAAAACTTGACTGATTTGGAGAATATATTTAGTTGGGGGGGAGGGGCGTGAGCACATCCTAATTTTTCCCTTTCCTCTCCTTTTTCCATTTGAATTTCAATGCTAGACAGTAATTTATCGTTTTATCGAAAGTTGTGGGCATCAAGAAAAAAGGCAAAGGCAAGAGATACAGAGGCAGGCCTGGACTAGGGGGAAACTGGGTTTAAATCTGGCCTTAGACATGTCCTAGCAGTGTGAGCCTGGGCAAGTCACTTAACTCCAACTGACTAGCTCTTAGAGCTCAGCTCTTCTGGAACTGATACTTAGCCCTGATTCTAAGATCAAAGGCAAGGGTTAAAAAGAAAAAAGACAAAGAATTTGGTCAGAATTTGAACTCTGCTGCATGATGTGTCACTCCCCACTCCCCGCCCCCCATGATGGTCTATGGGTTTCCTTCTCTGGATTTTAGTTTTCTTATCTGCAAACTAAGGATAAAATAGATGATTTCAAAGATAATCACTCTTCTTTTTGCTCTCAAGAGTTCCTACCAACAGCAGCATTTTTCTTTTTGAGCACCTATGGAGTACAGGGTGCTTTGTTAGGTCTCTTTAGTAACTCAGCTTAGAAATGGAGTTCATCTCCAGGGACGAATTTATACAAAAAGTAAGCCCAATAATAACAATAAATTTCTCAAACTTGACACTCATCTCACTGCTGTTGAACTGGCTATCCTCCCTGTTTGGAATGGTCTATTTCCCCTTTCCATTTCCCAGGCTTCCTTCAAAATTCAATTCAGATTCCCCCCTTCCGGAGGAAGCCTTTATTCATATTACTTCATTTTCTGTATATTATCTTCTGTATACATAGTGATTTACTATGGTGTTGTCACCCTCATTAGAAGTTCACACTCTTTGATAGAAGGGATTGCTTTTTGTTTTCTTCTATATCTCTGGTACTTAGCACAATAAGTGATTAATAAAGACTAGATTCACTGGCATTTGCAAAATGCCTAAAGGTTTATACAAGTATTTTATATATTTTATATTGGATTTTATTATATTTGTTAATAAATCCATAATGCATTACTTATTTATTTGGTTCTGAATTTTGGAGTTATAGGAAATGGATTCAAATAACGGCTCTTCCATTTGATACCTATGTGATACCCCACACAAATGTGAGGGTTGGACTAGGTGACCTAAAGTCTCTTCTGTCTCTAAACCTATGTCACTTCTATCACAGACCCTATAAGATAGTCATATTTTTATACTCATTTTATAGATGAGGAAACTGTAGCTTATAGCATAGTCCTTCAGTCAGTCAATAAACATTTATTAAATACCTGCTATGCTCTGGGACACTGGGTTAAAGCATTATAGACATAAGAAAGCCAAAAAGTCACTTGTCCATCAGACACACAACTAATAAATAGCAAAAATAGAATTTGAAACCAGTCTTCCTGAGTCTAAGTCAACAATAGGTCTGCTAAAATGTTAATTGGATTAATAAAATTCTATGCTCACACACAAAGCATCTTACAACAACAACAACAACAACAACAACAACAACAACAACAACAACAACAACAACAACAACAACAACAACAACAACAACAACAACAGCCCACTGCCAGGGCATGGGCTGTTTTCAGGAATTCTGGAATGGGACCTTGGACATCTACTTTGCTTTCTTGTTATTTCCCTATGGTTAAGTTATATAGTCATTTAAAATTCAAGACAGATACTCTACCCAAGGACTTTAAATCCTTCTGACAGGGTTACTAGATTGGTTGATCAAGGGATTGTCATAAAAATATTTAAACTTGGATTTCAGCAAGGCATCTGACAAAGCCTCTCCTGATACTGCTGTGGACAAGATGGAGAGATGAGAGTTAGATGGCAGTAAAAACATATGCATTTAAGAACTGGTTGAATGCTTTCAAGAGTGGTCACTAAGAGATTTATGTCAAATTTGGAGGGAAGAATCTAATTCAGTACCTCAGAAGTCTGTCCATGGTGCTATTTTTGTATAACTTACTTGGATGAAGCAACAGAAGCATGTTTCTTATCATTGTAGGTAAATATCTACCTAACTCAAAGGTGTCAAAATTCAGAACAACTCCTAGGCATAGGCAAAAAATCAGATTAAAATGTAGTTGGGGAAATGTTTAACAAAATAATAAAAATACAATACAACTTAATTAATGTTAATTTATGGTTTTCAAAGACAATATAGAAACAAGGATCTATTTCAATCTGATACCAAAATAGCTAACATCTTAAATGCCAGAAACAGGATTCTAAAAAGAGATTTACCTCCCCCCCCAATCCACAAATGCACATATTTCCCAATTGGCAGGGCTTCTGCCACTCTTTAGTCATTGGCCATTTGACATCAAACCTGCCCACTTCCCTCTCTATATACATACTTTCTTACTTTCTCTCTCCCTCCCAACCCAGTTTTTGTCTTTTGTTCCCATGTTACCCTATATGCCATCCCTTTCTCAGTCTGTCAGGCTTCGCTGCCTTCTAAGGTGTCAATGAGGCAATTGGGAAAACTCATTGTACTAATTGTACAATTAGGTTTGCTGTATTAATGTATAAAATTGTATGAGAACCTTGGTCTCTTCCCTCCTATTTCAGGATCAGTAGTGCCTTCCTGAGACAATAATAATAATTTGGACTTCCTGCTGTATTTATTAACTTTTACAACTAACGTAATGAAGATGTATCTTCTGTGTGTGCGTACTCCCTCCCCCCCAATATGGGAACATTTTTGTATGTGTGGACAGCTTTGACATGTAGACAACTACCAGCCTCTTCAGAGGTACATTTACCCCAATCCTATCTCCTGACTTGCCTTTTTTCTCCTCCCTTGAAGAATCCTTGTGGTGCTAACATTTTACAATTCTTTGAAATAGGAAGGCACAAAAGACCATAGCTTGAGAGCTGGAATGGATCTTAGATATCAGTTAGGTTTTTTGTTGTTGTTGTTATGGGCTCCTTTAGCAGTGTGGTTAAGCCTACAGACCTCTTTCAGAATATTTTAAATGCATAAAATAAAACAGTATCAAAGGAAACCAGTTATAATGAAATAAAGTTCTCAAAATTTATAACAAAAATACAAGTTAAAAGATCCCAGAGAGAGATCTGATCTAATCAAATCCTCTCATTCTGTAAATAAGGAAACTAAAGTCCCTGAAAGATCAACTGGCCTAAGAATCCTTAAAACCTAAGGATACCAGTGGCAGATGAATTAATTTCCAGGTTCTAAGTCCAAATCCATCTCTCTCTGCATAGAATCACAATTGCTGGGCCTACTATATAATAAACCTTATAACCATGATATTATCATTTCCATAAACTTTCTGTCAGTTGCTACCTCTTTTCATATAACCTCAGCTGTATGATGAATGTCTCTGCCACAAAATGGCACTGCATTCCCAGCTCTAAACTCCTGTGTCTGTTGAATTGAAGTACATACTTTACTGTGAAAACTACTCTTCAGTTTATATAATATTGGCCCTACCTTGTTAGATAGATGATTTTAAAGGTAAGATGTTAAAAGTATCTCAATATGATCACCCCAAAATTTAAAACTACAAATGGTATCCTGGGGGATGTTCTTGATGACATATTTTGGCAAAATAGTTGAAAATGGAATAGGTAGAAATAATGAACTAGTTCTTAGTGTGGTTGAATACCTCTCATGAGATCAGAATGCTCCTCTGATCTCCTCAACTGACCAATGAGTACTTATTAATAATTTACAGGGTGCTGGGTATTGGGATTTAAAGGTAAAAAATTACAGTCCCTGACCTTAAAGATCTTACAATCTATTGGGGGGGAATCACCTGTACAAGAAGATAACTTTCAGAGAAGGGAAGGAGGAACTGGAAACTAGAACCTAAAAGGATAAAGAAAGATGTCATGCACTGTGAATTAAATGTTTGTTGTTATTGAGCCTGACTGACTTGATGGCTCTGTACAAAACAAAGCTTGGACTAAGATCAGAAATCTTTTTACTTATTGCCCAATGCTCTTTCCTAAAACTCTCTCTTATTGCTCTATTTAGATCCTGGTTATGACTCAGAAAAGACAGCAAGTAAAAAGGTATTAGCTATAGGTGTGAGTGTTTGACAAAACTTTATTTGGATTTATAGTAATGGGAATCCTTATGCCAGACAGTTACCATAAGAGATGAGCAAGGTGAACAGGCAGGTTGTTACAACCATCTTTTCTGACACCTTGTAGTCCTTTCTAAGCATTGGTGTTGAGTTATGTTGATCATCTATGAAAAATTTTCAGTTCTAAAGCTTAAACTATTGTGCTCCTTATGTAGATAAATAAAGGCTCAAGAGCTGTCTGTTTTGACACTCTTTATGAGCCTTAAATCTACTTTAAAAAGAAAAGAAATCGGTTGAATCTTTGAAGCATGACTTCATTGCAGAGAAAAGGAAACGTGCAGGAGCACTAGTAGGGAGGGGGAATCTAAGTATTTACTTTAAAAAACTTTTTTTTTAAGTCCAAGATCTTAATTTTCTTTTTTTCCCTTTTTTTCCCCTTAAAACCCTTAACTTCTATGTATTGGCTCCTAGGTGGAAGAGTGGTAAGGGTGGGCAATGGGGGTCAAGTGACTTGCCCAGGGTCACACAGCTGGGAAGTGTCTGAGGTCATATTTGAACCTAGGACCTCCCGTCTCTGGGCCTGGCTCTCAATCCACTGAGCTACCCAGCTGCCTCCCTAGATCTTAATTTTCTTAAGGCTGAAAGAAGGAATTTTTTTTTATAACCAGTTCAAATCTTTCTAGTCAATTTTACAATATGAAAGTAAAGAAGAGGAATTGGGTAAATCCGAACACGGCTTTGTTAACTACTGTTATGAGTTATGAACTGTTCTAGAACTCCAGTAATGTAAAGGTGATTTCAACTGTCCTCCCTATCATATGCCTAAAAGTTCTATGAGTTTTCTCTACCTTAAATCAACATCACCCTCAACCTTCTGTTAACTACAAAGTCTCTTAAATATATTGTTGTCTTAGAGAAAATTTTAAAATAATAAAATGGTATCTATTTTACAAGATAAAATACACATATCTTACCCAGGATATATTCCTTTCAGATTTGTTTCTTTTCTTCCTCAGAGATTTCTCATGGTCCAAGGGAGCAGTGGTATGGTATAAAGCATGCTCAACTTTGAAGTCTCAGGACCAGATTTCAAGTCTTAGCCCTGGTTCAACCTCCCCAGGCCTCAGTTTCCTCATTTGTAAGATGAAAAGTTGAACTAAAAGGCCCCTAAATTCCTTTCCAGCTCATGTGCTATGATCCCATCATCTTACTTGAATAAAATTTGAAGAAAAATCACAAGTTTATTTAATGAGGGAATTATAATATTTCCAAATGAAAAATATTTGTATTGTATATTAAGGTCATCAATAGGATCACAGTTGTACAGATTTAATGCTGCATGAGACCTTAGGGCAGTGATGGACAACCTTTTGAGCTTGGTGTGTCAAAATTCGCCAAAAACCCGAGCATAACTCAGGTGGTGTGCCACTTCAAGAAAAAACCCATCATTTCAGCATGTGGCCTCATACTTCTCTGTATGCAGCCGTGTGTCATCAAAAATGGCTATGCATGACACACATGTCATAAGTTTACCATCAGGGCCTTAGGGGTTAATTCAGGAAACTTGCAGAGAGATAAAGTGATCAACCAAGGTTAAAATTCAGGTAGCCAGTGTTAGAGCCAGAAATCAAATCCAGGTTCTAATACCCCATGTCCAAACAGTATTCTTTTATGAACTACAGTTCTCTTCAAAATCAGCAACTTTCTTGAAACCAAAGGTATTCTTTCCCTTTAAAGCACCAACTATTTATTTTTATTTTTACAAGTTTAATGGCAATCCTAAACACATCACATCTTTTCCTGTGATCCAGAAGAAAGTATAAGGAACATGATTTTGATAATTCAGGATCATTACAATGAACATTAACTATCATATTGGGCTATGTAGTATAGGGATAATCTCAGGAGCTACAATGGCGCCTAGAGCTGGTTTTCCCCAGGCTAATGAGCCTGTATGTTCAAAATTTTGTCTGCCTTTAAATTTAAAAACAAAACAACAAAAAAATAGTTTTTGCTTCTTTTCTCCTTTTCACCTGCCATACCTCATATCAAAAGAGCAATCTTTAATAACCCATACCTTCTAATTTGTGCTTTTCACATATAAAGTGACCAGGAAACTAGATAGACAAGTTTGTTAGAATGCTAAAGGGCAAATCTGAGTGGGGACCTGAAGAAGTCTCAAGCAATTACAGGCATGATGGGTTTTGGTACAAGGACTTTCTCCTATTTATTCCTCAGAGGTCTTTTTAACTTACTTTCAGAGAGGTATACTAAAGACATGCTTTCAGGAAAATATAAGGAAAGATCAAGAAGGCATTTGTGTACTAAGATATGCTTATTTTGGGGTACTATTTCTAGGGCTGCCTCATTTCCGATCTGCTGCTCTGTTTGGTTCTAGTTTACATTTTCTTTTAAATACTCTTTATAGAGGGCAGCTGGGTGGGGCAGTGGATTGAGAGCCAGGTCTAGAGACAGGAGGTCCTAGGTTCAAATTTGGCCTCAGATTTGAACTAGCTGTGTGACCCTGGGCAAGTCACTTCACCCCCATTGCCTACCACTCTTCTGCCCCGGAGCCAATACACAGTAAGGGTTTTTAAAACAAATACCTTTTATATACAACAATAAATGCCGATGTATTTTATTTGAAAACAGTTAAGTATACATCATACTGTTTTAACTCTATAGCATAAGCAGAGGTAGGTCCTTTACATAGTTCTCTTAGTTCCTGCTTTAATTTTAAGGGACTTTTGGAGCTACCTTTTCATATTTTGAATGGCAGAAATGAAAGCAAGCCCAAGGTGCTAAAAGCTGGCAGTAAATGGCAAAGGTGGAACTGGCACTTCAGTTTCCCAATTGAGAAGTTATTTGTCATTCTCCAAGAGGGTATGTTCCAAAGTCCATTTCTAAGTATTCTGGAAATAGAAATACATTTTTTAAAGGCACAGAGTTATATATGTTGATTAATTTCTCATCCTAGACTATGGAAATTTGTAATTTGACAGAAGACATTAGGAATAACAGCTGGGCACATGTGGCTGTGGGGATTTCCAACGAGCGCCTCTTCTCAACATGTAGGAAAGTGGGACTCCCAAAGTTAGAATGGGGTGGGGATGTATTAAAGGCTAAGGGAAAGGAGCTGTAGGAGGTGGGGCCTTGGCCAAATGACAGCCAGACAGATGCTGTCAGCTCCCAGTGACTCCCTTTCCTTTCTCCTTGGGCCCAGGGATCTGGCTGGTCTGCTGCTTACAATTCCACATCTACCACCAGCTCACAACAGAACTGAATACCGTGGAGCCTCTCACAGCTTCTGTCCTTGAATCAATGGCACAGCCCTTTTGAGTTTTTCCAAAATGGTTTCATGCATTTTAAGGGCTACTAAATCCAATAATCCCATTCTCTCTTCCCTCATATACTTCAGCACATGTCCATCCCCCTCTCACCTACCATACATCTTCCATCTCATTCCTTTACTTGTAGCTAAATTGATAGTTGAGGTGCCCTCTCCCTAATATTAGCATCCTTGTGTATTTGAGAAGTTTTTCTCCCAAGTAGAAGCATACCCCTTTCTCCAGAATCTAGGTTAACATTCATATGTAGAATCTCAAAGGAAAGCAGTAAGTTCCTTTTTCAAAGAACCTTTGTCCTCTCACTCCAAAAGGCATCTTGAGGCCATTTTCCAGATAAAAGCCAAAAAAACTCAACTTAAAGATAGAACCCCTAGGGGATACTTAGGACCATAGTCAGGATTGTTCTGCATACCTTTGCAATTTTAATTTCTCCACCATCCACCCACCCCCATCCTTTTCCTCCTAAACCAGCAAAAAACTATTCCTCCCACTTTACCTCTACCTCCAAATTAGGCCTTCCTCTTTGTAAATAGAACATAATGTAGGCATAGGGAGGAATAGTTTTGAACTACTGTTCAAATGAATTCATATGAATTTCATATGAACTCTATGTCTTCCATTCCAAATCATTTGACAAATTTATTATCTATTACAAATCTCAGAGATCCCAAAAGATAGATCTGTGAGCAGAGAGGTAACAGAGAACAACCTGCTTCTCACCACACTGCTACCAATAGAACCCCTGGCATAATTCAGAGATGGGACTAAATGTATAAAAGAGGAAACTGGGATGGCATCTTGGAAACTCCTGCCCTGTTCCTCCCCCATCCAGAACTCAGGGTTATCTGATTCAGACTTGGAGATTTGCGGAATATCTCTCCCCACTATTGGAAATAAAGAATATCAATCAAATATTTAAAAGCAAAAAAAAAAAAATAGTTTCTGACTCAACTATATCAAGGGAAACAATGTATATCCAAAATAAATACAATTTCATTTTGTGGGGTGGGTCACTAGCCATTGTGGGGATGAGGAAAGGCCCCCATGTAGGAGTCAGTCAATGAGCTTTACTGTGTCAGGGAAGCTGGGTGGCTGGCTCAGTGGATTGAGAGTCAGACCTAGAGATGAGAGGTTTAAATTTGACTGCAGATGCTTTCTAGCTATGTGACCCTGAGCAAGTCACTTACCCCAACTGCCTAGTTCCCACTGCTTTTCTGCCTTGGAACCAATATACAGTATTGATTCTAAGACAGAAAGAAAGACAAAAAATAGTCCCAGAGTCTCAGAGTTCCCAATGGAATGCAGACAAATAGGCTCTACATAGGATGAACAGGAAATGTTATTTGGAAAACAGGCTTAGAATGAGGAAGGCCCTGTGCAAGCACCAATGGCAGCACCCATGACACCTTGGTTCCTGCAGGAAGTGGATTTAAGGGAGGCAGAGTTGCACAAGGCAGCTGTCAGTCTCTCCCCTCCCCATCAATGGCTAGTGACCAGACCAGAGTGGGGAATGGCTGACACCCCAGCCAATGGCCTGGGCTGCCTCTTCATGTCTGACCAACCTCAAAGCGCCCCATAGTGACTGTGCGAGACACCTTCGTGGCCACTGGCACAGAGCGTCCTCGCCTGGGGATGGCCACTGCGGGGGCTACAATTTCTCAGAGCCACAAAAGGTGGGCACCAAAGGCGCTGGCCCTCCTGAACACCCTCCAACCCAGAAGACAGGCTCTTGCGGGTCTGGAAGGAAACCGGGGAGGACAGGAAAAGGGAGAGGTGGGAGCTTCTTGTTGGAGGAGAGGCTGTAAAGTAGAGGAGGGAGATCCGGTGAGGAAGGTTTCTGAAGGCCAACCAGAAGGTTCTTCTATTTGCTCCTAGATCTGCCAAGGAAATGGGGCCTTTGGTGAGCAAGCTGTCCAGCGCTGAGGAGCTCGTGCTGAGGCACACAGACTGGAAGCTGAAAGGCTGCTCCTGAGGAATGTCCAGGGGCTCAGTATGGCCCCCAAGGGGTGTGTGAAGGGAGTCATGTGTGAAAAGCTCGGGAAGAAAGACTAGAACCACAGGGAGAAGCTCTAAGGGCTGAAGAGAGAAAGAAACCCAAACTGGGTCCTGTGATGGGGGACAGCGCTGTGATCATCAGTCAATCCATAGCATCAAGAACCTGACAACGGAATGGGAGAGATAGGTCAGGGATTCAGGAGAGAGAGGAAACAATTCGCAGAGGGAAGGTCCCAGCATGAAGAGGGACCTAATGGGAGCTGGGGAAGCCAGCAAGCAGGGCTGAAGGGGGCAAGCATTGCAGGCCTGGGGGACACAGCCAAAGAAAATGCCAGAAGCTGAGCCAGAATGGCTTGTCTCTACATCCACAAGGAAATGATACAAGGGGTCTGAGGACCAGGAGCTGGAGAGTACCCTGTAAGTAGCCTGAAGGCCACAGGATGCCACTGGCTTTACTGGGGGAAGAAAAGGGAAACAGGGCTAGGGTTGGACCTAACCCTGAGGAAAATCGCCTAAGTGGAATGGAGGATGGACTGCCATGGGGAAGGCCTCAAGGCAGGCAGACACCACAGCAGGCTGTTTCAGTGGTGGAGATGCCAGGTGATAAAGGGCCTCATCATAGGGGCAGTGATGTCAGGGAGGAAGGGATTCTATGTAGGAGAGACAGAGAGAGATGGTGGGGGGTGGGAAGGTGTTCCCAAGTGACTTCTAGATTGTAAGCCAATGGGGCTGCTGCCCTCTGCAAAAGGAAAGATTCAAGGTAGACCAGGAAAGATAAAAGCACTTGGGCAACATTTTGAAAAGGAGAAAGGCTTTTGCAATAGTCCAGGTGAGAGTGACGGGGGCTTTAACTATGGTAGTAGCTGTGTTCGTAGACTTAATGAAAACTGGCAAATGACTGGATATGAGTGATGAAGAAAAAGGCTGAGGGGGGAGCTGGATAGCTTAGGAGACTGAAAGTTATAACCAGAGAGGGGAGGACCTGGGTTCAAATTTGACCTCAGACACTTCTTGGCTGTGTGATCCTGGGGAACCCCCATCGACTATCTTTTGCCTTAGAACCAATACACAAGATGGAAGGTAAGGATTTTTTTTTTTTTAAGAAAAGAGGAGTCAGATAAGGAGAACCTTGAGGTTATGGTTTCATAAAAATCCTGAGAGAGTTTCAGAAAGAGAGGGTGATTGCTACAGAGAGGTAAAGAAAGGTGAGGAATGGCAATCCCTTATGTTTTGTTCCTGGGCTCTCTTCTTTTATCTTCCTAGAATACAGTGCTTTACCTCCCTTCCCCCCAAAAAATCATTTGTAGAAATGTTTGCTTACCAAATGCTAGACTATGAATAGGAGAGATTGATCCTTCTCATTTTAAGAAGAAAATTCTATGAACTTAAGAACTGCACTAATTTAAATTCTGTATATTACAGCTCCATTGCCAACTCGTGACTCTGCCCCTACTGGATTCTTTGTCTTTGACCTTGTGGTACTTCCCCATCACCTAGCATAGAGCTCTGTATACAGCAATTGCCTAATACTGATGTGTATATAGTTCTATTTATATATATATATATATATATATATATATTTTTTTTTTTTAAACCCTTGTACTTCGGTGTATTGTCTCATAGGTGGAAGAGTGGTAAGGGTGGGCAATGGGGGTCAAGTGACTTGCCCAGGGTCACACAGCTGGAAGTGGCTGAGGCAGGGTTTGAACCTAGGACCTCCTGTCTCTAGGCCTGACTCTCACTCCACTGAGCTACCCAGCTGCCCCTCTATTTATATTTTTAAATATATGTTCCCTTTTGAATGACAGCTCCTTTCCAGAAAGGATTGCCTCAGTTCTTTGTATTTGTAAACCCTGGTGGCTAAATTATTTGTCTAGCCCAAAAGAGGAGCTTAATATATTTGTTAATACAAAAGTTCATTGTATTTATTGTATTGTAATAAGAGGAAGTGAATAGTGAATTAAGATTCCTTACTAAGGACCTTCAAAAACTCTCCCCTCCCACATAACATCAATATTTTAAACTTAGGAACAAGTGTTAATGAAGAGACTCATAAAGAATACAAACAAGATTTGCCTGCACTTAAGAGGAAAATAAAACTAAAGACACTACTGTGAAATGTACTTGTGGAGAACCTTTTTCTCTTCCAGAATAACAGCCAATCCTAGGAACCCCAGACACTGCCACTGACATGGGCATTGTGCAGAGATGGCAGGGACCGCTGTACCCCTTAACTCAGACAGGCTGTGAACAGGGAAATTCCCTTCCCTCTTCCTGCCCTGGAGACTCCCCCGGCAAAGACCATTGTCCTTGGAATTCCTTTAAGTTGAGATAGACAAAGAGATACACCTCAAGAACCTACCTGGACAGTCTAGGCTCTGAGGGTCTCGGACAGACCCTGCACCCACAGAATGCCTGAGTGCAAGGAGTCACATGCACACTATGGGAAAGGATACAAAAGGATGAGAACTGGGGCACTCTGGAGCAGCCTCCCATGGCTGTTCCACTCATGCTGTCTTGCTGGCCATTAATCCTATCTTACTAATAAATCCTTCTTTTTACTTTTAAGCTAAGTTTGGAGTCCTCTCATTCTTGAGAATGGTTTCCTTCCCCAACCCAGGAAATTTGCACCCCTATAACACCACAGAGTTTACAAACTAAAAACAAAAGTGAAATAAAATGGAACACAGGTCTAGAAGCTGTTCATTCAGATCTGACTCTCCTGGAACCCATTTGGGATTTTCTTGGCAAAGTGAGTGGTTTACCAGTTCCTTCTCTAGCTCATTTCACAGAGGAGGAAACAGAGGCAAATGGGACTTACCCAGGATCACACAGGTAGGATGGATCTGAGGCCAGATCTGAACTCAGTAAAATTCTAAGTCCAGGATTCTATCCACTACACAACGTAGCTGCTCCAGAGTCTAGAACATCTGAGTTCAAATCCTTCATATGAGTCATATAATCTAAGTGACCCTTGGGCAAATATTCTCTGGGCCTTAAAAAATTAGAAAAGGCTGGATGAGATGGCCTTGTGAGCTCTCCTTTTAGTTCTGTATTGCGAAGGGATGAAGGGACAGGGTGACTGTGGTAAAGTGGGGGGGGGGGGGGAGCCCTAGAAGGGCTGACAAGGAAGGAAGGGAATCCCAAGCAACAAGAGAAGAGATGATGGAGACCTGCTATTCTCAGTGTCAGAGGCAGCTAAACAGGAGGCCATCACTTCTAAATAAGTGAATGAATCAATAAATTCTTATCATCTTTTCATTGGTACAGAACTTGTAGTCCTGGCTATCTAGATCTGGATAGGTCACTTGCTGATTTGATTAGAGTGGCTCTAAGTACACAAGGTAGGTAGGAAAGAAATGTAGAGTTCAGCACAAAGGGGATAATGGGGAAGTCTTCAACATCCTAGCAAATGGGAGTATTGTGGTAGGGAGTCAATCAATGATTGAATGAAATTAGTTGCTGCAACTATAATATTCAAACCTTTATTAAGTGCTTCCTCTGTTCAGCATGGTACTAAGCCCTGGGGCTATAAAGTCAAGCCAAAGCAGTCCCTATTAAAAGAAACACTGTGGAAAAAAGTAATTTAAAATAGGAAAGACTAAAGTTATTTTCAGATAATAGTTTTAATATCCCAAGAGCTGCTCTCCTGGATATTTAATTCAGTAATTAGTGTCATTATTTATAAACAGTTTGTCTCTGCTTTATAATATTGTTTCAAATTTATGCCATTATATTACATGGTTTGGAGAAATCTTGAATCACAGAATCTCAAAGTCAGAGATCATCTAGTGACTAGTCTAAGATCTAACCAAACCAGATTTTCTTAATTCAAGAATTCCTCAGGTGGGCCTCATACAGTCTCATCTCATACAGTCATCAATCCTACATGTGAGGATGATCCTTCTGAGCCAATTCAAAACAGTTCTGGAAAGATTAATGCGAGCAAGGTAATGCTTTCTCTACTTTACAGTCACAAGGTACCAAAACCTCTATCACCTCCTACTGGACTTGGCATAACTTCAAGTCAGGGGAAAAGACCAACAACTAATATTCAATGACTGCCTTCTGGAGGATGCAAAAAAAGCCTAAAATATAATCTCAGACATCAATTAAATTGGCTGAGACATTAGTTTAAAACCAGAATAACTTTATAAACGGTAAGATTCAAATTTTATTTTCAAAAAAGAATATTTAATTGGTCCTCACAAGTGAGAAGCATCATCAAAATAATTTTCTAAAATAACTAATTTTCTCAAAATTATCTTATTTATAAGTTTTGTCTTCAAATCACATTTCCATATGTTATATTTAAAAATGATAAAGGCTGATATTAAGAGAAAAAGTAATATTTTAATTAAGGCCATGTTAGTAGAATAAAATAGACCACGTCCCTGGCTAAGATCCATTCAAACTGCCCGCCAGTCCGTGCCTTCTCCCATCTTTACTACATAGCCAAAGAGAGTGAGCCAAGCCCAACTTCCAAATATTTAAAGCCTGGCTTTAAGTTGAAGATGTCATCACATCCAAAAGAGGAAACCCATTGCATCATGGAAAATGTAGTTTCAAAGTGTCCACAGGAAGTTTGTCATTTAAAAGCTCTAAATGGAACACCCAGAAATTTCTAAATAACACACATATATATTTCTCCTTCCTTACTCAGCAAGCTATCCCTAGTAACAATATAAAGAAAAAAAAATTTTTTAAGGTCATTCCACAAAACCAAAAGAACAACCAAGTCTTGACGGTATCTGTAATTTTGCACCTCCAGGCTCCCAACTAGATTCTTTCCCTCCAGAAGGCTGTTTTTTGTCTTTCTCTGTATCTCCAGTGCTTAGCACAATGCCTGGCACATAGAAGGAGGAGCTTAAGAAATGCTTCTTCCTTGATTCACAACTCTGCAGTGAAGGGAAGGGAAGGGAATTTCCTTCAAATTTTCCAGGACCAAATTTAATGGCACTGCACAGAGTGCTGGCCTTGGAGTTAAAAGAACCTGGGTTTCAAACTCACCTCATGAACCCAGCTTTTGGGATAAAAACCCCACTATTTGGCAAAAACTGCTGGGAAAATTGGAAAACAATATGGGAAAGATTGGGTCTAGATCAACATCTCACACCCTATGCCAAGATAAACTCAGAATGGGTGAATGACTTGAATATACAGAAGGAAACTATAAGTAAATTAGGTGAGCACAGAATAGTATACCTGTCAGATCTCTGGGAAAGGAAAGATTTTAAAACCAAGCAAGAGCTAGAAAAAAATTACAAAATGTAAAATAAATAATTTTGACTATATTAAAATAAAAAGGTTTTGTACACACAAAACCAATGCTACCAAAATTAGAAGGGAAGCAACGAATTGGGAAAAAATCCTTATAACAAAAGACTCAGACAAAGGTTTAATTATGCAAATATACAAGGAGCTAAATCAGTGGTTCCCAAACTTTTTTGGCCTACCGTCCCCTTTGCCAGAAAAAATATTACTTAGTGCCTCCATCACATACTATCACTGCCCCCTTACAGTTATTCACGGCCCCCAAATGCCCCTGTGGCCATCACCACCCCCCTGGATCGCTGTAGCACCCACCAGGGGGCAGTGGTGCCCACTTTAGGAATCACTGAGCTAAATCAATTGCACAAAAAAATCAAGCCATCTCCCAATTGATAAATGGGCAAGGGACATGAATAGGCAATTCTCAGATAAAGAAATCAAAACTATCAATAAGCACATGAGAAAGTGTTCTAAACCTCTAATAATTGGAGAAATACAAATCAAAACAACTCTGAGGTATCACCTCACACCTAGCAGATTGGCTAAAATGACAGCAGGGGAGAGTAATGAATGCTGGAGGGGATGTGGTGAAATTGGGACATTAATGCATTGCTAGTGAAGTTGTGAATTGATCCAACCAATCTGGATGGCAATTTGGAACTATGCCCAAAAGGCTTTAAAAAACTATCTGCTTTTGATCCAGCTATAGCTCTACTTGGTTTATACCCCAAAGAGATATTAAGGAAAAAGACTTGTACAAAAATATTTATAGCCACACTTTCTGTGGTTGCAAAAAACTGGAAAATAAGAGAATGTCTTTCGATTAGCTGAACAAATTGTGGTATCTGTTGGTGATGGAATACTATTGTGCTCAAAGGAATAAAGAACTGGAGGACCATATGAACTAAAATGACTTCTAGGAATTGATGCAGAGTGAAAGGAGCAGAACCAGGAGAACGTTTGTACCAGAGATTGATACACTGTAGTACAATCAAACATAACAGACTTCTCTACTAGCAGCAATGCAAGGATCCAGTAATGCTAGTAATCCAGAGCAAGGCTGAGGGACTTACGAAAAAGAAAACTAGCCACATTCAGAGGAAAAACTGTGGGAGGAGAAACACAGAAGAAAAACAACTGTTTGAACACATGGGCTAATGGGGATATTATTAGGGATGTAGACACTAAACGATAACTCTAGTCCAACTATCAATAATATGGAATTAGGTCTTAATCAATGATACATGTAAAACCCAGTGGAATTGTGCGTTGGCTAAAGAGGGGTTAGGGGGTTTGGGGAGAGGGAAAGAACATGAAACATGTAACTATGGGAAAATATTCAAAATAAAAATTAAAATATAATAATTAAAAAATAAAACAAACGCAACTCATCTTGGGTAAGTCACTTAAACTCTGAGCCTCAGTTTCCTCATTAGTAGAATGGTAATCAAAATAGCATCTACCTCCCAACTCCCAGAGTGATTATGAGGAACAAAATAATACTGAAGCATCTACATACATGCTAGCTATTATAATTATGTAGCATTTAAATTCCTTTTTGTTGTTCTGTTTACATTATTGTAGTCAGGGTGTAAACATTTCAATGAATACATGAATTCTTCTTATGTAGTTTCTTACAACAGTAATATTGGCATAAATAAATATGGTTACAAAACAGAATTTGTCAATGGGCATACCTATTTTGCTTCAAGTTCTTTGTTGCCATCAAAAATGCTACAATGAATATTTTGTAGTATATGGGACTATATATTTATGCCTGCTGGATAGTGAGATCTTTGGGTCAAAAAGTATAGAATTCTAGCTAACCACTTCTTCAGCATAATTCCAAATGGCTTTCCAGAATGAGTGGATCAGCTGATAGCTCCGTCAACAATGTATTAGTGTGCCAGTACTTATACAACCCTTCTTGACTATTTCCATATTTTTAATTTCCTGTGTGTGAAATGAAGTCTTTAGAGTTGTTTTGATTTGAATTTCTTTTATTAGTAGTAACTTGTAATAATCTTTCATATAATTGTTAGTTTGTAAGTCTCCCTGAGACCTTAAAACACTTTAAGAGATTATGTTAAACAAGATCTATATCCAACTAATGAACCCTATTTCAGATTAATATAAATAAAATTTTTTATGAGATTTGACTTCAGGGTTTCCCCAAATCCTTATTTTAAATCTGGAAGGTTCAAGACAATTATAGTTGTCCTGAAGCAATTTTTTTTATTATTCATTTGTTAAGGCAATGATTTTAAAATGTTTTACTCTTTACATCCCTTAAAGCACTCATCACCAAAGACAAAAAATTTGAATTAACCTTAATTCAAATTCATCTCACCAAATATTTAACTCCGCCAAGGAGCCAAGGACGGGACCGGCTGAAAAAGGAGGAGGGTTGGGCGCAAGGCTAGCAACCTCAGATCTCCAATACCAGACTCTGGAAAAGAACAGTTCAGTGTCCCATCAGTCAGGACACTATGAAAAAAAAAAAAATATGGAACCCACCAGGAAGGAGAAAAATCGGAAGGCCAAAACAGACCTGGCAAAGATATGCCCAGTTGGTGGAAGTTGCCCAGAACAGAGTCCGTTGGCGTGAGATGCCCAGTTGGGGGAAGTTGCCCAGAACAGAGTTCGTTGGCGTGAGATGGTTGCAGCCCTATGCTCCTCTGGGAGTCAATAGGAATAATAATAAATAATAATAAATAAACATTTATCAAATTTCTACTACATAAAATCATTATGCTAAGCACAAGGAGATAGACTTTAAAGATGACTAAGACATGGTACCTGCCCTTAAGGACTTTTTATCCTGGTTGAGGAGTTGACAACTATGCAAAACAACTGTAAAATCAGAATGTGATAAATGTATAAAGTTCCAAGGAGGAAAGCTTCATGAAGGAGGTAGTGGCTGGGTTAGGTCTTGATTTCAAGTCTGGGAAAGGAGTCTAGGAATGGAGGTGATACAGAGATTAGAAAAGGCAAGAAAAGTTCAAGATCCAATTTGAATGAACCTTGGAATCTATGAAGGCAGGTATTATGAGACAAACCTAGAAAGGGAGGTTGGCACCAGATAGTGGAGAGATTTAATGCCAGATTTAGGAATGGGAATGGAGAGAGAAAAACCAGTGTTAAGCCCTTTAACAATTATCTCCTTTGATCCTCACAAAGGCATCTCAATTATCCCCATTTCACAGTTAAGAAAAAGGAGACAGACAAAGGTTAAATGATTTGCCCAGGGACACACTTAATGAGCATGCCATCTCTGAACTCAGATCTTCCTAACTCTCAAACCTAAATTTGTTCTATTCACTGAACCACCGAGCTGCCTGGATAGAAAATAAGGAGCCTTTCAATGATTTTTTGAGCAGTGAAATCACAAGAAGAGGTCTGTACAGTGCTTGAGTAGGATGAAATGGGAGAAAGACAAGATGGGTGGCAGGGAGACAAGGGAGAAAGCTCGTCCTACAGGACTGAGTTTGAACTAGCGTGGTAACAATGGGGAGAGAGAAAATGGAGGACATACAAAGACATACGTGGATGCACTCACTCCCAGTTAGAAAATGACAGGCTTTAAGTAGGCACCGAAGATTGAGGGAGCAAACAAAAGGTTTAGAAAAAAAACTATACTACAATGCTTATTCACACTCTTTCTCTATGCTTCCATTTTAGATATATTATCTTACAAGCTTTTGTGAATTCATTTAAATATAAAAATAAAATTTAAAAAACCTTCGAGCCTCAGAAACAGAGCATTTGTAGCATTTTGTTAACATCAGTATTATAAAATAGAAAAGATGGTTACTATACCTTCATAATTAATATTTCTTCCAATTCAAAACTAAGATAGTTCTGCAAAAATAACTCTAAAAACTAATGTTAACCCACCAAATCTACTCTTTAATTGAACACTTAACAATTATCTTAAATTGTTGAAATGGGAAGATACTGAAGAACAGACATCAATTTTAAACACACAAAAAAAGAGATAAAATTGTTCAAAACAGATTGGGAGGGAGCAGCTGGGTCCCTCAGTGGATTGAGAGCCAGGCCTAGAGATGGGAGGTCCTAGGTTCAAATGTGACTTCAGACACTTCTTAGCTGTGTGACTCTGGGCAAGTCATTTAACCCCCATTGCCTAGCCCTTATTACTCTTCTGCCTTGGAGCCATACATAGTATTGAATCTAAGGAAAGGGTTAAAAAAAAAAAAAACAGATTGGGAATATACCTCAAAACCTAGCAAATGTCAGTAATAGCAAGTTAATTTTAGTGCTAGGGAAAACGAATTTTGACTGTTAAGTTTTCTTTCTATCTTGTTACCTTCTGTCTTAGAATCAATATTAAGTATTGGTTACAAGGCAGAAAAGCAGTAAGGGTTATTCACTTGGGCTTAAGTGACTTGCTTAGAGTCACACAGCTAGAAGTGTCTGAGGTCAAATTCGAACCCAGGATCTCTCCTCTCTAGCTGCCCCTGAGTGTTGAACTTTCAAAATTCAAAGAGAGGTATTCAAATAGGAAACAACCACAGGCCTGAAAGGTTTAAGTAATTATTAATGTTACTAAATTGCTATTAGATATATCTATATAACAATGCAATACTTCTCCCACTTTTGTTTGGTGAGATTAAACAATATGACTTCCCTGCTCAAACAGCTCCAGTGGCTCTCTATTACCAACAGTCTCTCTCCCATCAGCAAACCATCCCTTACTACAAATAATAATTTAAAAATGCGGGGAGAGGGGAAAGACAATTCAGTAAAATTAACCAACATGTTGTCCCATTTCTCAAAGAGTCCTGGCTCTGAAGTCAGAGGTTGGGTTCAAACTCAACTACTTCACCTTCAACAAAATCACTTAATTCATTTGGCCCTCAGGGTCTTCGACTACAAATGAAACAAAGAAGTTGTTCTAAATAGTCCCTAAGATCTTTCCCAGCTCTTGATCTATGACTATTAGCCACCTTGTGAGCTTAGGAAGGTCATTTAACTTTGATCAGTCTCAGTTTCCTCAACCCTAAAACGAGGAAAAAACATTTACCTCCCCAGTTGTTGAAAGAATCAAATAGTATTTGCAAAAGCACTGAACACAGTACCTGGCACCTAGATAAATGTTTAAATAAAAGTGCTCCTTGCTTTCCCTTCTCACTAGGAGCCACAGAGATGAAAAGTATTCTGTAAGGAAAAGAAGGTGTGTGTTGATGTCTTTTCTTCAGGGCTCCCCTTGGTCCTTACTCCACTGAACTGTGTGTCCCCTCACCACACCATGCATGTGCAGACCACCCTAGGCCCCATTCTCTCCTTACGGCTGACTCTAAAGGTATGATGCAGCCCAGCTGTTTGACTCCCATGACTTCTTCACGGGGTGTTCATCACAGCAATGAACAACTCATGGCTGCTTTAGCTCATGCGGTATAAGGACCCAATGCCACATTCACTGTCCAGCTGGCACTGTATGGAGAATCTCCTATAGAACTAAGGAGACCCAGCCTTTCGGCCATGCAGCCTCCTTCAGCAATGACCTCCTCTTCCAAGCCAGAGCCCTGTAATCTAGAGGGCTTTCCTTTCCGTGCATTTGCTCCATATGACTCAATTTGAATACTGCTGGGTGCAAGGTTTGGACATTTATCATAAAGGGACTCTCCCTACAGCGTTTTTTGGAGATTTGAGATGCAAGTTGATTAATTATAGGGAGGCTTGGGGGATTCAAGTAGCTAAAGGCTAGGCTGACTGAAGTAGAGACAAAAAATGACTCATGTCCAAGGCCACAAAGTGAATGTACCTGGAGGCATTAGAAAGTTGGGAATGAAGGGGGAAAAGGACCTTTTGCTCCCTCCCAAACCCTTGCTTGGCAAAAGAAATATCTTTATCACTTAAGGACTGATGGCTAGTTGTTTGAGACTAGAAAGAATGTAGACTAGAAAAAGATCATCAGAAAGAATCATAGCTACCACAAGAGATAAAGGGCAACAGGATCTTGACATGAAGCCCCATGCGGATGAGCACCTTGCTGAAGCTAACTTTTTATGAGAGACAGGGACAGGAACCGGAATAAAGACCAAGTGGCACTTGGGGAGGAGAGTGAAGAGGGGCGCTTATAGAATGCTCTATGTTCAGATGCTTGGGGGTAGGACATAGCAGGGTGAACATGTTCAGAAAAGCTATCCTCAGAGCCTTGGGCTTGAGTCATGTAAGCGGAGGAAAGTACTCAGATCATGAAGACTCTTGGAGTTCATAAGAGGCAGGGACAATATAGGAGAAGATACAATAACCAGAGGGAACAGGGAGCCTGGAGTCTGAAGCTCAAGTTCATACTGTGGCCAAGTCACTTAAGCTAGCTGCTTCAGTTTCCTCAAATCTAAAATGGAAATGACAATAAAGATCAAATAAAATAATGTTTGTTCAATGTTTTGCCTGGCATGAGGCCCTTGATAAATGCTTATTCCTTCACCCTCTACATGCCCCTCTCCTCCTACTAGTCAAGTTGGGAGTTGGTGGAGGATAGACCACAGAAGCTGGACACAGAGAAGCATCACATATTGTAACATATTTAACTGTTCCCTCAGCTTGGGCCAGGGCCTTTGTAAATATTACAAAGGCTCTCTTAATTAATTCTTTAAAGGTCCAAAAGTAGGCCTTTTCCTTCTGGTTCTGAATTAGTTAAAATAGGGTAGAGGCAGGCCCCTTGACTAGTTTTCATTCATAAAGTTTTGATTGCTAAATATACCTTGTATAATCTGCCTCCTTTCTCCTGAATTTAAATTTCTCAAGACAGACTTGGAGCCTCCACTGGTCCTCCATAATCCAGCTTCTACCTCTCCTAGTCTCCTGAAACACCACCTTACTCCCAAGGATAATGGCCTTTTCTCAATCCTCTTCCCTCTTGATCTCTCTACCAAAACATCTCCCAAGGTTCTTTTTCTGTTTCCTTATATAGTTCTTCTTCTTTCCACTTCAGAAAACTAGGTATTACCCATGGTTCTGTCCTAAGCTCTTTTTATGCACTTTCCCCCAGAAATCTCATCTACTCCCATCTTCAAATATTGCATAGATACCAAAAAAATCACTCCAAAATTTGTATTTCTAATCCTGTCTTACTTCTAAGCTACATATCTACTGATTATCTCTGTATGTTTAAACTGCACCACAAATAGAACATAAAATATAATTCATTATCCCTTACAAACTAGCTCCTTTTATTGACTTCCTATTTCTCCTTGGTTTTTTTTAGCCCTTACCTTCTGTCTTAGAATCAATACCATGCATCGGTTCCAAGGCAGAAGAGCAGTAAGGGCTAGGCAATGGGGGTTAAGTGACTTGCCCAGGGTCACACAGCTAGGAAGTGTCTGATGCCAGATTTGAACCAAGGACCTCCCATCTCTGGGCCTGGCTCTCAGTCCACTGAGCCACTCAGCCTCCAACTTCTTATTTCTGTTAATGATACAGCCATTCTCTCAATGTCCCAGACTAACAGACTTAAGAGTTACCTTAACTCTTTCCAGTCAATATTTTCAGCAAACACTTTCATAATTTCTCTTCTGTTCCTTTCCACTCTCACTGGCACTGGACCCTACTAAGGTCTTCAGTACCTCTTAATGAGACTGTAGTCTTTGGGAATTTAGCCTCTTTTCCAATCCTGTTGGCTTCTAATGGAATCTTCCCGAATTCGCATTGAGTCATTCACCAGCTTAAAACAATTAAAGTGTACCGAGTGAAGACCAAAATCCTTACTCTGACATTCAGAGTCCTGCCACAATGGGAGCGGTGGGTCCAGTCTCCCCTCCCCCTAATCTCCTCAGTCAGTGGCTCGCTCACCATTCCCCCAAACACACTTTGACTTTTCCACATCCACAGCTTTCTTTTGTCTATAAGGCTGCAACCATATTCCCCCTTTTCCTACCCAATGTGCTTTATGAACCACAAAACACTATATAACTGTGAACTGCATATCCTTCAAGAATTATTTCAAAAGCTACTCCTTCTACCAAGCCATTCCTCAGTATCCTCAGGGAAAATGACCTCTCCCTGCCCTGAGCTTCTAATAGAGAACTTATATGATAACTTTTATTATGTTGACATTATTACATATTATATATGTATATATTATATATTATATTTTGTGTCCAAGCCATTTCTTCAATTAATCAAGAAGCACTCATGTGCTGCTAGGCAATGGAGACAGAAAGACAAAATTAAAAGTCAACTGATAAACATGTTATTAAGTGCCTGGTCTGTGCCAGGCACCAAAGAAAGGCAAGAGTCCCTACACTATCTAACATACATTGCCTGTTCTCCTGAAGCTTACATTCTATTGGAGAAGACAAGAGTTACATGAGAATACACAAAAGAAATGCAAGATCACTTTTGGAGAGAGGAGGGCTGGGGAATCGGGTAAGACTGCACATAGCATATGCCCAAGTTGAGTTTTGAAGAAAACTAGTGGTTCTAAAAAGTGAAGAAGAAGGGGGCAGTTAGGTGGCTTAGTGGATTGATAGCCAGGCCTAGAGATGGGAGGTTCTGGGTTCAAATATGCCTTAGATACTTCCTAGCTGTGTGACCCTGGGCAAGTCACTTAAACCCCATTGCCTACCCCTTACTGTTCTTCTGCCTTGGAACCAATACCTATAGTAATGATTCTAAGATAGGAGATAAGTTTTTTTGTTGTTTTTTTTTTTTTTTTTTAAGTTAAGAGGAGGTGGGTGTACATTCCAGGCACAGGGGACAGATAGCCAAGGCAAAGAGCCATGAATACAGAAGACTGAAGAGTTGGTGTCAAACAACAAAAAAAAGTCAATTTGGCTCCATCACAGAGTTCAGGTGGAGAGTAATATATAATAAAGCTGGAATGGTAAAATTGGGGCCAGATTGTGAAGGGCTTTAAATGGCAAATATCAGAGTTCATAATTGATCCCAGAGATGGTAGGGAGTCACTGGAGTTTACTAGTTGGATAATAATAACCTGACCTGAACTTTAGGAAATCAAACTGGCTGCTACATGGAGGATGAGTTAGATAGGAAGAGAAGAAACTTGAAACCTAATAAAGGATTGGATGAGATAAAAGGTTTTATAAATTTTATAAATTTCCAAAGACTTTACCAGACTTCCATTGTCAACAAGTCTATGACACAAAAAAGGCTAAAAACTTCTGAACTAGAATATTCTTTCCACTTTCTTATATCCTTGCCAGTTTTTGTTTCCTTCACCCACTCAACGTGTTTAAATAAATTATTAGGCTTTATCGTTTTCTCTTGGACAAATCATATTGCCTTTCTACCAATAGACTATTTTTGCTTAAGTATTTAGTTACCTTATCCTTTAATCAAGGCTCAACCAACTGATGCAACATGGATTTAAAAACCTAAGCATCACCCTTTACTCTGTTCTTTCACACTTCCCCCATATTCAATCTGCTGGCAAGTCCTATCGATTTTACTTGTGTCACAAATCTCATGAGCACCCCTTCTCTGCCCTGAAATTGACACTACCCCATACAAGCCCCCATCACTGTTTATCTAGATTACTGCAATAGCCTGATGGTTGATCAGTCCATCTCAAGTGTCCCTACTCCAGTTCCTCCTACTCCACTTGGTTGTCAAATTTCTTTGTTGATGTCCCCAGGTTTCTCTCTGAATCTAATTCTCAATCTGTTAATTTTCCAATCATCTGTATGCTGTTCCAATTCTTTATGAACTCATTTGGGGTTTTCTTGGCAAAGGCACTGGAGTAGTTTATCATTACTGTCTCCAGCTCATTTTACAGATGGGGAAAGTGAGGCAAACAAGGTTAATTAAGCGCCTTGCCCAGGATCACACAGCAAGTAAATATCTGAGGCCAGATTTGAACTCTGGAAGATAAGTCTTTCTGACTCTAGGTCTAGCACTCTATCCACTACGGCCCCTAGCTGCCCATCTTCTACATAGCGGGTGTTTATAACAAGTCACATATTTTGGTCAGTCTCTCCCTAATTCCATCCTTGAATTCTTCAAAAATTCTCAGGTAGGTGTAAAACCATCTATTTGATTTATACACATTTTGCTTATCTGGCTTAGAATATCTGGAGTATTTAATAGTTTCAGCCAGTTTATTTCAGATACTCTACAGAGTAGTCAATAGGAAAATCATAAAAAGGAGAGCAAGGGTCTCATGCTATAACTAAGTTGCACTAGCTTATAGAAGCTTATATTGATGTATTTAGAAGAGTTGTGTCTAATTAGCAGCTGAAATAAGACATGCTCTTTGGATTATTGCCACTAAAAATGATAGCAAGTAAATGACATTTGTTTCATGATAGATGGATAATATATACAGTGATTAGATAAACAACAAAAGGATACTTAGTGAACTGAAAGACTCATGTTCTATGAATCTAGGCTAACATACTATACACCACAGTGATTATTCTTCAAATGTAGGGTTAAAGAGTAACACAGAAACGGTACTTTTATAGAACATTAAGAATATTGTAGAAAATAACTAATATACTATGTACCAAGTAAGAGTTCTGATAATAGACTCAATACAATTTTGGGCTAATGACCAGACATTCTTTTGCTGGATAAAAGCAATAATGTAGTAATAACTTACTGATGTAGCTCTTCCACTAAGAAACATTACCCACCCCAAAATCTACTTAGAAAAAAGGGCAAGTAGGCAATTCTGTCAGGTAGATATTGAAACTAAGGGATATCAAAGCCAACCATCTTAGCAAATGGAGTGGGTTTTCCAAATACCAGTTAGATAAGTTACATAATAAAAGCTTTACTTCCAATCTACCAACTCAGCAGGAGTTACCTATTTTATAATTTAGAATAGATTCATGTTACAAAAAATAAAATGGAAATGATAATGCTTTTAGTGTTGATGTTTTGGACGACATAACATATTAAATAATGTATCATCACATCAACCTGGAAAAATACGAAGATTTGTCCTAGTTAACAGTCTCAATAGAAAAATTTAAAATGCATGCTACTCAACACCACAGATGGATGGATGAATAGATGGGAGGGACAGAAGGGACATAGCCAAGATAAGAATTGTTTTTGTTTTGCTTGACCATACATGCTTTTAAATTTTTTTCTTTGCCTTCTTAAAAAGGAGCTGAGGTGAGGTAGGGCGAGGGGAAGTAAGGAGAGAGAATAAAGACCTGAAAATAAAATGATTTTTTTTAGATTGAAAGATTGTCTGACTCTAGAATTAAGTTCAACAGTCATGGAATACTATTAATATTCAAATGCTAGAAAATAAGTGTAGAAATCTAAAATCAGACCATCAATTTCTCTGACATATCTTGAACCAGAAATACATTATAACATACTTTTAGCTGATGAGCTATTCTTAAAGAAAAAAGTTTTAAATTATATGAATGAACCTAACAATAAATGCTTCCCAGTTTGAAAATAATCAGCATTATATTTCAAGAGTTTAATGAAATGCCACTAATACAAAAGGCCTACTTTTAATAATGATGGAAGAAACCTAATTAAAGGGTTCCTAACTTCCCTATTACTGTGGAAGACACTATCTTCCTGGTGAAACTCAAAACCTGTCATCCTCCGCTCTTTGCTCTCTCACCCCTGCTCCCCACATCCAGTCTGCTGCCAAGCCCTATCCATGCCTAGGTCTCTCCCCACTTTGGTCCATCGTATTCTACTCAGTCTCAAATTCATCTTCAAAAGTGTAAATATACTGTGTGACCCTGGGCAAGTCACTTGACCACCACTGCCCACCCTTACCACTCTTCCACCTAGGAGCCAATACACAGAAGTTAAGGGTTAAAAAAAAAAAGTGTAGATATAACCATGTCACAATATTTTATTCAATAAATTTCAATGGCACCTTATCACCCCGGGATCAAATATAAAATCCTCTGTTTGACAAAGGGCTCTGTGACCTCTCCTCCCCCACCCCCACCAAACACACTTCCAGTCTTCCTGTACCTTCCTGCCTTCCTGTTCTTTCTCCTCCCTCTGATGATTCCCATCTCCTTGCTTTTTCCTCAAACAATATACTCATCTCCAGGGATTTTCAGTGGCTGTCCCTCTACCTGGTTTGTTCTCTCCAGCTTTGCCTCCTTCCTTTTTTCAAGGACCAGCTAAAATTGGATCTTATATGAAAAACCTTTTCAACCCCCCCACCCCACCTCACCCTGCGCACAGGAATGCACGCGCGCGCGAACACACACACACACACCGCCCCCTTAATTCTAATGCCTTTCTTCAGCCCAGTATCCCCAGTGCCTGGTAATATCGTCTACTGATCTGACTTGTCTTTTGAGTTAGAAAAAAGGGTGTCACTTGCAAAGAAAAGTACATAAATATGCGTACATACATACAGCCAGAGAACCAAACATGAACACCAGAATCTGTTGCTTTTTCCCCCTACACTCCTGTTCTTTAATTGTACAAACAATCTCTTTGAAGAATGAAAGATTTTTTGGGAGTATACAGGAATTTGGAGAGGGAGATGTTGCCTCACTGAAGTGGAAGTAAAAGATAAAAGGCAAAGACATTTTAAAAGGGAGGAAGAGATCGATAGCAAGGAAGTTATTTTATGACTTCTGTCATTCATAAAGATTTCAACTGATAAAAATAGAAGTGAGATTACTTCAACCAGAAGATGGCATGCTTGTCCAGTCAAAAAATGAAACAAAAGATTATATTTCATAGCTCCCTCTACTACTTGACATTTCAAATGACCTTACCCTGACTCTTCTCAATGGAATACAAATAAATGGATGTGACAGCACTCTAGCTGCAGCTTTTCCTTCCCTGCAACCTCTTACCAATGGCTCCAAAACCTAGCAAGGAGTATCACTAAGAAGTGGTCAGGTAATGAGGGAAGAACTCTGGATTTGGAACTGGGAGATCAAAGTTCAAATCCCACCTCAATCACTAGCTGCAAGATTCTATGCAACTCAAATCTCTCAAAGCATTAGTTTTCTCACCCACAAAATAAGAATAATCATATTTGTACTATTACAATGTTGTGAGGATAGCACTTTGAAGCCATTAAAGTATGACTTAATATCAACTAAAGAATAGCACCTAAAATTTTGGCATTTCAAAAATATCTTTTATCACTTGTATTTTATTCCTGAAGCTTTTTACAGCTGAAAAATTGATGGTCTGTACACAAGTATTATATACTAAAAGAATAATAAAAATTTAAGAGTATGGCATGCAGGATTTTATTTCTCTTCTATTTATATCATTCGTTGAATACCCTTGTCCCCTTCATAGCATAGAATTGTGGATAAGGCATGTCTTGAATCCCTATGCCACAGAGCTATTTATTTTCTTACCAGAGAAATTTGTTGGGGAGTCTCACCAAGAAGGAAATTCCATAACATGGATTCTAAGGACATCATCATGAGACTCCAGTGTATTTATAACACAATTCACATTCTCTGCAAAGTCATAAAATGAATAAAGTGATCGCTTTAAATCCATCATATGGAGGGAGAAAAGCTTCTAACTTAGTTCTTAAAAGAACCCCCCTTTATACCTAGATACCTTCAAAAACTGTAAGGCCTAAAGCTATGATGGAAATTTCTGATACCCTGGTTAAACTTTTCTTAAATAGAAATACTACTGATTCCTAAACATAACTGTACAGAAAATACTAAAACAATAATATAACAACAGGATATATACATCATTTCCAAATGAGTGTTTGCAAATCTGGCATTAACAAAATAAGTTACAAAAAGATTTATCCATGTAATAAAATTGTAGATCCTTTTTAATTAAAATAATAAAACTTTATTTTCAGAGGCTCCCCCAGGTACTTCTCTCCTGGAAGACCTTTTCCATGGAGAAATAAGCTTAAAAAAGAAAGTGACAGTGTCCAATATTGTGTTGCTTCCTCCCACCCCACTATCAGTTTGTGAAATTCAGAAAAAAATCCTAACTAATGTTAAAGAAATGTTCATAATTTGAAATGTTTTTACTAACTATAATCTAACAACCATTGAGAGGGAGATTCCTCCATTTTCAAAATATCTATGATACCATAAAATAAACTGGAATGAATACTACATGCACCAGATTGGTGCCTTATTTCTGAGTTAGTCCCTTAATGGTGTCAAGCAATGCTGCCTTTTCACAATGATATGGAACAATATGGAACAAAGAGAGTCTTTGGAGATACAAATAAGCACTCAATATTCCTAAAGTCTAATTGGAACTAATTGCTATATGTCTTCTAAAGACAAGAATTGAAAGACCATTAAAATCAGCATTCCTGAATCACAGAGTGAAAATAAGGAGACAACTGTGGTGAGATCTCTCAATAATTTTTTAAAACCTGGTTTAATTTCTTTGTACATAGTAACAATTATCTTATATGACTATAACATCTCCTTAGCTGTCTTTGAAAAGGCAATGTACTCTTCCTTAAAGACAGTGAGGTGGCATAGCAGATAGAATGCAGAGCCTGAAATTATGTAGACTTGAGTTCAAACCTAGCATAAGACAATAGCTGTGTGACCCTAGAAAAGTCACTTAATCTATGTCTCCCTTGGTTTCCTTGGTTGTATAACAAGGAATATAATAGCACCACCTCCAAGGTCTGTTTTCAGGATCAAATGATCCTGTAAATCACTTTGCAAGGGATCAAACACATAGTGAGTACTTAAAAAATACTAGTTCCCTTCCTTGAAAAGCCATTTCAGTGGAGTTTAAGGTAATTAAAAAGTTCATAATAAAGTGATAAACACAAAAAATCAGACAAAGTTCCAACCTTTTCAACAAAATTACAAAAAGATTCTCCAAACAATGTCTGGGCCCAGAAATGATTTGTCACTAAACATATTTCTTCCCAACCTCATCTATTTTCATATACATGGTCCCCCTGAAGAAGAGGTTCCTTTGACAAAGGGCCAGTTGAGTGACTGAAGCAAAAGACCTGAATGAAGTCCATTTAAGACAGAGAACAACATACTTTTATCTTAATGAATGGCAGAAGCCTGTTCTTCAAAGGGAAAAAAATAGAGCAAATTAGAATTTGGTCCTAGTCATGTGTTATTCCATGCCACAGTGACCAGACTAGAGATTCATCTTTCCTGCTTGTCTTTCTATAGAAAAAGAATCCCCCTTTGGTTTTCTTAGATAATTTCATGAATTAGGGAAGTTCTTTTATCAGAGGGGTTTCCCCAAAATAAGCTTTCTGAAGTAACTGAGGAATCCTGAGGGATATACTGGCTCATCTGAAGAACAAACTCAAAAGAGAGATTAACTAGTTTTGTTTACTATTTTTTGTTGGGTTTTTTTTGGGGGGGGGGAGGGGGATTGAGGCAGGAGTTGCTCTCTGGTTTTGCAGTAGCAAAGTTTCCTATTTCAAGAAATCATATCATCCGTTAACAAGAACAAACATTTCCACTTAGGCATTTGCAAGCCTAATATGATTGCTAACAGAGCCGACATCACTTCCAGAGGTTCTTGTTGATAATGTACATTATCGTGTTGATAATGCATTTTTTTAAAAAGCTGCTACATCTGGAAGATGGAATCTTGAGATAGAATGGAGTCTGAACTGGCCATAATCACATCAAGTCCTAGCTTGGACAGTGGATAGAAAAGGAGTATTTGCCTTTCTCTGGGGCTGACTTTGTTTTTCTTTCTTCCTATCAGGTTCCTCTAACAAACTTATTTTATGAGGATGGCCCCAGTCCTGAAAAGAACAGAAGACTTGGATGCTGTAGTTGCAAACCAGTCTAAGATAATATGGACTGGTGTACTGATATACTATATACTGTATTGATAGGGCCCTTTTCCTTCAAGAGGGACAAATTAAATTCTTTGAACTAAAGCAGGAACAAGTACTGCTCTTTTCAAGGTAGGGAAACAACTGATCTGAAAGATAAAGAGTAGGATACCAGGAAAATGGATGAGTCAAAATGACAAATGGTTTGTATACCCCCATCAGTAAATCCCAAGACTGAAATCTGTGAAGAACGATGTAATGGTAGACTATAAAATATAGACAGGTTAATTCTCATTCTTCATCTTCTTACCAAGAAAATGTCCTGCTTGTTCAATTTTATACTCTTTCCTAATATCCTCTCTCTAACTTAAGACCTTGAAATATCAGAAACAAAAACCGAAGTATAGGATTAGCAGTAATGGTTAAGGGAAAGAGTAAAATTCTGTGGGAAATAATGCATTTTTTAGTAAGTAAAGAAGAAGCAAATTTTGGTTTGGGGATATGAGAAAATTCTAAAAAAAAAGATAAAATGTGTTCCCAAACTCTTGCTCCCCCCCCCCAAATAACAATACACAAAAACAAAAGACAGCCTACTATAAACTTAAATTAAAATAGACTGACTCTCTCTATCTCTCCCACCCCATCTCCCTCTCCTTTTCTCTCTCCCTCCCCACCATTTCACTATCAAGAACTTACAAGTCTTAAAAAAAAATCTTAAACCTTTTAAAGTTGTCTAAAATTTAAAAGTTTTTACATCTAAAAATTTCTGGCAAAATCTCTCCATTTAATGGGCAAAATAGCTCTCCCAGATGGGGTACCTTCAAATTTAATAGGAGTTTTGGTTCTCATTAACCATTCCACTCACTTCAAATGAAAGGTTTGGTTTACCATGAAATAGTAACTAGATTCTAACCAGAAGAGAAAAGAAGAATTTTTGTGAGACTGAGATGTTGCTGGGGGGGGGAGGGGGGGGGAAGAGATTCATGTATATTTTTGCATTTGAATTTGAATTCAGTTTTCCCTCCTTTCAAATGACAATGCTTTAAAATGTCTTTATACAATATGTATTGAATATAAAAAAGTATTAATTTTAAATTCACATGTATAAAAGCTAATAAAATAGGTTTTAACTGCCTATTCAATTTCCTGTTTTAAGTTCAGAGCTCCTAATAAGCCTTGAATAAAGTTTTAAATAAAGATATTAAGAATTATATTTACAAAGCAACAGGAGAAGAAAAAGTCACAGTAATATATTCAGAGACTATTATTTTCAAAAGAGGCAATTCCTCTTTTCCCTCATTTTCATTACCAATAAATAATTGGACCTATAGTTTTAAGATGATCTTGACCAAATAGCAAACTTCAGATCAACTAATTTCTGACTGTACCATATTGCATGTAGCAAATTTTCCTTTGTAAATTTTTGGGTGATCATGTTTGCATGAGTCATACACAATTCTGACAACTTAGTAGCGCTCAAATTGGTTAATTTGAAGCACTAATGTCAACCAATAAGGGTTTACTATACATACAAGGCACACTAAAAATAGTTAATGCTATTTGAAAACATTGTTATTGTATTCCCCCCCCCCCAAAAAAAAAAAGGTTTAAAGGCACTTTAGGAATCATTAAGTTCACATCATTTGCCCAGAAACATAATACTATTTGCTGGACACACAAAAATGTCAAGTTCTGAGTCATGGGGAGATATTTGTTGAAGGCAATGTACTGCAGTTCATTAGATGTATCGTTCTCCTTTCTACCTTCTCCCTTCAAAAACCTCCACATTTCCTCTTTTAAAGTCAGTTTTACCACCATTAACATTGATTGAAATATTTGATATCTTAAGCCAGTGTTATCAAACTTAAATAGAAATTGGGGTCCTTAGACTGAACATAAGGATCTCTACAAGTCACATACTGCCTTAGAAAACCGCATATTAAATGAATTATTAACATGGTAACAGCTATATCCTATTGTATGCTGACTTATCTTGTTAAATATTTCTCGTACCATTAATACTGAATTGTGATATTTTAGGTTAAAACATTTTCCCCTTAGCCCCCCTCTTTCAAAGCCAGGCTGATATGGTCTGCCTCCAGGCTTCAACTAGGTTGGAACCTTCTGGCTTTGTTTAAGATCTTAAAAGGATTACAGGCAAGGCTGATCAACCCAGAACTTTGACCCATTTAGAAAGTATGCAAGGCTGAGGGGGCTGGCATCCTAGAATAAGGCACACCCTCCTTCCCAATGACAAAGTAATAAGGGAAGGGTTGAGGTCCCCAAGTCCACCTCTTTGAAATAGCCATCAATGGCGACGGTCAGGGGAAGTCCAAAGGTCTGTCAGGCCAATAAGAAAGAAGATGCTGCTTCCTACTTCAGCAAAAGACAGGACTCTTTCATGGAAATTACATACCACAATTAATAAACAATTTTATTCCTGGAGAAATGGCCTCATGTTTTTTATTGATTAAAATCCAATACATCAATTACATTTTAGTCTGGTTCACATTTAGGAGTGTTGACTCAAGCTCTATATTTGACACCTCTCTTAAGTAAAGTCAGGACATGAGAGGCAGAGTGGACAATCTGTGAGACTGGATAAGTCAATTAATACCTCAGTGCTCTTTCACCCAGTTGTTGCAATATCAAATGAGATAATATACAGAGTGGTCTGAAAAACTTTTAAAGTATAACATCAAGGTCCAGGTAATATTGATGTTTTTTGTCACACTGCTTTTGGACAGAAGTTATATGAAACAGCCGATTCTAAGAATTAATATAGGACGACTTGGGGATAGACAACTAGACCCTGATAAAAAGACCTGAGCTCAAATCCTGATCAGATATTTACTAGCTCTGTGGCCATGGAGAAATCACTTAACCACTTCCTGCCTCAGTTTCCTCATCTGTAAAATGAAGATAACAACACCTCCACCCCAGATTTGTAAGGATCCAATAAAATAATATTTCTAAAGCTCCTTTAAACCATAACCCACCATCTAAATGCTAGATACTATTATAAAAATATCCATCAACTATGTGAATCACTCCCTCTCTCCACATAAAATTGACTAGGTTTTCTGAATTTATAAAAACTGAACTTTTAGCACTATTAACTATCTCAAAACATTAAACCTAAATCTATCAAGAGCTGATTCATTTAATTTTTCTTGCTGCCTAAAATTAAATCCATTAAGTTCACTTTTGTCACACTTGATTCTTGAAAAGTCTTTTTACTTTTTTTTCAGTCAGTTTATTCTTATGTATAAGAACAAAAAGTTGAAACTCCTTTGGTGCTATTTAAATTTTAGCATCATTTCTTGAAAATACTGTTCAAAGCAGTATCATCCATATACCGTCTAGGAAAACCATAATCCCACATAAAACTAACATTTTGCAAAAGGGTCCTCCTCTGTTCTTCTGAAAATTACTTGCATATCAATTTTATTATTCCTTGGAGACTACCATTTACTTTCTGAAATAAAAAATGAAACTGTGGTATATCAGAATTGATCAAAAAAAGAAGCCAAGAAGTCAAATTCTGTTTCCCACCTAATGAAATCCAATAGAATCTCACTAAAATGATTCATTATTGCTCATAAATTTAGGATTGATTCAGCAAGATTATTAATAGGCAATAATGTGATTCAAATAGAACTTTAATTTAGTATAATGACCTTATATTTCAACTATCTCAATGACAAGTTCAATAACATACGAGAGCACCAACTTAAACAGTGAACAAAAAGTGAGACATGCCATTTTGCAAATGGAATTTGGAGTTAAAGGTATAGGATACCATCTCTTTGAAAAGGGTTTTCATTCAATTGTTCCTGCTTTCATAAGAAATGCTAAATTAAAAACTCCTTCTAAATAGCTGTTATAAAACAATTCACATTTAGATCAATTTTCAAAGGGAAAAAACTATCAATGATATAAAAGTGATATTTACCACAAGATCAATCATAATACTATAAAACATTTTAGGAAAACAGAAATGCCACAAAATGATTTTTAAAGAGGCAGATTAGTCCCGGTTCTTCGTATTCAAGGGACCTTATTATGGTAACCAGGGTGGGTTCTGAGAAAGATGTCTGAAGGACTTCAATTTCAACTGGCTTTGTTCAGTGCTAGATATGCAGGTCCATCCTCAAGAGTGGCCCTGAAAAGAACTTGACCAGTCTAACCAAATGAAGCTACAACACACACTACAGGTAAACCTCTGGATGAGAGAAGAGAAGAACCTGTCTCCTGGGCAATAGAAAGAAGATATCATTCATTTCATGCTATGTATCATTATTTTTCTCTCACTGGACTGGTTAAACTTAAGAAGAAATAATCAATTTTTTCTCTCTATCACCTCAACCAGGTATCATATCTCTCTCTCTCTCTCTCTCTCTCTCTCTCTCTCTCTCTTCACCCTGACATCATAGTTCAAATTCCTAAAAAAGTTTTCTATAATATAAATGCCTTGGCTTCCTCATTATCTATCATCACTGAAATTCCTGGAAATTTAATTCTGCCCCCAGAAAGTGGAAACTGCTCTCTTATGGGTCACCACTATAATCCTTAGTGTCGCCACTGGGCTATGCATTCTGAGCATTGAGTACTAGACTCAAATCTCCCCAATTAAAAGCTATTAATTGTGTCACCACACTCAATTCTCACTCCTTAAGCCTTGGTTCCAGAATCTGCAAAAATAACAGAACCACACCAGAAAAACCTACTTTATAAAGTTATCATGAGGCTCAAATGAGAGGACATATGTAAAGTGTTTTGTAAAACTGTAAGTGCTATAATAAATTTTAATTTTTAATGATTTACATGGTACTGTACTTCAAGCAGAAGATAGAAAAGACAAAATCAAAATCACCCTTATTCTTGGGAAGTTGTGCCTAGAATGAAGTAAATTCTTTATTTATCTATTCTCAAGGAAAAAGAGGATTCTGCGAGGCAGAGTGAGAAAAAAGTATACTTCTGAGGATACCATTCAGTGTTGAGTTCAGGAGCAGCCACTAGTCTAAGCTTAGCTAGAATATGGAGTGAGTAAAGAGGAACAGTGTGAAATAAAAAAGACTGAAAAAGTAAGCTTGTGGAAGTTTTTGAAGGTCAACTGGAAATTCTGTAGTTTATCCAACAAGCTACAAGGAGCTACTGAAATATTTTGAGTAGGGTAGAATTAACAGAGATAAATATTACATAAATCCACTCTCTCTGGTGGACATCCAAAGAATTGATTAAAGAAGGCAGAGTCAAATTCAGAGGCTAATGTAGTGGGTCCAGGTGAGGGAGAAGGGCAGGTGTGTGAGTGAATTTGAATTATGCAAGCATGTATATGCTATGTTATGACATGGCAACCAAAAGGATATGGGAGTGAGGCAGAGGGAAGAGTCACGTAAGACACCAAGTCAGGAGCACAGGAACACCCTCTCCAGAAGTGGGCTATTAGGAGAGTTCTAGGCAAATGGCTTCCCAAGCAGCACTGTGACTTTGGGCTCTCGGGAGCTCTAGTTCTATGGCTGCCTTCAGAGCAACTCAAACCCAACATGTCCAACACCTAACTCACTATCTACTAATGTCCTTGAACTGCAATTTAGCCTTGTTTTTCCCTAAAAAAGTAACAAAATGGTCTTCTAGGTCCAAAATGTTGAGGTAGCTCCATGGTCTCCTAAGTACAAAATCCTGGCTCAGGAGGAATCAAAGGTGCCTCAGGAAGCCCCTATGGCAGAAACAGGCAAACTAGCAAGCCCTGGTGAATAAATGGTTGTTAAGTAAATCTCCCTTTGTTAAATGTTAGAATAAAAATGTCACATTTTGTTCTAATCCCACATTGGTCCATGATATTATCTTATCCCCTAAAACATCTTTCCCTTCTGTTTACAGTGACTTTTTCTGTCTGTAGCAGCACCATTTATTCTGCTTTCTATATCTGAAACCTTGGTATTAGCTTTGATTTCCCCCCCTTAGCCAGTCACCAAATCTTGTCGATTGCATTTACATGACCTATTAGTCCCACTTCCTCTTTAGTTCCCCTGCCACCACCCTCTATCAGCAGTAGCCCCTCATTACTTCTTACTGGACTACTGAAATAGCATCTTACCTCTAACTCTCTTCACACTACTTCCAAAAGAATCATAATGGACATTTAAGGCAGGCCGCTGTGTGGTGCCACACTCACTTTCTAGTCTTATCTTGCTTTCTCCCATGCGCTTTTTATGCTTCAGGCAAGCTGGACTTTCTTTGCTTTCTCAACATGATCTGTGTTCTGGTCTCGATTTTGACTCACACTTGTGACACATACCCTGTGCTGGGAATGTTCTCCCTTCTCTTCTTCACCTTTTGATTTCACCATCGATTTCCTATTCATCCTTTAAAGTTCAATCTGAATGTCACTTAGTTAATGAAGTCATCTGTGTCACCTCCTTTAGCTTTGCAATAACCTTCCCCTTTAGACCTCACATAAAACTTTGTTTTTTATCCCCCTTCAGGCAATCTGTAATAAGATATATTATAGCTATCCATGTTTGTATACTGATTGTTTTCCTAGCTAGATCGTAAGCTTTGCAAGGGTTAAGGACTATGATTTATCTAAACTTTGCATTTCTTCCAGTGGCATGCACATAGTAGGTACTTAAATATTTATTTAGGAAAAAAATTTTAAAGCTCATTTGTTGCTCTTCTATTTTTATTAATAAATTGTCTTTTGAAAAATTCTATACCTGTAATCTTTACTTTTTAGAAATATGTCAATATGCATAATGTTATACATAAAATGCAATAGCATTAATATGAAATGTCAAATGCAACTTCCTGATTTACTCATGTACTACTACGGATACTACCTATATAAGAACAAAATTAAAGAATTCCATTTCATTTTTATCATTATGAGACTGTATTGGTCTTCAGAATATGACTCAGTATTTGTACAAATTGCTTTCACAAAACTAAATCTCACAGAAAGATTGATCTATAAAAAAGAATATCACTATCATTTCATCTCATGTCATCAGATACATTAAATGATCAATATTACATTGAAAAACAAAGTTAGATATTTCAAGACAATTTAGAGTCCTACAATTCTCTTTACTTAGAATATACCAAATGGCTGCAGAAAACACTAAATGATTTTTCTTCCTTTGGATAAGATAGCCCATGAAACAAAGAAAAATGAACAATTCCTTCAATTCCCAGGGTTCCCTATCTGCCCCTACAGTGACAGTGAACAAAAAAAAGGGCATGCTAAAACTCACACAGTTTTTAATATACCTTTTATTGATACATCAGTATGAGATTCTTGACTAGTGATCCCTGGTTGATAGCTATAGAAAATTAATCAGAGACCTATAAAGAGAATCCCTGCTCAAACCACCACCCCACCCCACCACCCGCCCCTAGCATGTGGGGGAAAACAGAGATGACAGTTACACATAATGAGAACACACTGAAGAGTAAAAATTCACTTTGTAAGATGGAATACCTATATCACAAAGCCATTAAGTAATAAAGCATAATTTTCCTTGTTTTGGTTTTTTTTTTTATCATCTTAAGACAGTATGGCTTAGTGGAAAGAGTGCTGGATTTAGAATCACTTTTCTACATCTCCATTTCCTCATCTATACAATGATGAGGTTGGGCTATATCTAAGGTCCCTTCCAGCTCTAAAATCTATGAAATAAGTTCATGAAAAGCTTGATTTTTTTTCCCCCTGTAATAGGTATAGGCTTTAGAAGTAGAAAAGCAGATTTTTGCAGACATACTAAGGGGAAAAGCCTTGGCTGCCAGCCAGGGACATTCTAAATAGAATGAAGGGGAAAAACTGGGGACTCTGGTCAAACTGGGAAAGGGAGAGAGTGTGGATGCCTTTACCTGCCCAGTGAGGAGCCCAAGGAAAGTGGAGTTACCACTATCAAGGAAGACCTGCCAATGCAAGAATGCAATAGAAGCTTTTGCTCTGGCAAGAGTCAACTGTAAACAGCCCTGGCAGTTAAAAGTCTTAGAATCTTGACATTGTAAGAGGGAAAATTAGGTATTATAGATATATTTTTAAAGTGTGGCCGCCAGGAATCAACAATTCAGGTTGATTCTGTAATTAAATCAGACCCGAGTGATCATCGGGTTGAGGCAAGTTTATTTACAATCAGGAAGGTAAAAGTATAAGAATAAAGAGAAAAGGGAGAGGTTAGTCCAGGCCAAAGGCCTAGACAGAGAGAGAAGGTTAAAAAGCTAAATAAATGAAGCTGTAAGCCATAAGGCCCAGCAACCAGTTAGGCAGAGTTTGGAAGCGGCCCAGCTAGGCCAAGGAAGTCAGCCTAACTTACCCACGTGACAATACAGAGTGTAAGCGTTCTGTGGTCTCAGGAAATCCTTCAGCATCGAGTTCGAACTGGAACTGCCTCCACAGGAAGTGAGTAACATACTTAAAGAGATAGTGTCCTTCGTCACTTCCTGTGGGTCCACCTCTAATTCAAATGGACAAATGGCAGTCTCTACATTGATTTGGACTGCCCAAAGGGCAGTCCCTTGTTCTAGATTTGTTACTCATTGTCACGTGTGGGTAACTCGTCTCCCCTCCCCACTAGGGAAGGTGAGGATTACATCATTTCTAAGCCTAGGATGGACAGATTTTTGACTATGAATGGGCTCAAGCTAATTCCATTTACACAACATGAAGTCAATTGGAACCTAAGGCTTGAAGAGGGCTGAAGTTCCAACTGAGGCTCTGCTTTTGCTTTCAGTTTTGCCTTGGCCTGTGCTTTTGTCTCTGGGCAATTTGAACCTAGCAGATTTCTCTGGCCTTCTCCCTGACCTCTCCATATTATACCCCTGTTATCTTTCCTGAATTTCCCTTTGGGCTCTGGGAGGAAGGGTGGTTTTGGGTTTGGTTTAGACTTTGTGAGTTTTAGTTTTATGTAGGCAAGTAGGACATCCTTAAATCAAGCTATCCCTTATTTTATTGATCTAGTAAATACTTTACTTTAAGGCAGCCAAATCTTTCTGACTGGGAGAGCAGGCTCTCTCTCAATTTAACCCTCTAGTGACCCTTTCCCCACCTGCAGCTTTCTCCCTAGCGGCTATTACAAAACCCTAAACCCCTCTCTCCTGATTAATCCTGATATTAATAAATCCCCTTTGTTACCTACTCAAACCTTCTGGTGAATAATTGTGTCGAAGATTGAGGCAAGGGCTGAAGGGGGAAGGAGTTATTTTCTTTTATTTCTTGAGGATATTGCGGGAATCCATCTTGACAGGAAGTCTTACCAGAGACTTCCTCTGGCCATCAGTTTCACTGACAGGGAGTAGCCCTTCAACCCCTCTCTCAAGGGACTTTAGAAACTAACAAGAGAAGCTCTAAAGGCAGATTTAAAACATTTCTGACTAGCCCAACTCCTTTGTATCTATAGAGATACCTTTCCTCACCTTGAAGGATCCTGCCTATATCTCCCCAGTATCCTCTGACTCTAGTCTCAGTGTCTAGCCTGTTTTAAGCTACTACCTCTTCTGAATACTCCCATCAATTCCCTTCCAATATCCCATCCAATATACCACCTCATTCTTTCCTTCCCTACATTTAGCCATCCCCTTTCATTCCTCCTCCTAATACCTACCTCACCTTTATCCCTCCTTTTAACCTAAAGATTAAAGATTCACCTTATTTCTTTATTACAAAGATCAAGTGAGCAAGAAGATCTAGCTGGAGTGGTGAACATCCCAGTCTGAGACAAGCTCCTTGATTAGCATTTCCCGGATTTACCTTTCTGTGGACTCATTTCCTGTGCCACCAAGAGGAGCTGAAGAAGACATGATTTTGTGAGAGACCCATTTTCCCTTCTAGTCTGTAATAGTCTGACAGTGCAGTGTAGGCTTTAACCTATTCTCCCAGCCCCTGTGTAGTCCCTAGTGTTTAGATTCAGTGTGACCTTTTCCCATTAACCCTGACCCCCTATTATTATTAAAACCTGTAGTTATAAACCCTCCTGTCATTCACTTGCTGGTTTCTCAGACTCCCTGGCTGGATGGATCAGTGTGGCAGTTAAGGCCCAACTGTCACTCCTGTCAGTTGCCCAAACCATTCATTCAACTGTATTTCCCAGCTTGTTAAGTCCCCATCTACTGTCCATTCCTGTCTCCTACTCACCCTTCTGAATCCAGATAAATATTTAATTTAACCCCCAGTTTTTCCCCATTAAGAGCCCCATACAATTTACGGGCAAGCCCTATCCAAGCTGAAAAATTAATATTCAGATAACATATCAATTTTTTGAAAGTCAATCTTAGACTTCTGATTACTATTGAATGTAATTTCTAGGTTAGACATACAATTAAGTGAGGTTAAAAAAACCTGAAATATCTAAAACCCAATATATCTGCTCATTTCACATTCAACAGCTCCTGATGATCAGAATTGTGAATTATACGTGTATCATGGGAAAGATGTCAGCTTTTCAACTGAGAATGCTCATTGAATTGAACTGGTTGATCATCACAGATCAGAAAACCTTTCCCTTATCATTATCTCCCTAGCAGAATATAAGCTTTTTGGGAATAGGAGCATTCATTTTCATCTTTGAATTCCTTGCCCCTGGCACTACCTTGTGCTAGGTAAGGACTTAATAAATGTTTGTCAAGTAAATCAAAATGAGTACAGTGTTCTTCCTTCCCAGAGACCAACTTTCTCCTCTTACTTTCAGCAGATTTGCTCTAGCTATACTTTAATAAGGAGCATTACCAATCATGCCCCATCACAGATCACCTCTCCATTACCTTCCTTCTCTGAAAGAGAGCCCAGAGTCTTTTTACCCTGACGGCCAAGTATCTGCAGGATGGCTAATACAGAAGAGTAAGAGGCACATAGTCAAAATCTCTTGAAGACAGAACTCAAGTGATGTTGGCTAGATATCTTAAGTTTGTAGAAGCAATCAAACTTCCCCAAGATAACATAACTTCTTCTATTAGAAGGGTTAATCAAGAATGAAAAGAGCATTGAAGTCTCTCAGAACGGCAAAGCTTCTGTTTTAAACTGGGCTGGCTGGTCCCTAAATGGGTGACTATGCATAACAGATATATTCTAAAACTAGTCCATTTAAGGAAGGGACAAACTCAATTCTGATTCCATGTATGTACAGTCTTGAATCTCTATACAGTACAGATACTGAAGAATGGCAGGGAAAGTCAAAAGATCATGCCATTTCCGTGGAGGGGTGCTGCTAAGAGTTTGGTGGATTCTCTTCTATACCTTCCAGTAATATAAGTGACTGGAATGTGAAAGTATTTTCAAAAAGTTGTCTGTAGAATGCTACAAACAGCTACAGTATTTTTAATCAGGGGCACTGAAGGGAGGTAAGTGTGGAACATGCCCGCAGATGCCAGAGATGGCTCCTTTGCTCTACTTGACTCAGAGCTAGTCCCATGCTCTGAAGCAAATTTCCTGCCTGCATAAATAAGACCAAAACTAATAAGACCAATCCAACTAAGTGGATAATGTATATACATCAACAGGAAGGAGGAAAGAAAAAAGAAAAGCTACATGGTATCTCCTGTTAGCATTCTTATGGCTAAGACTCATATACTAAGATATGAGTTCTCTGTACCTGTCAAGATTCAGATAAATCCCCAACCAGATCACTCACCTAAACAGAAGTGTTTCCCAGGGCTCTGTCTTGAACTCTTCCCTTCTCCTTCTCTTTTACTTCCCTCAGTGATCCCATCAGCTCCAGTGGATTTAATTACCATCTCTACGTGGATGATTCTCCCCTCTATCTTTCTTTCCTACCTCAACTTGTCTGCGGACCTCCAGTCTCATATCTCCAGCTGCCTTTCGGAAGTCTTACACTCATCATGTCCAAAACAGGATGGATTAGCTTTCCCCCTAGACCACCCACCCCAACCCTCACTAGGTGTCCTAGTCCTTTCCTCCCTATTCTAGCCGAGGTTTGTGGTCGTGCCCAGTCCTTGTCTCCTCTGCCACAGCCACCCTTCTGGGGCAGGCCCTCCTCACCACATGCCTACATTACTGCCAGGCATGCTGGCAAGGCAGCCCTCTTCAAATCTGTCTAATCCACCCTGCGTTCAATCACTAGGTGATTTTCTTAAAACGTTGGCCCAGTTGTGTCCTCTCTACTCAAAATCTAGTGGTTTCTTTTGGCCTCCAAGAGCAATACAAAATCCTCAGTGAGGCATCCCAAGTTTCATAAGGAGCCCCTCCTACAACTGCAGTTCTATCCATAATTCTGGCTTCCTGGCTGCTCTCCTGCCTTTCCTGCCTCAGGACGTTTTCTCAGACCCTCCTCATGCCTCATCTCTCCTACTGGCTTTGCTAGCTTCCTTTAAATCTCACCTGAAATCCCGCCTTATAGAGGAAGCCTTCTCCAAATAGCTTTAATTCTACGGACTGCCTTCTGTTCATTACTTCCTATACTGCAAAAGAATGTTTGTACAGACTTGTTGTGTCCCCCATCAGATTGTGGCAGGCAGAGATCTTTTGCTTCTTTCTGTATCCCCAGAGTTTATCACAGTGCCTGGCATACAGGAGGCCCCTAATAAATGTATATTGATTGACAGACAAAATGTTACATTCATCAATATATTACTATAGTACTTTTTACAGGGATCTAGTTAAACTTCATAATAATTAATGAGGGATCGGTAGAGTATTAAGTTTAAATTCCATATAAAAGTAAAGAACTGTTAAGGAATTTGCTGACGGTAAAAAAAGCATTACATTTTAGAGATGAGATGCAGACATAAAACTAATGACTACTATTCCTATAATCAGGGCAACAAGGTGGAAGGTGGATAGAGTGCCAGACCTGGAGTGAGGGAGATTCCTTTCCCCGAGTTCAAATCTGGTCTTAGATTCTTACTAGCTATGTGATCTTAGACAAGTCACTTAACCCAAAGTTGGTCTCAGTTTCCTCATCTATAAAAATGTTGGGGAAGGAAATGGCAAACCACTATCTTGGCCAAGAAAACCCCAAATGGAATCATGAAGAACCAGACAAAACTGAAAAATGACTAAAACAAAAAATGCCTATATTCAGCAGAACAAATTCTTATTATGTCAGGTGTTGAAAGACTACCATTCTTATATTTATTAAATTTCAATATTTTAATTCCCTTACATAAACAGAAAACTTGAAAGTTTTCAAAGTATTTTCACTGACCACATTGTTTTCAGTTCTCACAGTCAGCCAGTGAGGAAAGCAATAAGGGTATTATTGCATTTATATAAGACAGGCAATGTAGCACCAGGGGATAAACTCTGGACTTAAGACACCTCTGGCAATTACTAGGTTTAAGACCATGAGTGATCACATATCCTTCATCTAGAAAATGGGAATGATAACATCTGTACTCCCTACAGAATAGGTAACTTAAATGAGAATTCTTTAAAACTTCAAATGCTCTCAAATAATAAAAATTAATATATTTCCCCTCTGTTGTATCAAGTGCTAATTTTTTAAAGTAGAAGATTTTGTATATATCCAAATCTTCTAGTTATTTAAGTCAAGATGCTTCAAAATGAAAATCTTTAGACTTAATGGTCAGAATTATAGGCAAACTTCCCTTTTATTTCTTCCTCAGATTATGACTTCTCTTTGAATTAAAACAAAATCATAAATCAAGGGGTAGTAAAATCAAAGGTCACAACCTTGCCAACTTTGCAATGAATTTTGAGGACAATATTACTATGCTTTAGAAAAAGGATTTTTAAAAAGTTTTTACTGATGTCTTTTTTTTTTAACATCACCATAATTTCCTTCCTCTCCCAGAGAGATATTTCATATAACAAATATTATTATTAAAGACAGAAAGAGAAGGGAAAAAAATCAACATTATCAATATACTGATAAAATCTGAAAAAAATATACAATGAACAATGCTCATGGCCTTCCTAACCTTGCAAAGGATGGGGCTGTTTTTTCATAGCTCATTTTTTGAGCTATGTTTGTTCTATATAATTTTATGTTATTCATGGAATTAGATTTTGAACAATGATACACATATAACCCAGTGGAACTGCTTGTCAGTGTCAAGAGCGGGGAGGGAAGAGCAGGGGAGTGTCATGAATCATTTAACCATGGGAAAATATTCTAAATAATTTTGTTATTTAGGTTTGATTTTTTTTGGTGGTTCTTTCTGTTTACATTGTTATTGTACTTATGTATGTTGTTTTCTTGGCTCTGCTCATTTCACTCTGCATCAGTTCATGTAAATCTTTCCATGTTTCTCTTTATGCATTTTAGCCGCCTTTTATAGCACAGTAATATATCATTCATTACATAATTATTCATGCCCCAATCAATGTACATCTACTACTACCTTGTTTCTAATTCTTTGCTATCAATCATGTTATAAATATTTTGGTATATATTGGGACTTTCTTCCTTACAGCATAAACCTAGTAACGGTGTGTCTAGGAATGGCCATTTTAGTTCTTTATTTGTGTGATTCCAAATTGCTTTCCAAAATGATTGTATCCATTACCACTTCCATCAAAGAATAAATTACTGTATCTGTCTCTCACAACCCATCCAATACTGATTATTCCTATCTATTGTCAATTTTGCCAAATTGCAAGATGTTAGATTTTCTAAAAAATAAATGCTAATAGGGAGAAGCAATTGCTTAATTCATCTGGCTAGAGCTACATTTTTTAATCATGTACCTCGAAGGTAAAAATTTTGAGTACAGTCCCTGAAGTGCATATTTACCTGCTTATAAATTTATATATATGAACTACTATGCTAATTATGTACATTATAAAACATACAAAAATAGTCATTCCAAAAAGATCCTAGAGATGAAATAACACATTTGAGCTCAGAGTTTAATGACTAGAGAACAACAAGGTTAGAGCCATGCTTTAGAGCAGGGGTCGGCAACCTTTTTGGCCATGAGAGCCACAAACGCCACATTTTTAAAATGTAATTTGGTGAGAGCCGTACAGTGCTCACAGTGCACGCTCCTGTAACAGCACCTGAAAAAAAAAGGACTTCATGGCTCCTGCAGAAAGAGCCATATCTGGCCCTCAAAAGAGCCAGATATGACTCCTGCTTTAGAAAGATCATTTGAGCCACCCTATATGGTAGATGGATTGGGGAGGAAATAAGACTTTAAAAGACAAGAAGACAAACAGGAGGCTAATACAAAAATTCACAAATGAAAAAGATTTTTTGGGCAGAGATTACGGTATTAGCTGTGTGAGTGGCCAGTAAGAGACAAAAGCAAGGGATTTTGTGGAGAAGAACTCTCAACATTTGGCAAATGATTAGGTCCCTATACCCACAAAGTCAGATTGTGGCTTCCATTTTGAAATTTACCAGGCTAGATCAAGAAGCCAAACTTTAATCTCTTGATAAAGCAATTAGAATTGTTGCTTTTAACATAGCAAGTGCTTATGTTTACTGAAATCAACTAATGAACATTTATTAGGCACCTACTATGTGCCAAGCACTGTGCTACAAACTGGTGAAAAACGTAAAAATGAAGAAGCTTTTGTTCAGTTTCCAAAGAAATGGATTTGAAGTCACTTTATTCCATATCCATATACACTTTCCTCTGGCCAATGTGTATAAGGATATTTATTATAGGTTAAAAGGGATCGACAGGCATCAAAGTATAATGATTTGCATAATTGAATCTTTTTTTTTTTAATCTTCTACTGGTAGTGAAACAAGTGTCATTTGCAAACAAAAACAATAAGTTATAAAAACAGATTTTAACCACCCTCCCCAAGAAAAATTAATTCATAATGAAAAGAATGGAATGGTCCCAAATTTTGTTCTAATTTCTAATTATAAAAGAAAAAAACGTAATTCTAACAATTCTAAAATACATTATTTCTGGGGGGGGGGGGGATTTCACTTGATTAATCTGTCATTTATCTATTAGGAAATATTGAATGACCTCCATAAATAGACTGTAGATTCCACTCCAATGTGGCATATGCAAGGTCCACCAGGGCTGTCATATTGCTTTAGCAATGATTGCGGACACATTTATTTCCCAGTAAAATCATCTTTCCAGAAATAAGCACAGCTTTTCAGATATAGAAGGCCATAAAACAGTTCAAGAGGCCTCCAATAACCCTTTCATTAGTTTCAGATGCAAATGAATTCAAAATATTGAAACATTTCCAAATAAAGTCTTATGAGACAGGAAGGGTAAAAACCTCTCTTTCCCATCCTCCATACATCCCTGAATCAGAAAACTTAATAAAGATCTTAAGCTGTCTTGTCAGCTACTACTATATCTTTGGATTCTAAATCCTCACTATGGAAAATCATGACATTTTTATTGGACTTTAGAGTTTTCTAATTCTTATCATAGCATGCCAGTGAGATCTTAACCTTCCCCTTCCTTAGACATCTAGGTCTCTTTCAGAGCGCTTGTAACCTAGGCATTGTCCTTTTAACCAAATTGTCAATTGACCTCTCTCAGACAAGGGTTATTTAATACATCTGGTAAACAGATGGAGGGGTCTGTGGCAATATTATGAAATCAAGGGTCAAGTGACAGCAATCCAAGTTCCAATATACTACTAGTAGTTTAACAATAAGTCTCTCCTTAATTCTTGCCCCTACCTCAGCCTAAAAGAGCAAAAATATTTTTTAAAGTCTATTACATACTCCTTCCTCATTTCCCTAAATGAAAATGTGTTTATTCATTCTCTTTCCCTTTGCCCTCCCATTCCACATGGTCTGTGTGCACATACTTTGTTGATATAATTGCCACCGAAGCCTCAATTTCTGAGAAGTTCTCAATTGCTATTATTCCTTCAAAATTCAAGGTACTAATCATATGAAATAATATGTAGGCACTTTATTAATACAAATGAGGTCCATGCATGTTTCACATTGTAAAACTCTACACTCTACTTTTATCTACAAATTTACACACTCAACTTTTTTTTTAAACCCATATCTTCTGTCTTAGAACCAATACTGAGTATTGGTTCCAAGGCAGAGGAGCAGTAAGGGTTAGGCAATGGGGGTTAAGTGACTTGCCCAGGGTCACACAGCTAGGAAGTCTGAGGCCAGATTTGAACCTAGGAACTCCCATCTCTGGGCCTGACTCTCAATCCACTGAGCCACCCAGCTGCCCCTACACTAAATTTTTAAACTCAACATGTTTTATAAATGTAAATGAGCACTCTGAAGTCAATGATGCATGATTTTGTTGCCTAGTACTTTTCTGGGACATTTTCCTCTCATTTACTGTTGGTTAATGATGGTCACAATTTGGATATGCTATAACAATTTGTTTTATCTCAATTAAAAATCTCATGGCCCAGCTCACCTTCTAGTAAGAAGACACTGTTCTGTCCCTTTATAGAACATGGAGACACCATTTCAGGATTTCATTTTTTTTTTTTTCAAGAAAGAAGTTAGACATTAGACTTCTAATATCAGTATTTGCCCAATATTTGGAACTTTTCCTGGGGATGGGAAGCGAGGGAGAGGAAAAGGCACCAAACTAGAAATTAATATAGGAACCTATAAGTTCCTCTACAAAAGCTAAAAATTAGCACATTATCTGCCATTTAGCCTTAGAAATCAAGTGGCTTGTTCAGTCACATAGTCAGGATATGTTGAAATGTGAACTTGAACCCTGGTCTTCTAAACTTGAGTTTAGGTCTTTTTTCACTTAAATACATAGCCTCTCTTTATGATATTACCATAGTCTTATAAACTTTCCATTTAGTTTTGGAATGTTGCAGAAGATGCCTTAAAGAACCCTCAGGCAAAAAAGTCACAAATTGTCATAGTCTTCTTCCCACTCAACTTCTGGAATTAAAGACTACTGGAAAATGCCATGCATCATCAATTAAACAGTATTTGTGACCAATAGCAACTAAGAAGGATGTAAATAAAGGCTTAATTTACCTATTCTAACATGAGTCTGGTGGCACAAAGGAAAGGCATGTGCTGAGATAAATTGTTAGATTTTCAATGTGAGCATTTACACCTCAAAGACTGTAGATCACCACCAAATCAGGGTTTGATGTATTGTTTTGTTGACTGTCTAGACTCAAGAAAGTGATGGAAGAAATGTTAATAATGCAGATTAACTTAAAAGTGTATAGTGCCTACATTTTAGAGGGCTGGTTGTCAAACATTTGCCAGTCCATCAATCATTGCAAAGACTATTTAGATATAGGAAGAGACAGGGGTGGGGCTGGGAATAGGAAGGGGAGCATAATAATTAGTAGAGCTGCAGGGAAGAAGGAACTTCATTGGATATTTAATTCTTCAGACAGCCACTGTGGACCAAAACATTAAATGAAGACAATTTCAACTGGGAAGGGAGGGAAGGAGGTGGGGCAAGGAGGAAGCAGAGAGAGAGGCAGGCAAAGTCCTAAGAATTAGTCATTCTCTGACTATCCTACCTGAACATTTTTCCTCTACTACAAAATAAATACAGTTTAAGAACTGCTATTCCTGGATGGGAATAGCAATATTCCTGTCTCTGAAGATTGAAGGGGTTAGTTGCTTTTCCTTCCCCTTTCCTAAAATACTTCCACCTCATTCAAACCCACGATTCAAATCTAGTATGAGATTAAAAAAAACAAAAAACCTTGCCATAATAACATTCCCCTACCCTCCAAATTCCTGGCTACCACCAACCCACCTCTGCTTTTGTTTGAGAGTTGATAATCCTCAGAGATCACACTTACAGCACTTTAGAAGCACTAGACAGAAGGCACCAAGCCAGAAAAGTATTTTGAATTTAAATACAATTTAAAATTTAAATGTTTTCAAACACAAAAGAGGACTCAGGTGAGACTAGAGAAAATACTACACAAAGCCAAAGATCAAAAGATCTTTTTTTTTTTATAAAGGGGAAAGTTAAAAATCAGATCTTAAGAGAATAATTAAACCCTTCATCCATACAGAGGGAGATAATAAGGCAAAAGACTATGTATGTTGTGAAGTCAAAAAAGCCCTGGATTGCTCCCCTCCTCAAGAAAGCATATCTCTGTTTCTCTCTCTCCACACACATTCATATATTTTAATGTATAGAAAAAATATATAATATAAAGATCCAGTTAGGGGACAGAGAGCACTTGTTACTATTTTATTAAATTACAGAGATGTATATATCTCTGTCTATATATATATATATATCCTCATGCCAGTGAATCATTTCAATATACCACAATATGTATACCAGAAGTTGAGTTTCTTATATATGTCTTTCTTGTTCTTTGCATACTGAATTGTTTATGTTCATTAATGAACATGGTCATAAAAAAGAGTAAAAAGCAAGCATTTATTAAACTGTCACCATGTGCCAGGCACTCTGAATATACTCAATAAAAACAAAATATTCCCTGCCTTTTGCTAAGTTTTATTGGGGGAAACATACAAATAAACATTTATAAAATACATAAATGATATGAGAAGGGAGTTAGGAAAGGCCCCATGTAGAAGTCACTTTACCTGTCTAAACCTCAGTTTCTTCAACTGTAAATCTGAAGGACTGGACTAGATTATTATTAATAATAATAACTAATATCTATATAGTGCTTACTATGTGCCAAGCACTATACAATAATTATTTCATTTAATCCTCACAACAGCCCTCTGAGATATTATTATGGGAGATGTTATATATATCATATACTATTATTATCACTAATTTTGCAGATGAGAAAATTAAGGCAGACAGGTTAAATGGCCCATCTAGGGTCACACAGTAAGTATCTGAACCTGAATTCTAGTTTCCCTAATTCCAGCTTCATTCACTATACCACCTAGATGACCCGTGAGGTGCCTTCAGTTCTTTCTGTTACCCAAAATTCCCAAATGTGAAAAAGAAGAATTTATCTATGTCATTACCTTTTATCTTCCATATTCCTCTATTTAGGGTAGAGAGATTGGGGGCAATAGCCATATAAATGTTTTCTTCTCTCCTATTTCCCCTCCCCTCAATAAAAACAACTGTACAGGGCTGATTTATAGTAAAAGCTAATAGGGGCAGCTGGGTAGCTCAGTGGATTGAGAGCCAGGCCTAGAGACGGGAGGTCCTAGGTTCAAATCCGGCCTCAGACACTTCCCAGCTGTGTGACCCTGGGCAAGTCACTTGACCCCCATTGCCTACCCTTACCACTCTTCCACCTATGAGTCAATACACAGAAGTTAAGGGTTTAAAAAAAAAAAAAAGCTAATAGACAAGAGGTCCTTGTTGAAACTCTATCCTCCTGGAGTGTTCTGACCAGTGATGATTATAAGAGAAAACTGTGGAAATGGCACCAGTTGAACAATAGTCACTCATCTCATTTAATATGAAAGTTGTATCACCCCACTGAGTGAAGTATTCATTGAAGTGGGATTCAAGGGATTCGATGAGATGGGGAACAGATGGGAGAAGCTCTGCTCTGTTTGGTTTTGTACACATTTTGTGACAGCTGATATAGCAACCCAGGTGATAATATCTGGGCACTCAGGTGAGAGAACACCTGAAAAATATTTTCCCCCTTGTTCTCTAAAAAACATAACTTCAGAAATCCCACATCAGACCTACTAACTTGTTTTCAATCTTTCATGCTGCCTCAAAAGGATCTGTACCAAGGTAAAAAGAAACATCTTCTTTAAAAAGTTTCAAAGTGATAAGAGGGAATAAATATAATTTCCTTCTTCCCTTTTAAAATTCTTATAATCTTGTAGGCCCAGTTCACTCAGGTAAACTACACATATTCATGGTTCATCACTGATGTCTGATGAGAAGCAACTTGGATGGAAAGCTGGCCTTGGAGCCAGGAAGACCTGAATCTCCTTAAGTCCTTCCTCTGACACATACTGGCTCTGTGACCTCAGACAAGTTAATTAACTTTTCAGTGCTCAAGGCATCTCACTAAATAGCAGAAAAGGTGCAAACTTTCATGGGTTAAAGAGTTTCTAATACTGAGGGAGTCATAGGTCCAGTTCCTATTCTCTATCTCTGAAAGCTATCAAAAAACTAGCAAGTCAGCCTGTTAATATGTAAAAACTAGGACGAAATAAGCCTCTAGCAGGTATTGGCTGTGTAGCCTCCACGAAGTTACAGACTCTTAGTGCCACCAACTATAAATCCATTAATTGTTATTTTGCAATGTTTTCCCCACAAGTTCACCATTCCAATGAAATCAGTCTTGGACAATTAAATTGGATAGATGGATGGATGGCTAGATAGAAAGGCAGATAGATAGACAGACAGATAGACAGATGGATGAATGGACAGACAGATAGACCACCACCACCAACAACAACAACAACAACAAAACCTATGACATAAGTAATGTATGTTTCTGTGGTAAATCTACCATGATAGAAAAAGACCACACAATCCTTGGGGTAAATCGAGATGAGTTACCTCACATTCCTATGGTGCTTTCAAGATTTACAAAGCACTTATACCACAATAATCCTGTGAGGTACCAAGTACAAATACAATCATCATTTTTATGAGTAACCAAGGCTCAGTAAAGTGATTTCCCAAGAAAGTTTAAAGTCACATAACCAGCCTCAAAATTAGAACTCATACCAGGACTCATGGCTCCAAGTATTCTTGGACATTATCATTTTCCATATTATCAGGAATGGTCATTAAAATTAGTAATATATTGTTTCAACAATGGAAATACAGTCAAAAGAAGCACTGAGTTTGCTATGAAAGGACTTGTATTTGAATCCCATTTCTTCTTCTTGAGCAGTTACTCAATCTCCAAAGGATCCAATGAACTTGAGGCAATCCCTCAGAAACAAGAATTTGGTAGGAAGTCCAAAGGGGTGGGGGGGCAGGAGGTCCATCCAAGAAATAGTGTTGCTGTTGTTCCATCTTTCCAGTGGTGTCTGACTCTTTGTGACCCCATTTGGAGTTTTCTTGGCAAAGATATTGGAGTAATTTGGTGTTTCCTTCTCTAGCTCATTTTAAAGATAAACATTTTACAGAAACTGAGGCAAATAGTCACACAACTAGTAAGTATCTGAGGCCAGATTTGAACTCAGGAAGATGAGTTATGCACTCTATCCAGTTCATTACCTAGTAATTATCGTTAGAATAATGATTACTAGTTCACACAGTCCAGGTGTCTCTTCTACTCACTGGACTTCATGGAGGCAGCTCCAATTCAATCTGTCTAAAATAAAATTCATTTTCCTTCCCTTAACCTTCCCTATTCCCAAATATTCTTTTACTTGCTGGGCATACCAGTTCACAAATCTCAATATCATAAGACTCTTCATTACCTAATCCTTTATCAAATCTTGTTTTAAATTTGTTTCTACCTCCACATATCTTTCACATTTGCCCCCTTCTCTCCACTCACAGAGAAGTCCCTGTCATTATTCCCCTGGACTATTAGTCTTCAACTAATCTGTCTCTTCACTTAGACTCTCTCCCTACTCCAACCAATTGGACTCACCTAAAACAGAAGTCTATCTTACTACATTAACCCCCTTTCTGTACCTACCTATAATCTCTAGGAAGGAATAGGAAGTCTGTTGCTTTCCATTTAAAATCCTCCATGACCTGGCCCCTTCCTACATTCTAATTGCTTTCATGAACTCTATAATCCAATTGCACAGATTATTTGCTGGTCCTCATAAAGGATGCTCTCACACCTGACACGAATTTGGACTCTCTCGTAACTAGCATGCTTTCCCACCTTACCCTTTGAGCCTGGTGGAAATCCTGGCCCTCTTCAAGCCTCCATTCAAATCCTGTCTGGTAAGGTTTTCTTTCCCATTAGAATGTTCTCTCTTTGAAGGCAGGAATAATCTTTATTTTCTTTGCATCCCAAAGCTTAGTCCAGTGCCTAGCACAAAGAAAGTACTTAATAGGGCAGGGGTAGCTAGGCCACACAGTGGAAAGGCAATGCCTAGCTGTGTAACTGGGCAAGTTACTTAATTCTAACTGCCTAGCCCTTATGGCTCTTCTGTCTTAGAATTAATACTAAGACTGAAGGTAAGGTTTTAAAAAAAATATTTTTAAAATCCCACAAGTTTAACTTATTAATGAACACAGGATTATAGAGTCTTACTCGAGGAGACCTTCAGCTATCTAATTCTAGCCCTTCATCTTAATAGATAAATCAACTAACCAACAAATATTTATTAAGCACCTTCTGTGTGCCGGGCAAATGAGGAAAGAATGAGGTTAAATGACTTTGCCTAAAGTCAGAGAGGTTAAAAATAGCTGGCACATAGTGCTCTATAAAGGTCTTCACATTCATCATCTCATCTGATCTTAGCAACAATCTTTTGAAGACAGCAGTTCAATATTTTATGAATGAAGAAAATTAAATCCCAAAAGATAAAGGGACTACAAGTATGTGGCTAAGCTAGAACTTGAACCCAAAATCTCTGTCCCCAAACCAGAAATTTCTATCCTCCTATGCTGCCGCATCCCTAAGTATTTAGCAATTGATGCTCCCACAAACTGAGCTCTAATATCTTTTTAGACAGCAGACACTCTCCAAACAACTATATACAGAGTCCTAACAATCATCTTCTTACAATTCTGTTCAAAATTTAAATTAAATACCTGCCATTTCTTACAGACTTTTGAAGTATCTCTCTTCCTACTTATTATGCTTTAGACATTTCCTCATTCAAAGGAATTGAAGTTTAAGGAAAAGGTTGAACTTAATTCCTTGTTTTATAACCCCAACTCTCATTTTTTTCTGGCAACTCCAAATCTAAATTTATCACTACTATAAGTTTTCAGTGCTTCTCTATTGTTCCTTCCTGGTTCTTCTATGAGTATCGTTTATTTCAGTTTCTGTGATTTTCCTTTTTTTCTCCCAAATAACATCCTATGTTTTGCTCTACTTGGGATTTAAATTTAAATGCAAACCAAAATACTAAAGTGCAATAGCATTGATGTTAAACATCAGGTTCTGCACCTACATTTTGACTCAATAAATTCTGAATTTACAGACACAACTTTTAAAACAATTACCAAGGCATCAATTCTTTTTAAAAGGTACATACAAGAGCTAAGTGATACAAAGCCACAAACACTGTGAGTCTCTCTCCCCCACTTAAAATATAAATTAATGAGATTGCACAGAGGAGTTAACACTATTTGCTAGCTATGCCATAAATGTTTTCATATTGTGACAGTTTCCATTTGTCCCATTAGTTCAGGCCTCCTTAGCTAACTAAAAATTTGCACTATACCCCTAGGATTCAGCCCTAGGTTATCTCTTAACCAAAGGTACAGAAATGCATATATTAAATATGCATTTTAACAATTCTCATTATCAGCTCTAAGTATACTCTGATTAAAAACATTGCCCATGATAACATTTCACTTTTATGTTCATATGCAATGCCACCTAGTGACTACTGAAAGATTTAATTTATTAATCTATTACCTAGCTCTCAAATAAATAAGCACATGTTATTGCTCATATATTAAATTCATTTGAAAAACCAAATCTTCCACACTGGATATTGCCTAATAATAAAACATAATTACTTTGTGAATATTACATATAAAATAGCTTACATTTATACAGTCCTTAATAGTTTATGAAGTGCTTTCCTCACAATGGTTCTATGAGCTAAGTAGTGGAAGTATTTTTATTCTCCTTTTACAGATGAGGAAACCTGTCCTCACTGATTAGACCTGCCCAAATTCTCTAAAATAGGGGGAAAAAAATCACCACCACAGGGCTTTAATTCCTAAATTTTCTATTCTTTCCTTTCACAATGCTTCATTGCATACTTGTCATATAAATAGCTGTCATAAAGTTCATCTGCACTAAAGGGGGGGGAAAAAACCTAGCCTCAGAAAAGATTATTAATCTATTTAACACATACAGCAAAATGCCCTGGAAATACCATAAATACAGTTAAAACAGTAACTTTTGTCAATGACAGTTGGAAATAACTAACTAGCAAATGATTCCCCAGACAATTATATGTGAAAATAAAAACATTTACCTACGTTGGAATTAAAATGTGTGCTGGTCATTTTATTAGCTGTCAAAACATTGCACTGGTGAAAAAGAATCCATCAGTTTTGTCACCAGAGAAAAGAGTATTTAAGTAAATGTGTCACCAGAAAAAAAGAGTATTTAAGTAACACCATTTACTTAAATACTCTTTTCTCTGATGACAAAACTGATGGATTCAATCAAGACCTGTACCTCTGCCTCTTTTTTCTTACTGGTGTCACATATAGAGTGTCTATCTGGACCCAAAACAGCCCCATAGCACCTGGAGGCAGTGATAAAGACCTTCAAATTCCCCCTTTGGTAAATCAGTTAATATTCCACTTTCATCCCCCTCAGCCAATTACTGTACTCAGATAACTAAGGCTACATAGAGAAGTAAAGGTAGCTAATAAACCTTGGAACCACCACCCCAGAACCCCTGAAAAGAGATGTACATCTCTAGCACATCAAAGAGGAGTTTATTTCCCATCTGGGAAAGTTGGGAAGCTTCCCCACCCCTACAATTTGGGGAGCTGACACACAACCACTCCAATTTTGGAAGCCTGCGGAACCTGGCTTTGATCTCTAGTTCTCTCGTGGCCTCAGCTGGTGGCCTCAGCTGTCAGTACAGAATATCCTTTTATAAATCTCTTTATTGGACACATGTCTGGTGTTCAAGGTTTCCGTCCTCTCTCCCCAAGGCTGAAGAAGAATTATTACATCATCACTCATTTGGAGAGGCATTTGATGTGCAATGAATGGAGGAGCTGAAATGAGTAGGAGAAACAGAATGTCATACTCTCTTTAAACTTCTCCAACTCAAAGCCCCTTTATTCCAAATATTGCAGGGAGAGGCCCCCATCTCCCACCTCAGGGCCTCAGCAATAGCTATGTCCTGGATATGACTTTATAATCCCTACCTAGTTTCCTTCAAGTCTCAGCTTTAATGCCACCTTCTACAAAAGACTTATACCTTGAGGTCCCAAGTTGTTGGTCTCCTAACTCCCCTACAAAATTACTTTATATTTACAAAGTTATGAACCTATTGCTTCCCTCAGCCCCACCCCTCCCTAAGCTCCTAGAGGGGTCTGCGTAATTTTATTTTTATTACCCCATACACATCTTAGAATGAATAAATGGCTCTATCTCCAGCTCCTCTGTGTAAGGACATTGAACATTTGACATTTTGGGGTCTGAATTTGTAAAATTAGAGAACTGGGTTTATTTAGTCTTTCTCAACATTTTGATGATTCAGCAACAAATAAAAATGAACTGATGAATCCTTTAATTGATAATGTGATAAACCCACTAATAATTTAAAGTGGGCTCATTATTTTCAAAGTAGATGCTTTCACATTTGGCACCCAACTTGCATATATGCCTAGCAAAGACAGACTGGAGCACTACTTTGTCCATGGATGGAAAGTGCCAGGAGCAGCTAGGTGGCTCAGTGGATAGAGAGCCTGGCCTTAGAGAAGGAAGGTCCTAGATTCAAATGTACCTCAGATACTTCCTAGGTATGTGACCCTCAGCAAGTCCCTTACCCCCATTGCCTAGCCCTTACCAATCTTATGCCTTGGAATTAATCCTTGGTATTAATTCCAAGAGAGAAGGTAAAGGAGGGAAGGAAGGTAGGAAGAGGGGAGAGAGGAAGGGAAGGGAAGGGAAGGGAAGGGAAGGGAAGGAAGGAAAGGTTGGGAGGGAGGGAGGAAGGAAATGCCAAAGAAGAAGAATTTAAAGAAGTTGGAAGACAAGGGATGTATATACAGATCTACACATCACCCTCTCCTGCTTTTGCCGAAAGAATTTTTTCCCCCTACACTATGCACACCAGCAAAATGATGTGTTAATAATTAGGAGCTGATAGCTTGAAAGCACTTTGTTTATCTACATCTAAGCAAAACAACACATTTAGCTCTCCCCATACTGGTTTGGGGAATTATATAATGAAAAAAAAATCATTGTGGGAAACCACTACAAAATTATCGAGATCCAACATGCATACTGTACATCATCAAGACCCCCAATGAGAGAGGGGACTCTCTCTTCTAACTAGTACCCTAAGAAATATTGGTATTACTTTTTAATTATTAGTTGTAGATCTGAAAAGGAACTAAAAGTAACTACCAAAGCCCCTAGACCAAACCAGACAAATGAGAGAAGAAGCCATTGTTTAACAGAAAGAACCAGCTTTGTTAAAAGAATAGAAAAATAAAAGTTGACCCTAAAAATAAACCATCCAAGAGAAAACCAAAAAATCTATGTTCTACTGAAGGAGAAATATCTATAAGGATTCACATAGCTTACTGACACTGTCAGAATTCTGGAATACTTTTTTCCTCTGCCTTAGAGTTTAGATGGAAGTTTAAATGATAGGAAGAAATACAGTGTAATTTTCAAATCTCTGTCTTTTAAAGCTGAAATGATTCTTTAGGAGACTCTTAATCCAGTAGTTTCTGATCACTATTAAAACAAGAGAGAGATGTACAAAGAGAAAGGAGCCAGAGAGGAAAGGGTTGGTTTGGGAGGATTCTTAGAATTTTTCCTTCTACTAAGCTGCCATCTTGGCTCCTCCTCTCAGAAGCAAAAGGAGAGAAGAAAGTAAAAACATGGACATGCCTACAATATGACCACTCTAGTCTTGTGTCAGAGACCTTGTAAACTAACAAGAAAATGGGTGGCCTATTGAGAAAAGTAACCTAAAAAAAAAGTATTACTTGAAAAAGCAAGCCAAGGAATAATTTTAATGACTAGAAAAGCATTAGCATGTATTAAGAGTTTAGCTGCTTTAAGAGCTCTTTTAACTTCTGAAAAGGCTTGATGAGAAGGCAGTATGTGACAATGTACTTCTGGACTTATAGTCAGGTACACCAGGAGACAAACTGCAGCTCCTGCCCTTAGTACTTGTGTGGCTGTAGGCAAGTCACAAACCCTCTGAAGTTCCTTTTCTTTGATGTGTAAAATGGAGGTAATACCTCAAAAGGATTGATGAGATAAAAAATAAGAGATAGTTGGCAACATTTAAAGCTTTTTGGCGATGAACTTTCATAGCTATTCTCTAACTTTACCCTCACTAGAAAAAATAAAATTAGCCTGTCACAAAAGATGTTACCATTCTTATTTTTTCCATCAAGCAATTACCAGGAAGTAAAGACCTCACTGGAGGTCTTTAAACAAAGGCTAGATGTTGGGTTAGGGATACTACAGGACAGATTCTTGGTAAGGTGTGGACTGAACTAAAATAGATTCTTGGTGAACTAGGAACAGAAATTGAAGAGACAAAGATTTTGGTTCAATGTTTAAGAGATTCCCAATGGTTAAAACAGTTGCAAAATGAAGTGGTTTTCTACCTCTAGAGTTAGTGGGTTCCTCCCCACCCCCCATCATCAGAGATATGAGATATACTGGAGACAAATAGAGAGAAAAATAATATCCCATATGGATTGACAACAGAAATCAAGTATTTGACTTTAAAGCAAAGTTTAAGTTTGGATATAATCAAAAGAGAAGCCACCTCCACAGTGGCATGGTTCAAATGACAAGAGACAATGAAGTAAACTTCCCTCAGGCAAAATCAACACATATAAACATTATTAAGTACCTACTACGAGGCACTCACTAAATTCCAGACACACAAAGAAGGGCACAAAAGAATGACAACTATAAAGAAGCTTCCAATCGGGTGGAGAAGTGAAAGAGGAAGAAAATCTAAACATTCACCAATTCTCCTATAAGACAATAACCATCTATTAATGTACTGTCCTCACCAGCCAAAGGGAACAACCTGCTTCACGTCCAGCACACAGAGGGGGCTGCTTATCTTCATACTGTACTTTGCCTAGAATTCCTTCCCTCCAGAGAAAAATTATCTTTGCTTCTTTTTTTAACCTCACCTAGCACTTTGTACCTCTCAGTAACTAGGTAGCATAGTAGAAAGAATACTGGACCTGAAATCCCTAAAACGGAGGTCAAATCCTGCCTCAGACACTTCTTAGTTATCTGGCCCTGAGCAGGCTCCTTCACTTCTGCCTGTCTCAGTTTCCTCAACTGTAAACTGAGAATAATAATAACATCTACCACCTTTCATCAAGATTGTTGTGGAGATCAAATGAGATAATCTTTGTAAAGGCACCATTATAAAAGCTAGTTATTATTATTTTAGCTTATTCTACATTGGTGTTACCGTAGTAACCTATACATGGTAGTACCATAGTACAACATGTCTATGTCTATATTCTCCCTGCTAGATTATAAACTCCATGTTTTAATTACCTTATTTCCCCAATGCCTAGAAAAGTGGTTTGTATATGGCTGCTATATGACAAATGATTGTATAAATGACTAATAAAAAATAGCAGACAGCTTACTGATTTTATATTAAATACTGGTTCAAGGATGAGTGGGACATAATAAAAGAAGCCCATTCAATGTCTAGTTCAGTTTCAGTAGTGGAGACTCTAAATAAATAAAGGGGTAGAAGAGGGATTTAGTCTGGGAAAAAAAAGACTGAAGGGGAATAAAATCCAACTCTATAAATCCTGAAAGGCATAGACAGGATAAATATTGCCTTGTTCACGAAATCTAAAATATTAGAGAAATAGCAAGCATCTTTTTTAAGTTTGAGAGTAAATGTATTCATTGCAATACACTCTTCTTTTCAGTGTAAATTTGTACCCCAGAGAGGTGACACATGCAAATAACATTTTTAATAAAAAAAATTTTTTAAAGTTAAATTCATAAATAATCACTTCCCCCAGGATCTTGGTACTAATCACTAATAAATACACAGAGTACCCCTTTGACCTGAGGTAGAGTCAAGAAAAATAAGCATGCCTTCAGACGATAAAACAGGAGGTTACAGAACAGGGTAGATGGAATCTGACCCAATGTGATAATCTTGGATTTAAACTTACATGAAATAATTCAGTAAGGGTTCAATCAATATAGTGAAAAGTTATCTTAGTCAGCCCTTTAAAAACATATTTAGGAAAATATTCTAAATAAAATAAATGAATTAAAACTATATATATTTAACATATGCCTTTAAAAAAACTCTTCACTTTTTAATAATAAAAATAACTTGGTAGATCAGAAAACATTTTGGAAACCTCCCAAAGAGTTAAAAAAAAAAGTAAAGTAAATGCATATCTTAAGACTGAACAGTGAAAAAAATACAAACCATTCTTCTAACAGATCTGTTAACAGGAAGATATAAACTCTTGGTTTATATTTGAAGTATTTTAAAGTCATTTTCTTAGTAAGATATAATAGTCTGCTTTAAAATGTGACATATAAACACTGGTCTTTAATTATATAATTGACAAAAGGCTAAGAAGAGATAGGTCATGGCTGTAACTTGCTGCAGAATATATAGATGATTATTTTGGCAGGCAAAACCAAATTCAGTAACAGTGGGTTGTTGTTTTTTTCCCTTTTCTCCAAAAGCACCAGAAAAAATTTTTAGTATTAAAAGCTTGAAAGGGGCAAAGTGCTAAGTTCAGTTCAGAACCAATTACATAATTTATTTAGTTTAATACTAATAATCATTATATTGTTTCCTCCCAAAGAATCTTATAGTTGCAAGACAATGGTTAAATTAAATCAATTAAAATTCATTTTTTCATGAGAAAAACGAAAAGACAACACTTAAGTTAATATGTGCATTGCCTACCTTGGAGTCAGGAAGAATGTGTTTTTATTCCAGCCTAAGGCATACTAGGCTGGACTACAATCTCACCAGGTTGTGAGGACCAAATGACATCTTGAATTGGAGGTCCCCCAAGTCAATGTGTCCAAAGGAAGCAGTATCTTTCCTCCAAACCCTTCTTTCTTCTTACCTTCCCTCTTCCAGTGGAGTGCCATATCCTCCAGGCCTCTACAGCCCCCTCACATGCTCTCTCTCATCCCCCATGTCCAATCAGTTACAAAGTCCTGCTGTTTCTAGCTTCCCACGCACTGCGGCTCCCATGCACATCTCTCCTCTGGATGGACCGCTAGCAGCCTGAGCACAAATCGCCTCACATCTGGACTGTAACAATGGCCAGCTAGGTGATCTCCCTACCTCCAGCACCCCTGCCTCAGATGTCAAACTGCCCTCTAAAAAGACATGTCCAACATACTTTCAATAAACTCCAGTGACTCCCGATGCCTCTACCATCAAATACAAAATCCTGTTTGGCTTTTAAAGCTGTTCATAACCTGGCCCCTTCCGATTTCTCCTGCATTCTTTGACTTTATTCCCTAGCTTCCCATTATAGTGTGTCTAGTGATGAGGGTCTCCCCACCTATTGCACCCCTTCTCCCACTCAGAGCACTCTCAGTGACTGTCCCCCGAGGCTTGGAACATTCCCTGTGCCTCACTTCTCAGGCTTTTTTAAAATCTCCTCGACAGTCCTACCTTCAACCAGAAGCCTTCTCTAGCCCTTAATTCCAGTGCCCTCGTTTCCCCAGTATTTATCTTGTTTGTACATGGTTATTTGCATGTTATTTCCCCATTTCTCAGTGAGCTTCTAAAGAGGAGGTCTCTGCCTTTGCCTTCTCTGTTTCCCCAGTATTTTGCTTAGTGCCTAAAATGCCGTAGATGGGGGTACATAGTAGGTGCTTAAGAAATGAGATAACATATGTAAATGTGCCTTAACTCTATGTTAATGTGGGCTATTATTAGCTATTACAGTAGCAGTGAGACCTCGGATGAGTCACAAACTCAGGGCCTCAGGTCAATTTCTGTGTTAATAAATTAAAGAGTGCATGACCTACATCTAAAAATTGCCTTTTGGCCTGCAACAAAGTGATCAGGGAGTCTGAGCCAATTAAAATTAAATAAAACATCTAAAAAAAATTTTAAGGTAGGCCGTTCAATCTTATGTCTAAAACATTAGCATCTTGCTTCATTAAATAAAATGAAGCCTGCATTTTAAAAAATAAAACCGTAAGTGTAAAACACTAAAGTTGAAGCTTTGCATCTTGGCATATTGGAAAAAGCACTTGAAAAGGATCTGGGTTCAAATCAGGCCCAGCTATTTACTGCCTTGTCACTTCTGAAAAATAATTTCAACTCTTTGGGTTTCATTTTCCTCATCTGTAAAATTAGAAGATTGGATCTGTGAACCTATGACAGAGAGAGGGAGTATTACAGTATGTAAAATGACATTTCCTCAGCACAGACCTTTTTGCACATACACAGCTGAGTTTTTACTCCCACAACTGCCAAGTACAAAAGCAAACATACTTGTACTCACAATTTATTTGTATGTGCCAATAAGAGACATTGGATAGAGTTCATCACAAATCTGCAACTAAAAACAAATGACTATAGAAAAATGTAATGCTAGAAATAATCTTGGAAAAATGTTCTTCAATTCACAGTAAGAAATGCTAAGAAAAAAACAAAAATATTTTTAATAAATTCTTATTAAGTTCAAATTTGGTACTTGAAAATAAACGAATTATCTCCATGGTGTTAGTAAATAATTCAGGCAGAAAAAAATCTGGTAAATAAGCATACCTACAAGATACCAAATAAAATTCTGTGATAATTTATGTCATGTTTACATGCTAAAGCAATAATGCAATTCCTTCTGAAATTAACTTACTGAAAAGAAAACAATTTGATACAAATTATTCACAAGGCATCTCCTAGAAATGTTAGGGATGTCAGCATAAGGTTAAGATAGATGCCAGTATAATCTAATAAATTAAAATTAATAATACTCTTAATACCTCCTCTTTATTTAACTGACTGGTCTTATTAAAAACAACATCACTAAATAAATAGATAAAATAATTTTGGTGCAATAGGCAAGAAGCACCCCAATGGAGTGGATAGCTTGCCAGCTATAAAGCCAAGTGAACCATATCTGACACTGGCTATGTGACTCTAAGCTAACTATTACTCTCAATGATCTAGGCAAGGAGTGTAGACTTAATTGCTGAGAAGGTACAGATCTGATTAGCTGAATGAATTTCCACACCAAGGAAGTTCTCCATACAAGTGAAATCACAGTTCCAGCCACCTACTGCCCCATTCAAGTATATATACAACTTTTAAAGATTTTATGTGAGGCCCCCCACCCCCAAATCAAAAGGTTCATTACTGAAATATTGGAAAAGATATTTTATTTTGAAAACAAGATTCGGGAAGTTACTACTTTGGGGAAACTAACTTAATTAAACACTCAAGTATATTTTCAGTCACAAGAAAAGTTAAACTGATGTAATAAAGATACCTTCTCCATTCTCAGGGGTTTTATGTTCTAGAAATCTGCAAATCTTTCACTGTCCCAAGCTATAGGCAAATGGGAATTTATTCATCATAAACACTTGGGAAAGAGGTTTTTTTCCTAATGCAAAACGTTTCAACAGTTGCCAATCGTTCATTTTTCTTTTAATTCTTCTGATTCAAGAATATGAGAGTACTTCTAATATGAGAGAACCCCACTTTCAGGAAAAAAGCTTTCTCAAACCCGTCTTTCAAGCCCAATAGATTCTGACAAGCCTCCAACTGAGTAGAACCAGTAATCTGCCTTTTAACAGGGAGGGTGTACCTCAGCTAACTGTCTATCTGCAGTAGGCAAGCAGCAACATAAGCAGTCTAGTGGGGATAACGTTAAGGAAACTAAAGGCAGCTGAACCCATAATGGACTGGCAGGGGATACTATTAACATTCACAACTTTTTATCAGAAATTCAAAAGGCTTTCTATTATATGTTTCCTTTTCTTAACCTGAGACTGTATCTTAATATGGTTCATGAAAAATGTTTTTATGAATTAAAAAAAATCTGGAACATCAAGTTCACCACTTTTCTCAATCACACCAAGAGCAGATAATTAAATAAGCTTAAAGACTATAAATTGGAGAAGAAAAGAGGAGGGAATTGCTAACACAAGCGTTGGTGATATCATGATAAAGGCATCCACAGCTACACACATTCTCATCTTGCTAAAATAGAAACTCATTGAAATATCTGGAGACTGTAACTTAGGCCAAGCATGAAGTCAAGTTAATCCCTAGAATTACAGTACCCTGCAAACCTTAGGTTTGCAAGGCCATCTGTGCCTCCTGTGGATACCACCACTGGACTGCCAGTTGGGCTTTTATGACGGCTTTATTGAAAGGCCTGCTGTTCCTGTTGTTTGGACACCTGTGTCTCCCCAGCTGGAGCAGCTGTAAAAAGTATAGTGTACTTGTAAACTTTAACCTATTAGAGATCAAGAGAGGCACAAATCTTAGTAATATTTTTGGGATCAAAAATGAAACTAAAAGAGGGTTACATGGATAAATTTCAAGGGGTTTGTAAATTTAGATGGGGGAAATTGCATTTTCATTTAAATATAATTGCTTTCCTTTATTCTTTACTTACCCCAATTTTTATGCATTTAAAAACATTATTCATAAAAGGTTCTACCTGACTGCCCAAGGAGTCTGAGACAAAAAAAGGTTAAGAACTTCCAAAGAGATACTAAATTCCTTTGATGACTATTTGCATTATTACCAAAATAGCTTTTTCTAAATCAGAATAAAGATCATTTTTTAAAACTCCCCACCCACTTTTGAAAGTTGCAAGGTAAAAGATGACAGATTTCTCCCAGATAAGTCTTTCTAATCATCAACCCTGGCAGTTACTACAATCAATCTAATCACAGGGAACTGGAGTTAAAGACTAATCTGTTTCAGCCAAGTCACAATTCCACTTCAAGATCTTTATGAATCAGGATCCTCACCCTTCAGTTTCAAGAGCCCTCATCAGGCACCTCTAGACTTAACCTGCTTCAATTCCTTTCTGCCACCACACTTGGGCAAACCCACTCATCCTCTACTGCACCATCTCACTCCTGTCCCTTAAAGACTTCTTCTAGCCCAGGGCAACTACTTTTCTCCCTCAACCCCCAAGCCAGAGACACCAACCACACACCTCTCCAATTTTCATAAAGTCCATCCATTTTTTGTTCTTTCCGCTATTCAAAAAGTTATTAAAATGCCACCTTCTTCTGCAGTTTCCCAACTTCCAGTTAGCAGAGCAGTGATTTATTCCTGCCCTACCTTTTCTGATTGACTCTTCTCTTAGCACTCCCCCACACTAATTTACATTTATCACACTAATGTATAGAAAATCAAAAATTGTTTGAGCTAAGGAGAACCACGTTAAAGGCCATCTAGTTCACAGAATAAAAAATCTGCTCTAAATCTAGCAAGGCAGCCAACAAATCTGAGAAATTTTTTTTTTTTTTTTTTTTTTTAGCTTTCCTGGAAATCAAAGCAAAACCAAAAAAGAGAGAAAAGGAAAAAAAGAGAAAGAAATAGGGTTTTGCCTTGGGATACTGGTTCCCAATACCAGATTAGGCTCAAAAACAGAGCTAAACAAGTCTAGCTAGAGTAATTCTTAACTTCTCCAAGTAATGATGGTAAGCTATAAAGTGGCCTACAGGAAGGAACAGTAGTTCTGTTGTTTTAGGTGAAAACTTCATTAGCAAAGAAGCTGTTGGATTGCTGTGGTGAGCTGGGACACTGGGATTCATCCAGTCCTCTTATTTATGCAAGAGGAAACTGAGTCACAGAGAGGCCAACTATGCAACTTGTCCAAAGGTACGTGGGGACAGAGCCAGAACTGGAAGCCAGGTCTCCTGATTTCCTGTATTTGTGCTTTTTATATCAACATTTGTATAGTGCCTAGGAGGTGCCAGGGGCGATGCTGAGTACTTTACAAATATCTTCGCATTTAACCCTTAGTCCCAATTCTTCGTGACCCAATTAGGGATGATACTGAAGTGGTTTGCCATTTCCTTTTTCAGCTCACTTCACAGAAGAGGGAACTGAGGGAAAGGTCAAGAGACTTGCCCAGGATAACATAGTTAGTGTCCAAGGTCAGATTTGAACTCAGGAAAAAGAATCTTCCAGACTTCACTCTGTCTACTTTGCCACCTAGCTATTATTGGAATTAAGTGAAAAAATTTACTAAGCTATTTGCACTCCTTGATTCACCTACTCTATTACTAAGTATATGATGCTAAACCTGAGTTCAAATCCTTACTGGTAATTTGCTACCCAAGTAACCCTGGGAAATCATTTAATTACTGTGTCTCATCTATATATTGAGGGGCGGGACTAGAGGGACTTCCAGTCTTAAACCTACAGTCTCATGTTTTATACTAAGGCAGAAGAAAACACCAAAAAGAGAAGATACATAATGCCAAAATAATGTAAATGAAACTAAAAGACATTAGAACTCGAATTTGGTGAATTTATGGAAAAGCAGAATATTCTACTCATTTATAGAAGGTTAAAATATTGTATTTATTTCCAAGATTTATCTCATATATTCCAATGATCCATATATACACATCTGTATTTAACCCAGGACCTCAATCTTGATAATCACTAGAGTTTGGGGGGATTTTTTTTTTGAGATCTGGTAATATCAATTCCCACTTTCCCCACCATTTCCTTAGATATTAGCAAATTATAAGCATGATTCTTATTCATTCATTCAGTCAGTCATATACCTGACCCTTGTGTTCTGCCATATCAAGGACTATAGGATTCAGGAATTTGACTTATACATATACAAATGTTGATAAGTATATTTTAATATAACTAGTTTCCTTCATAATTAATGCTAGGCATTTTATGTCACACATTTAAAAAACTCTTAGGAGTCCACAGATTTTGCTAGACTACAAAGGTGTCTATGACCAAAAAAAAAAAAGTTGGAACCTCTGCTCCATATGAAGCTTCTTATTGTTTTATTGAACACTGTCTAATTTCCTCTTGACAATTCTGTGTAGTGATAAATTTGTAGATTAAATTTGAGTAATATTGCCATTTTTAGTATACTAAATAACAGGCCTAGTCTAAAACACTAAATATCTTTCTAGTTATTTAAATCAGTCTTTATTTCTGCAAGAACTGTTTTGTGGTTGCATTTATATGTCTTATATATCCATGAAGGTTAAGTCCCAGATTTTATTTCATTTTTCTATTTTTAAGAAGTATTTGATTTAAATCAACCAACATATTTTATTAAACACTTATTCTATGATAAGCACTAGGATTACAAGGACAAAAAAATGAACCAGTCCTTGCCCTTTAAGAGCTTTGGTTCTAATGGAAGAGACTTGTACCTATAGGTATATACATAATACATACAAACAATTGTGAAGGAGGAAGATTGTTATCAACAAGTAAGGGAGGGAAAAGACCTCTTTATCAGTGGTATTGAAAATTATATAGAAATGGAAGCTACTAAACCATAGTACAGCTGCATGCTTAGTTTTAAAATTCAACATTAATTATGTTTTATTGTATTTTTATTTAATTCACTAAATATTTCCCAATTGCATTTTAATCTGGTGATGAGGGCAGGCTTGAGAACAGCTGTATTTGACACCTCTGATCTAGAAAGTAGTACTTAAACTCAATATTGAGTGAAAACAGGGATACTCCATAAGGAGGAGGTTAGGAAGCATAGGAGATAAGCAGTCCCAAGGCACAAGGATGGGGTCCAGGGGTACCTGAGCAAACAGCCAGAATGACTCCATCTCAGAGTGAGTGCAGGGGAGCAATCTTTCTGTCTTCCAGAGGAAGGCCAAGTTGTGAGGAGATCTAAATGTCAAAAAATAGTTTGTATTTGATCCTAGTAGGTATAGTGTACCAATAGTATATAGTGGGATGGGAAAGGGACAAGGTCAGACCTGCACTTCAGGAAAATCATTTTGGTCCATACTCCAAAGTAGAAGATAGGACTGGAGCAGGGAAAGGCTGGAGGAAGGAAGACTGGACAAGAGGCTAAAACTATAGTTAGTCCAAATCTAAAATGGGGTGGACAAAGGCAAGAAATGTTGTGGAGCTAGAAGTAGCAAGCCTTTTCAAGAAGCACAATTAATATGCTCTGGAAATGTATTGGCTTTTGCACGCAAATACATCCTTGATGATGTTTATCTGTAAATTATTTATTTTGTGGTTTGGGCTGTCATGGCCAAAAAGAATTCTCTCATCAAATGGCCAACCTACCAACCAAATACTCTCCATCTAGATTTAGTTAGGCTGGTGGCTCACAAATAAGTATTTACGGTCTTCATCAAAGGCTATTAGCTGGTTCAGAAGTATGAGTTTTATGTTAAGACTATATCCCAATAGAGTAACAAGGAAGAACAGTTAGTTTACTTTCCTAATTTAAATCCTCTCATTTCCCTTGTCTCCAATCAATTCTTCGAATTAAATTTTCTTGCCCTTAATCTCATTAGAGCTTATATGTAAAAGCAAACATGCAATTTGTCCAAATTTTCTACTAGTGACATCCATTAATTATAATTGTCACATTACTTGTAACTAATCAAAGAAATACAAGGAAAACAGCAGTCCTCTATAATCAGAGGACCAACATTATGTCTCTAAAGAGACCCTGCACCTATGGGAACAGAAATGTCAAATAGTATAAAATGCCCTTCATCATTTGGATTTTCTTTCCCAAAAAATGTGATACCTTTTTCTCTGCTGATACCATTTTCACCATTAAACGCAGTAAGTCCTAGAGAACAGGAATTCTACACAAAATTAACTGCCATTTGGGAGCATTTGGGTGTCCCCAAAGTCTTAAGGCTGCCCTGAGATTTGGGGATCAACAGGAAAAAAAACACATCACATCTTAGGGAAAAAAATTCAAATGATTTAGGGCACTGAGCCCCACAGATAGGTACTATACTGTAGGTATCATTACTCTCATTTGAGCAATAAAGATGCTAAGACTCAGAAAAGTAAGGTTACTTGACCATGGCTCCCACGGCTACTGTCAGAACGATTTGAACTCAAGTCCTGATGCTGAGACTTCATGTGCAATAAATGCTATAGGAGTTAAAAGGTAAGAGGAAAAGGAAAATGAGTTGGACCATGAAGAATGGGCAGCACTTTGGTCAGTGGGCAAGAGGTTTGAAAGGAGAGGGGGAGGAAGAAGGGTTCCAGAGAAATCACAGAAGCAGCAAAGCACACAAGGTGAGTGGGCTGGTTTGACTGGAACGGATGATTCTCATACAATGGGAGATAAGGCTAGAAACACAGATGGGGCCAGAGGGTAGAAGGCCCTGATGAAGAGCCCTCAGAGTTTTCTGAAGTAGAAAATGACATGATCAAAGCTACATTTTGGGGAAGATTAATTCTGCAACACTGATAAAAATCACAAATCTAGACCAAAAAGAAACTGGCAGTGTTGTAAAGAAAGAATTGGCACTGGGACAAACCAGAAGTGGGAAGACTAGTAAGATGACTATTTTTAATAGACTAAGTTGTAAGGTGAAGAAGCTGACTGACATTGTAATGGGTTACAAGGAATGGACTAGGGTATCAACTAGGGAGCTCTCTGCCCTTACCTCTTTCTGCCTCTCTTCAGCAGCAGAAAATCCAGTTTAAGTAGCAAGTTTCCAGAAGGGAGAAGTGATGTTACTTAGAAAGAAGCCCTCATGAATACTAGTAATCAAAATGTGACGGCACATAAGTTTTTTCACTGACCTTTGCTGCCCCTTCTCTAGACAAGAATCTTTTAATTTTCAGTACCAACAATGCAACCCCCTACACTAAACTCTAAGTCTTACTGTACACTAATTACAGCCCCACTGACAGCCAATCCTGATTTTTAAGAAAAATAAAAATATAGTGAAATCTGAATGTGAAATATGATTTGGTGACTACCCACAAAGCAGGAAAGAAGCCAAACTTATAATAGGCCAATGGAAATTCTAGCCAACAATTTCTGAGTGAGTTGCAAATGAGAATAGATCAAGGAGTTTGGCAAGAAAGTAAAGGGTTTGGAAAAGAGGAGGGAGGGAGAGGAGCCAAACTACATCAGGAAATGTTAAAAAAAAAAAAAAAAGTAAAAAGAGACAAGATTAAAACTAGGAAGAGACAAAAAAAAAAATGAGAAGTCCAAATTGTACAGGCAGAGTAAGAGTTGGATCCTAAAGCAAATGAAAAGCTATGAAGAATTAAATTAATTAAAGCAGACAACTTCCTAACCCACAAGAATGTCAAAAGGTGACCCTTATAAGTAAGACTTTATAATAGAAGTAGAAAATCCAGATTACAATAGATGAAATAACTATAGAGCAGAAAAAAAAGATAGTAGTTACAGAAGACTTTTAGAGATACAGATACATTTAGAGATAAAGAAAAAGGGAGATTGAATAATAATGAGAGGTGAAGATAGAAAAAAAATTTTAAACAGTCTTCATTAAATTGTCTAGGAAGCAGGAAGAGGCTGATAAAGTGGGAAAGAGGTTAAAGATAAGGACAACAGAATAAACATTTCAAAAAGCTGATACAAGAAGTTTACATGAAAAAATCTTGTGTAGAGATACAGCTTTCTCTATAAGTAAAAGCTACTAATGAATAGATCAAATGAATCTACACATAAGCACATGCCTCCATACATGTATGTTTTTGGTTTCCTGTAGGATTCTAGAGTTTAAGAGGGTATTAAAAATAAGAAACATAGCTTGAGGAAGAAATGTTATGTGTACAAAATATTGTATGAGAATCGAAATCTCAATTTTTGGTATGCATACTGCTATTTTATATGCATACAGTATTCATACTGTGATAATTAGATTAAGTCTACACTGCCCAACTTTAGATCTAATCACCAAAGGTGAAGAGCACCTCCAATTCTGGGAGGTCCTAACCCAGGTGCCCTAGAGTGAGTGACAATCAGAATTGACTGACTGCCCCCTAGGCGGTCTATGAGAAAGAGTCTATTGTGATTGGACATGCAGGCTAGGGGAAGGCACAGGAAGTGATGCATACGCGACCCATTTAAAAGAGGGAGTTGAGTGAGTGAGAGGTCTTCTGTTGAAGAGGGCATCTGGTGACAGACCTCTTCTGGTTCGGGGAGGAGTGTTGGAATGCTGAGACCTTGGTGAGATTGCTTTAAATATCTTCTTTTGAATTCTACATGGTGAGTTTAAAGACTGAAACTTCCTCAACTTCTCTTAAGAAACTTCTTTTTATAGACTCTGTGAATGAAGTTTGCTTCATTCACCTCCGGGCCTCTGGCCCTCTGACTCTCAGCTGAGGGTTAAGATCTACCTGGATTAATTAGAGGATGGTAGTAAATTACCTACTGGGTTAGAGTCCTATTTCCTCTCTCTCTTCTTAATTGTAAATAAACTTCTATAAAAATCAATTTTGACTTGAGATTATTCTTAATTGAGGATTGAACTATTATCAATCCTCTGGCGACCATTTTTTAATATATTGAACCCAAAAAAAACCCTTTTTCCCTCTTACAATACATATACATATACAGGAAGTGCCACAGAAGCAACAAGTGTGAGTCGGACAGACCTCTGGAGAGGGTGGAGGACAGAAGGGCCTGGCAGGCTCTGGCCCATGGGGTCACCAAGACTCACACATCTGAACAAAGGTAGAACAGCCACAAAGATCTCCCCTTCCACTTCCACGGAGAACCTAACCTCCACATGAAACCTACCACAGTGTGGTAGCTTCCAGTCAAGATACCCGAATTATTCAGTGCTAAAATCTCACAAACAATGCCCTGACAAAGGAGAAAGGAAAATGCTAGATCAGTGTCGTGCACTTAAATGGCAGCTTCTGAAAGGACTCGCTTCTCACACAAGATATAAGAGGCACAGTAAGTTTAACAGATGTAGTAGCTACATTATTTTGCTACCAAATGTTATACTTTATTTTTTATGCATCTGTTTTCCTAAGGCAAAACATTTAAATTTGAAATTCTCCTAAGATTTGGCTTTAGAAGGGACGTTAGAAGTCTAGTGTAGTCCCTGACTTAACAGATGAGAATCCTGACATCCACTGAAGGAAGTTAAATGAAGCAGCTATTAGCAAGGATCCTGGAATAAGGAAGACTTGAGTTCAAATCCAGGCTCGGATACTTAGTGGCCATGTGACCCTGGGCAAGTCATGCAATCCGCCTGTTTCCTCAACTGTAAAATGGGGATAACAATAGCAACTATCCCATTGGATAGTGAGAATTATATGAGATATTTGTCAAAGTGTCCAGTGCAGGGCACATAGTAAGTGACCTCCCTCCTTACTTAAGGTCATCTAGTTAGTAGCATAAGAAGTAGCAGAGAACCTGCATCACAACTCGAGTCTTTGGACTCCAAATCCAAACTTCTTTCCACTGTATTACGTATCTTGGCAGGGAGATAAAAATCACTCTCCTTTAACTTGCTTATTTCTAGGTTGAGGAAAAGAATATATGGCATTCAGATTTCCTAGCAGCCCAAGGCTTGTGGTAATATATGAAGGGGGAGGAGTAAAATTAATCTCCATTAAAATTACCATAAAACAGAATATTCCTAGAATTCTATGTGCCTTTGTACAGCAAGGGCTCCCCCATATAACTCAATTCATAGCCAAATGACAAGAAGTGGAGTAATAAAAGATTTAACAAATGCATAAATGATCCTCAAAAATAAATATGAAGTATAAAGTCAAAAAAGCCTATTCTACAGGGCCTTCCATTTCTTAAAAGTAAAGTAACAGAAAGCAATAACACACACACACACACACACACACACACACACACACACACAAAATATCTTCTGAAATCATTTCTCTTGGATTCCTGAAATAAATGGATCCCCTGACCTACTGCAACTGAATATGTAAAATAATCCATTTATAAAGGGCTTAGAAGATTGTAAAGGGTAAAATTAACTCCAATAAAATAACTCCCTCATAAAATGAATAAATGATGTTTATAAAAAGTTAGGGATGTGAAAAATAAAGGTAGGATGATTTATAAGTAAAGGAAAATAAAATAAAAATAAAAGAATTCATGTTTCCTGAGGCCTTTCATTCAGACCAAATGATGTGGAGCCATGCTCCCAAAAAATAATTTTGGACTAGAGATGTCTTTATTTTCCCTCAGACAAACTGGAAGTGAAACAGGATGACAAAGTATATTTGCTCTGGGACAGTGAAAGAGCTGAGAAACTTCAGAATGGCATTAATGGTACATCTGGCCTGAAATACCACCAAAATAGAGGCAGACACAATCTCAGAAAATGAATAGTGTATCACAGTCCTATCCAAAGGTTGTACTATTAATCATAAAAATAAGACACTAGGCATATACACAAAGGGCCAAGTCAAAATAAGACCAGGATTAAAATAACTTTAAAAACAAATTACAGTCTATACAGACACTATTCTTCATGACACCAATGTTCACTGCCACCAAAGGTATCACTACCATGACACAAATAGACATTAAATGAAGCAACTGAGTGTTCACCATTTTTAAAATAAAAGTTATGGATTGTCAGCATAAATATAATTTCAATTCTTCTCATTTTTTTCTCTTTAATACCTTTATTTTGTGCAGACACAATAGATTAAAGACAACATATTCACTTGAATCTAAAATATCACTCTCCTTTCAAATTACTCCCACCAATCTAAAAGGAATCACATAATCCTGACAGCTCACTATGGAAAATATTAGGAGTGTTTTGCCAAGTTGTCCAGTGAGCTAACATACTAAATGTGCTAAAATACCAAACATACTAAAGAAAACAGCTTATACATATTAACATAATAATAGCTTATATTTACATAGCACCCTAGACAAATCTCATATCCAAATTTTAGGGGGGGAAATATTATTTCAAATTTAAAAAATTACCAAATCAGCATGAAATTACTTTGACAACTTGAAGCCTGTCTGAGGCATCTCAACTATAACAAAATGATGTTGAGACAGAATTATCACAAGGTTAGAAAGAGAAGTAGATACAGTAGAAGAGTGTACATATAGACGTGTATGCTCAAGACATAACCTTTAAAACATTCAGAAAATTCCAAATGATTAAGTAGGTTTCCCCTAAAACATATCATTTCTTATCTCTAGCAGTTTCCCATCTGTAAAACAACTTATAAACAATTTCAAAACACTCTGGGGAGAAAAGTAGAGAGAGACAAAATTTTGCTAAACATTATTTGATGTCAGCCATGTCTAAAGAATGGGAAGGCACCAAAGTTCTCAATAACACACCAAAATATACCCCCAAATAAAAGAAAATATATCTCAGAATCTCTGAATTGGAAGAGTCTTTAGATTATGTGAACTAAAATCCTCTCTTCAACATAACTGACCAAAGACTGACCAATCCTTAAAAGAGCCATTAGGGAGCCTTGTTCTAATAGTCATTCCCCTATGTTCTACAACTCCCTTTCATTCCACATTCCAAATAAAACCTTATTCCTGATTACCATGCTTTTAAAGTACTTCTTCTGTACCTCTTTTGACAGTAGCATCATGTGTAGTCACTATCTTATCTCTCAAATTCTAAATTGCATTTACAGGCCATTTTACATATTTAAAAATTCAATTTCATTTGAAATTGACTATGAAAAAGATAAATCATATATATACTTATTTGTTTATCTATGAAAATTTTATAGAAAGGAACATAGAAGACTACTGTCGGACCTTGGTGTATTCAGCCAAGTATTCTATTACCAAATATATACCACACAAGGGAAAGGGTCTGCCTTAAGTATTGCTTGGTAACCAGTTGTGATTCTGTCAGTTTTCAAGTAGATCCAAATAACTTTTCAAATATTTTTAAATACCACCTCTTTGGGAAATGAGCTCCACTAATTTTATTACTAATGCTGGTAAGTATCATTTTCTTATTGTATCGAACTTAACTAGATCAAACATCCAAGGGTTGCTCTGCACACACTTATATATCCTAGTATTCGGTTAGGGACAGAATATGCTATTCACCTCATTTACACCATAATCATGATTTTAAGGATTTCAATTAGATTTTCCAATCAGTCTTCCTAGGAAGAACTTAGCTTTAGTAATTCCTTATTCTAAGGTCTCCATTTCACTACTTCCTAGATTCCTTTTAACTGCTCTTTAGGCTTTATGAGTGCCTTGAGGGGATGATTCTGAAATAAAAGGCTGCTTACAGTTAAGGAAGCCAACACCAATCCAGGGTGGCTCTCCCCCACTCCTCTGGTGCCTTCCCCCAGAAATCACCCCCATTTACCTGGAATAGGTTTTAGGAGTACACAGAGCTATTAGATCATCTCCCCCATTAGAATGTGTACTCCAAGAGGGCAGGGAAACCTGTCTGGGCTTTCTTCATGTCCTCAGCATTTATGACAATGCCGCAAACAGGATAAGCCTTAATAAATGGTTTTTGGCTGATAGGCTGAGAGTTCTTGAAAGCTATAGATTTAAAAAACAAACAAACAAACAAAAAACTTTTGCTCTTCTACAGCCAGTTCTAAGACTTCCTCAGTCAGGAAAGAATTTAATTCAAATTCTTCCTCCTTCTATGTCCTATGACTTTATTAAAATACTTCAAGAGCTTACCTCACAGGGTGTTGTGAGGCTCTGGTGAGATTATATGTGTACATTAAAGCATAATGTAAATGTCAATGTTATTAGAATTTTCTCTTGAGTCAACAGTGGTCTTGCTCCTTATTAAGAGTCTAAAAGCCAGCCAACATGGCAAATGGCCAAGGGAGACAGACCCATAACATACATGAAAGACTGGGCTAACTGTGTACTTTAGAGGCTTTCTCTTCCCAGGTTATAAGTGGTCAGTTCATTTACAAATATTTTTTGATTTTATTAGTGAAACAAAAATTCTTTGAAATGCAGACAGAATTAGTTTTAATCCATAAAGACCATAGCACTCAGCCATGGTTCCATGAAGGAACATCTCAGCTATCTGAACTTTGTGTTCTAGTCCACATCCAGAGAAAAAACAGTATGCATTTTGACCAGGAGATGTTACTAGTGATTAAAAAACAAAATCTGCTCAAGCCTAGCATTTGATGGAAAATCATAATGAACCACAATAAAAGTATCATGAACTCAAAAAGAAAAACGAAGTACTTATTTATCTAAAGTTCCATAAAAGGTGGGAGGAGGGGGGAATTTTTTAAAAGAAGTCTGGTGAGACTATCAAAATAGTTAACAAAAGAAATTTTAAACAGCATGATATCAAAAAATAAAGAAAAGGCTATAATCTTGAGATTAAAGAATCAAAAGAAAAAAACCCTTGAGTTAGTCATAAGAGTCAAGATTAACAGAAAAAGTAGGGGGGTAATAATAAAGTAGCAAAATATACTTCTCTAGAATTAGTTAGCCATCGATGGCAAACTATGTTGACCTAAAATGGTCATGTTAATTTAGCAATGACAAAAACTTTGACAGGTGTGTGGAACAGTCATGCCTAAGGCTTTACTTATGAAATAAAACATACATATCTCAAGTAACAACAAATGTTCTCTAGTGGGTAAGAGTGAAGAGAAAGATAGGCTATTATCTCTGAAGAAGGGATAAGAAACAGTATTCTCTGCTGGTAACCATAAGACACGGTGATATTAATAGATAAGAAAGTCTTTCACCTAACAGTCCTCTTTCTCCTCACCAAAGTATAGTACCTAGGAATAGCTTAAAAGCAAAAGAATCAAATCTATTCCTTCCTGGTTATAACAAATTGCAAATAATAATTAAAAAAGAACACATTCATTTATCAAAATAATTAAGAATAAATCAGCACTTTTCATTCCTTTCATAGGAATGCACCCCTGTTCTGAGCAGCAGCCCTCTAAAATAAAGTTTTCCAGAGTCCAATCTTGACAAAAAGACTAAGCGTGGAACAGACTAGTCATTGCTTACTAAGAATAACAAGAAAAGTTCTTCCAGATCTTAAAAAGGCCTTGCAAAATCTTCAAGCAGAACTAGAACAGGACACCAATTTAGTTGTTGCTGAAAAGAGGCAATTCAACAAATATTTATTAAGTGTCTAATACATGCAAGACCTTCACTGTGTTAGGTACTGGAATTAATTTGGAGGTTTTAAATAGCAACACATTAGTGAGGTTAACAACATTACTAAAAGAATACAGAGAATCTCATCAACTGAATAACTAAATTTTTTCAATTCAATTTTTTTTCATAATAAAAATCTGAAGTGTTTTTGCAGTTTTTTTCATTTGTATTTGTGGGGTAGGGTAGTTCTGGATCATAAAGCAATGCTATTCATAACGTTATTCTCACATGATTGGCAAATAAAGGTTTTAAAGCTTAATTTTGTAATCATCACTTTCCTGTTTGTAATAATGGGGAAGTTTAATTTGCTAGTCAAATTCTACTAGATAGATAAAATTCACTTCTAACTATTATCATACTCTAAATAAGTATTTCAGTGAATATGAGAACCTAGAAAGGGAAGACTGCTACAGATGAATAAGTAATTACTAAATTAAGCCATTATGTTCAGCATGATTATGGGGAAAAAAAAACAAATAATAAAGGATATAGGGCTTTCAACAAAACATCAAGTACAATCTCATTTCATTTCATGTAGTTTCCATGTCTATGGCAAACTGATGAACTGAATATCCAGCAAAATGTAATTTATTTGGGTTAAAAATCAATTATTTTATATTAATCATCTACTATTAAAAATCTCCAAAATCTAGGGCAAGATGGTATATTGTAAAAAAGGTACTAGAGTTGAATCAAATGGCCTATGCAATCCTGGCTCACTTTTGTTATTTGTCCTCAGTATCCTCGTTTGTAAAAAAAAAAAAAAAGGAAATCTGATAAACTTATGAACACGTCCTCAATATTATAACTTCTGAAATTTATAATTAAATTGATTGATGAACTCATCAAAAAGTTCCTTTCAGGTAGCTCAGTGGATTGAGAGCCAGGCCTAGAGATAGGAGATCCTAGGTTCAAATCCGGCCTCAGACACTTCCCAGCTGTGTGACCCTGGGCAAGTCACTTGACCCCCATTGCCTACCCTTACCGCTCTTCCACCTATAAGTCAATACACAGAAATTAAGGGTTTAAAATTTAATAAAAAAAAAAAAGTTCCTTTCAACCGAATTTATATCCCACTTGAAACAACTAAAAGAACTACCTTGTGACCTTCCACAAATGAATTAACTTCTCCAAGTTTTAAAGTTTTCTCAAGAGTAAAACGAGGAGTTACATTAGATGATAACAAAGATCCCTTTTTATCAAGCAATCAACAAACATTAAAAGCTTACTATGTACAGAAACTATAAATGAGATTCCCCAAACCACGGAGAGGTCACAGAACCCAAAGACAGCTAATAAAGCACTTATCCAACTAAACTATGCAATAGTGCAGGGCAGGGAGAAGGAAGGAAAGAAAGTTAAAACCAGAGGACCTCCCAAAAATACCATGTATCTCACACATATTGGCTCACACTTCCTTTCAGATTCCAGGTAGCTTTCAAAGATTCATCTTGAATCACTGAGAAGACTCTAACCTGCGCTGGGGCACTGCAGACAAATGTTCTCCAGGTAGCACCTGGACCTACTAGGAAATTTCTGAAGGATAGGCAAGAAGAGCCAGTCAGAGCATGGCAAGCCCACTAGAATTTTCATCATTCCTTAATCACAAGGCGGGGCGCCATTTGCAAATCATCTATTACAGTAACTGCTTTCAGATCTTTCACGTATCCCCATCCTAATCAGACACTGTGAATCAGTGGCGTCATTCTGATGTCAAGTAACTGGCTACTTATGAATATCCATGTTTATTAAAACATTGTCTGAGTCCATATATTAGTCACACTTCATGGTGTGAAAAGTTCCACTAAGTCATATACTAAGCTGCTTGAAAGGAGCATTTCTGTTGCTTCACAGACCAGCTTACTTTAGGGTTATATAGCAAACACCATTCCAAACATCTGCTGCATAACAAGACTGTCAGGGTGTGGACACCCTTGGACCTGCCTTCTTTCCTCAGGACTGGATCTGGGATTTCAATAGCACCCACTAGGCAACTGAGAGCCTTGGTGGTCTGGAGCAGAAAGTATTAAGGGATTTACCCAAGGTCACACAGCCACTATGTGGCAAAGGCAGAATCAGAACCTGTATCTGCTTGACACCATGACATCCAGGTCAAATACTATATTAATTTAAGATTATCTGCCAGAACCTCAGAGCCTCTCTTCTAAAACTTGAATATCCTAAATATATTCTAAATGCCTGAGGTTAAGTTGGTCTTAGAATGCCCAGACCTAGAACACTATTGGGTCCATAATAAGCCCCCAATCAAATACCTCTTGATTGACATCACTATCCACAAATTATAATATTTTTGTACTAAAAACATGACAAGTACAAGAATTCAATATAATTGGATATTCACATGCTAGACTCTAAGATAGTCATCAATGTGTATGTCATGAATAGAAGCATTTTATGACAAACTTGGGCAATATAGCATAACCTTATCTAAAAAAATGATAGAATTATTAATATTTTATCAAGAACACAATTCAATTCTCCTTCTGCCCCTACATATATCAGGATAGTCACATTCTAGGTCCAAATATGAAATATAAATTACAAAGTCTAACTGACAAGAATTATTAAAATAAAATTGCATACTGAGTTATTGCAATTTTTAGCTATGTTCTTCCATCATTCAAAAATTGTAATCATGAAATGGACAAAAACATTTTAAATATAGAAAGGACCTCTTTCCATTATTTTTACATTACCATATCATTCAAGTAAACAAAAATATTTTTTACATATAAAAATAATTCAAAATATCACACAATTCAATAGTAAATCTATTCTATCTAGAATGACTCACATGAAGAGATTACACAAAAGTCAATTAAAAATAACAAAAATAATTGGAGATGTAAGGAAATATCTCTTTTGGGGGGAGGTCACTCTTTTCAGTTGGATTTTTAAAAAATTATACATGGATTCAAATTTTCATTTCTTGGCTGAAAAACTTTTTAAAACTATCAAGATACAAACAATATAATACAATGGATAGATGGGCTTGTCTCCTCAGGAAGACCTGGTGGGGTTTCAAGTCCCCCATGGCTTGCACTATGCATCAAGTTCTTTAGTTTCTCTTAAGGCAACTCTCTTAAGCCTATTAAGTCACAAATCTGCATCTGTGGCTGGAGTCTCCATACTCAAGTTTTCAAAACTGATGAAATCACAGAACTGGGCAAAAAGAATATTGCATTGGTAACACACCTTTGTATTAATTCAACACATCAAAATGTGGCCCAGAGAATCATGGATTTTGGGGAAGCACTTTTGAGGTCACTGAGCACAAACCTCTTATTTTATAAAAGAAGGCACTTCATAGGGATTAAGTTTCTTGCCCAGGGCCACAGAGGGAGTAAATGGCAAATCCAAGATGTAACCTAAAGTCTCTAACTCTCTATCCAGTACTCTCTACTGTACCATGCTTTGGCTCCACAAGGAGATGTGACATAGTTAAATGATCCAAGAACATCTGCCAAAGCCCCCAAATCTTTCCTCTAAAAACTGAATATTCCAAAACGACAGAGCATGTGAATCTACTGCTGAGACCAAAGTAGTCTTTTGAAAATGTGAAAATGTGACATTAAGACAGATAGATTGTGTCATGGAAACAATGAACTTCAGGAGGGACAGGCTCTGGAGACAGTGGAAAATCGCAGGGCCTGGCTTGCTATGGGCAATGGTGTCTATAGTTGGCCTCAACTAAACAAATAAACAACAACATCAACAAACACTGAAATTCTACAATAGTTTCTGCACTGAAAGCATAAAGAAGAACTCGGGAGTTTATATCTATTGGACATATCACATGTTAGATGTGGTCTTATGAAACAAATGTGTTCTCTTCCCCAAATGACCACACTGGAAAAGTGATGACCCTATACGCATAAGTATACTTTTTCATTTCCTCCAGAAAATTATAGAGATCCATAAGAGCCATCGATTCATCAGTATGGACCATCTATGGAAGCAGCCTGCAAACCCTTCATAGTTGATAAGTGACTGTAAGTTTCTGTGGCCAATAAATAAATAAAGTTGTCACCCAGTAACAAACTTTCTGGTAGAAGCCTTTCTGAACTTGGCACTCAGACAAAAGATAGAGACCAGTGCCTGGCTCACAATCAAAGCCTTTCCAGCTTGACAGGACCTACCGGAGCTTAGGCTGGGTTGAAAAAATTTTCAAACACCCAGGATCTCACCTCCATGCAAAGTGAGGCATCTGAGTAGGGAGAGTATGTGTACGATTAAATTGAAAGTACAAATCCAAATATATACATGTTTGATATATATACTTGTGTTTGGTATGTGTCGCCCAGAGATTTATCCATTAAAAGAATGGGGAGGGGAGGGAGGAGTGTTGAAATAGTTTAGATTGCATTACAGAGGTTGCAATGAGAAAGCAGAGTTTAGGAAACCTATTCCTTTCCACAAGCAAGCACATTAACATTAGTTCACTTCACAATTTTGCTAGTCTCATAATTAAACTTGAAGTAGTAATTTCATTGTCTTGGATGAGGTTCTGATCTTTAGAGAGAAACAGTCAAAAGATCAATGAACCCTGCTCCTGCTCTCTCTAAAATAATCCTCAATGGACTTTTGGACATATTTCTGGGTTTATCAAGTCAGACATAATTCTTAGCTATCTTAACACCCAACTATTGCTGAGAAGCATGCCACACATTCAGGTCATACTCCCATCTAATTTAAAGGAAATACACAAATTAGTTTATCTCATTAGCAAATGGTAAGAATTTTTTTTTTAATTTCTGACTTTTCATGTCATTTTGAAATCTTTAAATGGCTTGAATCAATAGCTCTTTATATTTTTTTCTTAGCAAAATAAATATCAAAGCTAAATCTAAAAATTCTAACTCTTCTAAAGATCAAACAACTCTTACATAGACATCACACACTATTAGGTAAAAAAAGTCAATAAACTGTGACTATAATTCGTCCTATGTAGTCACATGTTTAATTTATGGCATAAGGCTGCCTATTCAAAATTAGTCTGCTCACTCACTTTATAAAAATGATGCTTTTTTCTTTTAATTCATATAAAATGTAAAGCTTATGTGCTGAAAAATGGATAATTCATACTAAATCACCACCGGATAAGCTGGGATCATATCACAATGATCTTAAGATCCAGTTAACACATAAAATAGAAAAGTAATTGAATTGTTCTATGGAGTATGATTCACAGAATTCAAAGAGGGGTCTCATCTTTAACATTATAAATCTTTAGGTACAACAAAAATACAGATAAAAACACAAAAAACATCATGATATCTAAACTATAAAAAATTTTCCTCAGTAATGCATCACCTCTTTCATAAAAACATTAGATCCTGAATATTTCCAGTACAATGTCCTTCTAAAGTTTGATCAGTTGGAAATCAGTCACATTTTAAAAACCAAAAATAATACTCTGAAAGGACGATTACTAAAATGGAAAAAATTACTAGCCAATTTTATTTTTAAAACTTATTCTGCTAATTTACTTCAATTTAGCTCTATTGGGTTGCACTATAAGTAATCCTTCCCATTACACAAACTCATTTATTTTTAACTCATATATTTAAATCACCTAGATCACCAAGAATTCTCTCAGGTAATGGAGACCTTTCCTTAAAGCACAAATAAATCCAACAATACAATCCAAAGTAACAACTAAATTCATTATTTTAGCATATAAAATGTGTCCTTCAGGCACATATCCTCGAATAAATAAAAAAAGAACAGCTATACTCTGTATTTTACATTTTTATAACTATGTAGGCTTTCTGCTCTTAAGGTCAGTTTGGTTAAGATTTCACAAAAGCAGTAACTTTAAAGCTTAGAAAAATTTTTGAAGTTTTCACAATACTCTTGAACTTGCCCCATTCGGCAGCACAAATATCATAATAAAAAAAGTACCATTCATAGTGATCTCCCTTAAGAGGCAAAAAAAAATCAATGTATTCACAATCAAAACCGCATGACATTCCATCAAGCATTTTTTTTCCCTCTAGTAGTTACTTATTTCACCTTAGACAATCTGTATTTTATAGTAATTCACCTAGAAAAGCCAAAAAAAGAAATGGCTCATCTGTTTTGCTCAACAAACATCCAGGCACATTAATTAATTTCTCCACATTGTCCCTGATTTAAAAAAAACAAACAAAAAATCCCTGTTTCATACCTGCAGTTCGGAGGTGGATCAAGAGTTATTTCAGCTAGCTCTTTCTGAATTCTGTGGGTGAAATGAGAACAGACACAAAGCATTGGAGATAGTCTATAGAATAATCAGGGAATTACACTGCCCTCTACCAACATGCAGTTAAATGCAAGACTGGCTTAGCCTTCAGTAATGCTAACATGGCTGCTTCCTCTTTGTTCTCAGAGGCATAACCCAAATCCCATAACAGAAACTTTGCAGCTTTTTTCTTACTTACTACAATAAATAAATGAGACATCAGCACCTGATTTGGGTAGTAATCTTCTACTAGTACTGAGTAAAGTGAATATAATCCATTTTAGAACACTTTTTACTTAAGAGATTCTCTTTCCAAGCTTATATGCAAATGAGACAAGAAGGGAGGAGGGAATGCATTAGAATATTTGACAATGACTTTAAACGAGTTTTACTGAGGCAGAATTAACAAGCTACAGCAGGGAGCACACAAATAGTTTTGACAATATTTTATCTGTTTCTTTGTACTTAAAAACGTTTACAAATCAATTGGTGGAAATTTACAAACATTATCAAGGAACACTGAAGGATTTTTACTTTCAGCATTTGACTGAATCTCTCTCACATCATAAGTACAGCACTTAAATTGAAAAGCATATTGTCAGATGACAAACCAAGCATGTGCAGCTGCTTCGGACAACTACAGAAACTTGACTTTTGCTTTCCATCTTGGTCTTTTTTTTTTAGAATTTAGATGTTTTAGTGACTTTAGCCTTGTTTAATAAGTTCTCTGAGAGTTGGCTACAACAAAGTGAATCATTTATGTCAACAAATTTAACCATTTCAAATACTGTACACACCTAATGAAAATGACCCCCAAATTAATGACTTGGAGAAGTGATAAAATGGGAGTGAAACTCTATAGACAACACACCTGAAGCTATGCAAACCTGATCAAGTTAAAATACTTTCCCCCATTTTTTGTATGCTTTTAGAAAGATTTAAAAAGCACTGCCTACGAATAACTTTTAATGATCCCTAATGGTATGGCCCTGTAAGACTTTAGAGACAAGGAATAATCATAGGGGTTAATGACTCTCTTCTGCAACTTCACCAAAACTGATGGATTTCCATTGGTAGAATCTTGTTTTTATGTCCATCAAAGTGCATATAAATCAGTAGAAAACAAATGCTTTTTTCTACCAAACATGTGAAAATATGGTTTTTTTTCCCCTAGTGCTGATCCACATGAATGTAGACAGTCAAGTACACACCCACAACTTTCGAACTGAACAGGCAAAGGGGCATTCTAAGTTCTGAAATAAAACAGAACTTCTAAACTGGAAAACTCTTACTTTCCACAGTTTTATTTGCTCTTACATAAGAACATGCAGGATGATTCTACTTAAATGCAAAAAAGAAGAGGGCATTTAAAAACTTCTTTCCCAAGGCTGAAGGTGATGACTAGATTGGTTAGAATGATGTCATAATATTTTTTTATAACTCTACAGACATGGCAATAGGATCACTCAGAATTCCAAAAGGTTTCTAAAACTTTAAGAATTCCTGCTGATCATTCTGAGTCTCAATGATATGGAAGTTGAGAAAACAGAGCAAAGGGGGAAAAGCAACTTTGAAACATTATCTAACTTGAGGATACGTGCAGTTTTCTTTCACAAACTATTTATTAAAATAACAACAAAGGTCAGGGTACATGAAGTTACATCTCTACATAAAGACTCTTTTACTCAGGCAAACATATTAGTGAAGTCTGTGTTAAGTGTCATTTTAAAAAAATATATTTTATATACAACCAAAGGAATGACAACTTTTCATTTAACCAAAAAAAAAGTTTGTAAGTATTTTGGTTTCTGTCTTTAGAGAAAATACAACTGAAGAACTAATTCACTTAAAATATACTTTACAGACTATTTAAAAAAAAATCATTTCTCATAAGTATTACCTTTTAGCACTAGTGGATAACTTAGCAGTGGTTTTGCTAGAGAGTTTGGTGTTTTTCTTCTGCTGGGTGGCAGAAGGTTTTCTTTCTTCTTGTTCTTCGGGTTCTGGTGCTGCTGGATCCCTCTGATCTGCATCTGAACTACCACTGCTGGTACTTGGACTTTCATCATCTGACCTTTGCCTATCACTGGACATCTTGGTCAAGTTATTTCTCTGAAAACTTTAAAAAAAAAAAAAAGGAAAGAAGAAAAAAGAAAAAAGGGTTAAACCTGAAGAACAAATTCCACATCATTCCCTTCTGCAAAATGTTTTCTTAAAATCTGTCTTTTAAGTGAAAAGCCTTGAAAAGTATCTATACACTTATCTCATTGTTACTGCAAGGTTAGAGGGAGGTGATGTATAGACCAGAATGCCAATATTTAAAGATTTACAGAACTCAACTTGGAAAACCCACTCACAATTTTTTTTCGTCCCTTGAACAATCTATCAATTGTCTACTTTCTCAGAAGGCACGAAACATTTGCCAGGGAACTTAAGCAATGAACATTAATAACATATGACACATTGTAAATAACAGACCTCGCTGAAAAATGTTAAAAAGTCACTAATAACGTCTAAATATTTACAAATTTACATTGGTCAGAGCTACCAAATTCCCTCTCCGAAGGAAAAACATGTCCTGTTAATCACCCATATGCTTCCTTAACGAGGCAACAACCCCTTTCTCTTCGCATTTAAGCCTTGAAGCACTATACCACCACCACCACCCCAGGAAAAAGGGGGGGGGGGCTAATAAGCAGCCTCCTCGTTAACACGGCCAGCAGCAAAGATTCATTTGGCCACTACCGGGCTGCTCCACAGTGAAAAGCAAAATTCAAACTGCACCTTCTGCAAAGCTCCCAATGCCACTGTTCCTTGCTCAGTTTTTATATTACAGACCGACATTTTGGCCAAAAAAAAGAGAGAGAGAGAGAGAGAAACAAAGCCCCCCCCCCACGACCCCCCACCCCCACCCCAGAACTAATAGTAGAATT
>NC_058132.1:239044740-239045774 GCF_016433145.1 Gracilinanus agilis
CCTCTCCCCCCCCTCTCTCCTTTTCTCCCCCGCCCCCCCTTCGCTTCCCTTCCCTTCACCCGGGGGGCGCACGCGTCCGCCCGCCCCGGCCGGCCAAGGACAAAGAGTGCGCCGCCCGCCGGGGACAGGGGCGGACTGGCCCGAAGGAATGCGCCGGCCTGGCCAGCTAGCCAGCCAGCCCCGGGGAGGGCGGGAGCACCAGCCCGAGGGGCCAGAGGGCCGATTTTGCAGCGGGGCGGTTTCCGGCCTGCACCACTCAACTCTCACTACCCCACCGCCCTCCCCGAAGCTACCCACTGGGCTACCCACCCCTCGAGTCTGCGCGGGGGAGGAGAAGGAGGAGAGAGATCTCCGTCTGGTGCACCTCGGCAGTGCCAGCAGGGAGGGTCACCCCCAAAGGCTCTCCTCCCCTCGCCTGGCACCCTTCCCCCAGTGCAGGAGGAGGTGGCGGTGGCTCTGGATACTAAAGGGTTGGTTATTGGGGGAGGGTAGATCCTCAGGGCCCAGGATCTCGGCCCTGCCACCCCAGACCTTTAGTTGCTGTCGGAAGCCACTCCGCCGCCTCCCTCCTGCCGGGGGAGATTGATTGATATTTACTGAAGAGTCCAGGGACTGTGGAAGAGCCGTCTGCTCTTCCCTGCAATCCGAGTGGGAAAGGATGAGGAGGGGTGAGAGAGGTTGGGAAGGAGGGTCCCGGGAACTGGGGTCGAGAAAGAATTCCAGGGGACATGGAGACCTCAACGCCTTTTCTGTCCCTCCTTTTCTAACATCTCACCCCACGGGATGGGGTTGCTGATGCTTTGGAAACTTAAAAGGGGGAGTAAAAAAATTTAAATGTCCCGCTCACACTGGAAAGGGGCGCGACCACAGTACATTTTCTGCAGCGCGATTCTGACATGCCTGCAAGACCCCAGCCCTGGGCAGATGCACCTTGCTAGCACCATTAGTTTAGGTTGTTTGGCCAGACTCAAGATAAACTCTTTTCTTTTTTATTTTCTCTCTTCCCCACCCGCCCGGGGCCCTTTTTACTCCCC
>NC_058132.1:239045835-239099892 GCF_016433145.1 Gracilinanus agilis
CGGGGCCCTTTTTACTCCCCCCCCCCCCAACTAGTTTTGATTAAACGTTCGTTCTTGATCTTCTGGCAATCGGCCCCAGGCCCAATCACAAAATGGCCAGAAATTCAAAAACTTCCTGTTTACAGCCCAGACCTGCCCCTGCTTCTAAGCAGCCCCCAGGTTCCAGTGCTGGAGCCCGAGAGGAATATGTGGATTCTACTCATATAGATATTGGCAAAAGAAAAAAAAAAGGGGTCAGAATACTGGTACTATTAAGTTCAACAGAAAGAAAGTCAAGAAAAGAAAGGAACCCCCACACTGGGCTGATGTTTTTTTCCCCTCAAATAGAAAGGTTTTTGTGAGAGGTTTCCGCAAAGTACATCTGATCAGTAAATAACATTTGCATATTTACTCAAGAACACAAGTTGGGGGAAAAAAGGATATTTCTGGGAAAATAGACTTTGACCCAAGCGAGTCATTTGGACCTTGTACTGTCAGCAGTGGGGAGCCATGGAAGGTTTTTGCACGGGGGAGTGAAGTGATAAAATGTGTACTTTATTTAGCAAGATGAAAGGGGGTGCGAGTGAGTGGGGAAAGACCAATGGCAAGCAGACCAGTTGGAGGTTATCTGGCTGTGAATTGTTAAGGCTCTGGAGTTAGGTGTTAATAGTCAAAATGAAAAAAGGAATAGGTGTAGAAAGTTGTGAAGAAGGAAAAAAAAAAAAAGAATCAATAGGACTCGGAGACTGGTTATAGGGGAAGGATAAAGAATAGAGAAGAGTGAAAGATGATTCAGGTTTTGTGCCTGGGAGATAGAATAGGGCAGTCAGAGAAAGGACCTGGTTTGAGAGGAAAAAATAAATTCATGGAGACAGAATCTCATAGCACAAAGAAGATTAGAGGACTGAAAAGAACATAATTTGGAGCCATTAAGACTTGGACTCAAGACCCAACCAATTTCCCTATTTACTGTACTGGCTCTGTGACCTTAAGCAAGTCATTTAACTTGTGAGTCTTAGTTACCTCCTCTCTCTGTGAATTCATTTAAATATGTACCTGTCCTGTTCACCTTAATAAGGCTATTATGAAAATTAAATTATTTACCAACATGAAAATACTTTAAATTGTAAAGGGACATACAACTCAGTATATAAGGTGGTGGTATGATTATCATCTTCCTCATTTTATACATTCGGACTCAGAGTTCTAGCCAAAGATAAAGTGAAAAGAACAAGGTACCATTAAGTTAGGTGACCCAAATTCTAGTCCCTGTTCTGCCACCATCTAAAGGTAAATAACAAGCAAAGCATCCTTGCAGAATCTCAGCTTCTTATTCTGTAACATCAAGGGGTTGGGCTAACTGGCATCTAAAGTCACTTCCAACTCTAAATCTATGATTCAACTCTAAATAGATCTGCCTTATGTACCCAAAATAGGTTAAGTATTGAACTTTCTCCTCTTCCATTAGAATGTAAGCTCCTTGAGGGCCAGGACTTTCATTTTCATCTTTGAAGTACCCTTTATCAATGAATTCACCTATCTAGTCCCTATCCCTAACCTAACCAAGGCCTTGCATGTAGCAGGCACTTAATAAGCAAATGTATATTATTATACCTTTTGTTTCTACTATCATTCCTCTAGCCTGAAATGTGATCCCCTTTTCAGATTTCACTCATCTTTAAAGACCTAGTAGAAATCCTTTCTTTTTTAACTTAGACCCATTATGATATCCTCTTCTGAACTCCTAGAGCACTTAATCTCTATCCTATTTATCCAGAAATTATTTGCGTAGTGACTTTTAATGATTTTCTAAAAACATTTTTAATGCAGAATTGTTTTTTACGCCTCTTTTTGTTTAACCTTTCAAATATTTGTACCTTGTATATCCAACTAGACTGTTAATTCCTGGAGAGCAAACACCTTATACCTGATATTCCCAAGAATGGTTAGCATAGTGCTAAATAAATGTTTGTTGATTGATCTGTTTTGTTGATTTGATCTTTTTCTTTCTTTCCTGGTGCTGCTTCAGACTCTCTGTGTTCCTTTAAATTCCTACTCACTCTTTCTCTTTTTTCTTTTCTTTTTTCTTTTCTCTCTCTTTTCCTCTTTGGATTTACTTTCTGGAAACAGCATAATGCAGTGCAAAAAGTACTAGACTAGAAGTTAGATTACCTGAATTCTGGTTAGCTACAGTGCTGGGAATGAACAAATCACTTCATTTCTCTGGGTCTCAATTTTCTTGTTTATAGAATATGAGCATCAGACTAATTAACTAAAATCCTTGCCAGCTTCAAAGTAATGTGATATAGGCGTTCATTTACCTATACTTGTCCTCTTCTATACCATCAAAGCCGACCACTAAAATTTGGTGACAAGAAATTTCTTTCATCCAGGAGAATTGGACTGGTTCACTAGGAAGATGTTGGGGGAGGAGAGGGGAGTTCTGCTTCAGGTTTAAGAAAAAATCATTTTCACCCATTTTTACATGTAGTGAGTAGCCCATTTCAGTTTTCCCCCAAAATAAGAACTTAAAGACATTTTCTGGAAGAGCAATTCCTCTCCTTGTTTCAGATAGTTTTGAAAAAGAGTGGATAAAGTGGATATGGCCTCTACTTCCCTCTTTCCGGGTCTTGGGATGTCTTCTGTTTTTCGAGGATTTTGATACAAAATGAAGCAGTTTCTTTTTTTCCTAAAACAGTGGTGCTAATAAATAGCATTTTAAACTTGTAGATATAGTTCCAATTAAACATTCTAATACACTGTTTTGATCATGTCACTGCCAGCTGAATACAGCTTTCTTGGCATTTAAAGTCTTGCATAATCTGACTCTCACCTACCCCTTCAAATTAGTCTCACATCAGTTCTTCATATTGCTCTTCTAGTTTAATGTGATTATTCACCATTTCCTGAAAATATACCCTGCTTTCTTATAACTTTACTGTTGTTTTATTGTGTCCCTAAATATAAGTCAAAATATGAAGACCCTAAAATTCATGAATTTAGTTGAAGGTTCAAACTGGAGATGGGCAGCCTAGAAAATAGAATGTTCCAACTAGAGGTGGGTTTGGTGAAGAAACAAGAAGAGCTGGCTTCAAGTGTGTGAAAAGTTACCATATGAAAGGGGGATTAGACTTGTTCCCCTTGACCCTAGAGGCAGAATCTAATACAATGGATGGAAGTTGCAAGGAGGTCAATTTAATCTTTATGGAAGGAAAAAATTAACAATAGGAGCTATACAAAAGTGGAATGAGCTGCTTTGGATTGTCAGGTGTGTGTGATAGTGAAGATTCTTTTTTTCAGGTTTAGGTTGAATTAGATATCCATTAGCATCTCTTCAAACACTGAAACTAATTCTGTGAACTGGCTGTCAATGGAGAGAATATAAGACAGTCAAAAATATCAACTGTTCCTTGATAAAGATTCCAACCCCAACATACATAACATTTGCCTTTTTCCACTTTAAAATAAACAATGTAGCTTATCATATTGTCATATCTCCTTCTCTGTTCTCAGTCCCTCTGTCTCTGTCTGTCTGTCAGTCTGACTCCCCTCTCCCAAGCCCACCCTCCTCCAATTTAGTTGACTACAGCTAGATTAAAATATGTAGCCTAGATATAGCATTTGTTTGATAGCAAAGATCTGTATATTCAACACCAAAAAGGCAAACATTAGTTAACCTCCTTATTAGGTTGCTGGCCCTCAGAGCAGAACTCTGATTGGAGCAAGATAAAAATGGAGAACAAAGGGACAAATACTCCAGAGGATAGCACCTGGAGTTTTCACTAGCACACAGGGATAGTGAGACTTTTACCAGTCAAATAGCTTTGTACATATTGGTTTGGGACATTATTAACTTTTTCTTCTGTATTCCCTTCACAGATTTGTCTAAATTGAGGCTACTCAATAAGAAATAATAGGTATGCGTCCAGAGTTTTGAATTAATTTAATTGTTATTCAAGCTTATGGAAAAGACTGCAGACCCAAAACCATTATGGAAAAAGAAAGAAACTGAGTTACCACAAGATTGGTTGGAGAGTTTTATTATGACTAAAAACCTAGCTGATAGAAATTAAAATTTAAGAATAAATAGGTCTTTTTGGGATAGACAAATGTTAAAAGTGGGTCCTTCAGGGATCCCAAATCGCAAATTATATTAGCCCTTCCAGGTAGTAAAATCCCTGGTGGTCTGGGATAAAGTAAAGAGGTCACCAACCTATAAGAGCCAATGGGAAAATAGTAAATGAGCATTGTGGGTAAATGTGTACAGAAAAATAAATCTAATTTGCATTCTTGAGTGATGGCCTTGGGGGAGTATGGTATAATGGGTAGAGTAATAATCTTAAATTTAGAGGAACTGAGTTCAACTTCTGGTTCTGCCATTAACTTTAGATGTATTACTTGGGACATCTCAACTAATCTGAACCACATCTGTGGGTACTTCATGAGGTTGTGAGGCTCACTCAGTGTAAAAAATATATACATTAAATACTTTTAAAGTGCCATATAAATGTAAGCTTTATTCTTTAAACATTTATTACTTAGGAAAAAAATTCCTACAACTAATTCTTTTATTTTTCATATAACTTGTGGCCCACATCATCCTCAGGTTTACATTGACTGGGTTAGATTATGGAGTCTTCTCCCGGGAATTTCTTTTTGGTTCATGCTCACACCAAGAGTTTCCCTGGGAATTTAAGAACTTGGCTTCTGTCTAGGTCTCTACAGAGAAATCAAAGGGTCCTCAGGTCCTGTGCAAGGACTCATGCTTATAATATCTTGAATATAGAACAGTCTTTATTTAATGGAAAATCCACTTAAGTACATGAAAAGTCATAAAACTCTCCTCTTTCCAGTGAGTCTCTTACCTTCCTAGGAGTCTAAATAGCCCTGCAGACTTATATTATTTTCCTGGGTGGGACCCTGGAAAAAAGAAAAGCACGTAGTGACCTATAAAGTCAAACTCTTTTCCTCCAGTGAGCCCCACTTTCCTCAGAAATTATATTGTTTCCCTATAGTGAAATTCCACTTCCCTCAATGAGGAGGAGCATGAAGGGGTTGCTAGAGGACTATTATCACCTTTGTTTTCCAGATAAAGAAATAGAGACAAAGAAGATAAATGACTTGCTGAGGGTTACAAAGTGTCTGAGGTAGGATTCAAACTCAGATCTTCCCATTTCCAAGTCTTTTATCCATTGTGTCACCAGCTGCCTGTAAGAGACAAAGACCAAGAAAAGTGAGGAAAGAAAAGATTATGAAGGACTTTGACAGTATCTTTTACCCTTTCTTCCATTGAGCTTCTTCCTCCACCTTTCTTCCATTGAGCTTCTTCCTCCACATACCTCTCCAGGGATACTAGTCCTTCAGATTTAGAAAATTAATCTATTTGGGATTTACCTGGAGGAGAAAAGAATTCAAGGTCAATAGGTAGTCCTTGGCACATCCATGTTATACAATTCATTGAATCTGTGAAGGCAAGGTCTGGGTTTGTACTTTTTGACTTGACTTTCCCATTTGCTTCTTAACTCCAACTCCTACATGATCCCAGAACTCCTCTGGTTGGTGTAAAAATTCACTGTTGTCCAGGAGTTTCTCCATAACTTCCAGTGGCTCCCCATCACCTCTAATATCAAATAAAAAAACCCTGTTTGATATTCATAACGTTTTATAACCTGGGTCTCTCCCCAGTGACCTAGGTCTCTCTCTCTCTCTCTCTCTCTCTCTCTCTCTCTCTCTTTTTGTCAAGAGGCAGCTGGTGGTATAGTGGATAGAGTACAGAACTTGGAGTTAGGAAGACCCAAGTTTGAATACTTTCTTGCTAGCTTTGAAACCCTGGGCAAATCACTTAACCACTCTAAGCCTCAGTTTCTTTTCTGGAAAAAGGAAGTGATAGCACTTACCTCCCAAGGTTTCTATATGTTAATGTATGTAAAGAGCTTTTCAAATCTTAAGGACTGAATTAATGTTAGCTATTATCATTCTTTATTCCCCTTATTACAGGACAAGTCAAGGGTGTGGCTCAGCTTCATGACTAACCCTGCCACAATCAATCATCCTCCATGACATCAATGGGGATATTTATGCTTCATATAGGAAGGCTCTTCAGTCCCAGAACTAATCACATCAGTAAGCAGCCTAGAGTAGGACAACAATGCCTAGAGACACACACACACCCATCCCTGCAGATAAGAAAACAAACCTTAGAAAAGGTATCAAAGAGCTAGGAACCAGAACCCATATCCCCTGATTTCCCAGTCCTTGTTCTTTCTATTATGCCACAGTGCTTCTTAGCTTTTGTAAGTGCTCCATGCATATTTCAGACTGCTGTTATTCCTCCTTCTTTTCAAAGAGGACCAATGACATGACTGGATGATGTCTTGCATTTCCCATGAATTGGATTTAAGTAAAGCAGAGTTGCACAAAGTTGTCAGCCACACTCTTCCAAAGTCATTGAAGTCTGGTGACAAGATCAAAAAAAAGTCAAGACAACTTGCAAAGGCTTAGGATGAGGTTGGCATCTTCAATGTCTGACCAAGCTTTATGCACTATGGAGCATCTGCTTCAGCTGCTTTCACATCCCCCTAATTCAGCCACAGATTTGAGGTCCTCAGTTTATCCTAATTTAGCCCATCTACCGAGAGGCTGAGCCATAAGTAAGTTGGGTGATAGAACACCAAAAGTGGATAAGCAGTCCTGAAGAGGTCTTGGCAGACCCTTATATCAGAGGTGTTAGTCCTCTCTGAACCCCCCATATATCTTGGATTTTAGATTTAGCTACTCTCAAAAAGACTAACAAAATGGAGGATATCATCTGAAAAGTCTTGGAAACAAAAAGTAAAACATGCTCACTCTTGTGTGAAAGTATAGTTCATTTTTACCTGGATTGTTTCAATCATTTCAGTTGCTACAACTTAAGATGGAGTCAAATAAAGGCAACTAAAATGGCTTAGGGAGTAGATTGAATTCTGGGTAAGAATAAACTAAAAAAATTAGGATTCTTCAGTGCAGAGGGTAAACATAATTTGTTCACCAAGCTTCTTAATGTGCCTACTAGCATCAGCCCCATGAAACTTGAAGATGGTAGTTTTATGATACTTTACGCTTTATACACTGAACAGTAAATCTTTTCAAGGGCTCTAAGAGATGTTATAGTATAGGATAATGAAAGTAAAAATAGATAAATTAAGTATATAATCAAAATCCCAGATGATGGACCTATCATACCTATAGACCTCAGAGAAGTGGGGGTGAGTGTGGAGACAGGGGAATTAGGATCCTGACTTTCCTTATCTTTTTGAGTTGTCATAGAAAAATCCATTGCCAAAAACCTATTCCAATACCTCATTATGTTATGAAGGTGATCCTGGGTCTTTGAAGTCTTTGCCAAGGGAATGTACACTTTGGCAGAATTTAACCAAGCTGGAAAAGCTTGGGATATTAGATCCAGGATGGATCTGTTGTCTGAGGACCAACCTAAATTCAAGGAGACTCATTATCAGTGATTAATTTTTGTCCAAAACAAAAATTAAAGACTGTTTACTAGGTCATAGGCAGATTATAGTCTGGGTCATTGGAACAAGTATCCATAATGACAAAATAGCATATCCTTAATGAATGAGAATTAAAGGATAGTTTATCTGTTATTCCACAAAGTCTTTGAGCCACTCACTGTCAGAGATAATAGACTGATAAACGACTCTTCATGGACCATAATTGTCCATGGGGGTTTTCTTTTTCTTTTCTTTTTTTCTTTTAACCCTTACCTTCTGTCTTAGAATCAGTACTGTGTATTGACTCCAAAGCAGAAGAGTGGTATGAGTAGGCAATGGGGGTCAAGTGACTTGCCCAGGGTCACACAGCTGGGAAGTGACTGAGGCCAGATTTGAACCTAGGACCTCCTGTCTCTAAGCCTGGCTCTCAATCCACTGAGCCACCCAGCTGCCCTGCCTCCTCCATCGGGTTTTCTTGGCAAAGAAACTGAATTAGTTTGTCCTTTTCTTCTTCAGTGGATTAAAACAAAAAACAAACAAAGGTGAAATGACTTGCTCAAGGTTCTATAGCTAGTGTCAATCCAAATTTGAACTCAGGTCTTCCCAACTCCAAGCCAAGAATTCTATTCTCTGAGCCACCTAGCTGTCTGTACCCTCAACTGTAAAACGGGAATCATATAACACCTGCCTCCCAGGATTATTATGAAGATCAAATGAAGTAATACTTGGCCTGGCACATAGTAGATGCTTAATAAATGTGTGCTTTCTTCCCAATGTTTCTTGTTTATTCTAAGAGCACAGCTTTAGAACAGACATTTCTTCATGTAGTTATTTCTTAGAGTCCACATTAAAAATGATAATAATATAAATTGGTAAAAGTCAAATGAAAGTTAGGGGAGAGAAGATTAACTAGGCAAGAAAAATATTGTATACAATGCAGACAGCTGTCCTTAAACATTAATTACCACAGCTCCCCACCTTGATATATGTATATATAAAATAAAAAACAAAACATTAAGATATTCTCCTACTGCTAGCGATGAATTGAGTAGTCCTGTTAGGAAACTTGACCGGGGTAGTCTGTGACAAAATGTAAAATAGAGTTTTGAGTGTGCAGAAAATGAAAAGGTGGTGGTCCATCTTTTTTTTTTTTTTCTTGTGCATGGGTTTCTTTGGGTAAAGATACTAGAATGCTTCAACGCTTCCTTCTCCAATGAAAGCAACCGGAGGTTAAGTGACTTGCTCAGGGTTACACAGCCAATAAGTGCTTGAAGCCAGATTTGAACTTGGGTCTGCCTGACTCCAAGCCCAGCACTCTATCCACTGAGCCACCTATTTTCTGTATGAGGTAGAGAAAATGAGAGAATAGAGCATGTTATACGGGAGCTGGATGTGGGTTCTGGTATAGATCTTGGGTATTTTAAAATTATTTTTTGAGTCAGTGGCGTGATTCCTGGAAGATTTGAGGTTGACCTGTGTCTGGGGAACATGGGAATCATGAGAATCGAGACAGTGAAGGGCAGCAGTTTCCTAGCCTACATTCATCTAGACCCTCTCGTTGTGTGTCTCCACAGAAAAAAGAGAGTTTCATCTTGAAGGGAGGAGTTGGGCAAACTGACCCAGAATCAGAATATTAGCTATCATGTTGTTATAAATGCTAGTCAATAAATCTAGTCAATAAATGCTATTTATCAATACAGTGCTAGCTATCAACAGGCTAAATCAAATGGTGGCTAATTTTCATCTCCAATGAAGGCAAATGCTTCTGAGGCAACATCAATTAAAATTAAGCAACCTCAATCAAATGAAACCCCCAAACGCCAGACAGTTTATGGGACTAACAGAAAAGAAAACAACTATATAATAGTTTCAATTTTATCAATGTACGAGTAAGAGAAAGGAGTCCAGTGTAAAAGTCCCATTTCAAAAAGACCTGCTTTCCCTTTTCCTCCTTGAGCTTGAGATAATCCTCACTTTCTTGTCCTGCTCCCACTCCTGGGCAACTCCTTATCCTTTTTTGATCCAGCTATTGTGAATAAATCACTTAGCCTGCATATCAGCATTAAAGGAGTGTTACCAAGAAAGTACATCTTCAGTCAGCACTCTCCACTCCTTTTGCCTCAAGTTAACAACTTTATCTCTTTCCTCCATGCCCGGGATGGAAGGTTGTGAGTCCAGTCTGTTCTTGGCCCCACTCCCAAGGTCAGTTTAAGGAAGCATTAAACATGGGGACAACAACTTGCCTATCACCAAAGGAAACCTGGAGACAGCCCTCAGGAGGTGAGATCTACTTAACTACTGCTTCTGTAAGAGCCCTAAGGGGGCTTGTGGCACCTTAATTTCTTGCAAGGGATTTTGGGGACTTCAGAGTATCTCATCAGGATCCCCAAATTTGACAGTTGAAACAGGTGGACTTTCTGCTGAAGTCTGCTCCAGGAAGAGGGGGCGTCGATGTCACAAACCCAAGAGTGCTCTGGAACCAGCTAGTTCTCTCTCCCTGCTGATGGTTAAATTTCCAATTATAACGCGGAAATCTGCAAAAGCTACAAATCTGAAAATGCTACAAATCTACAAAAGTTACAAATCAGGGCCTGACTGATGGTTTATTGAGTGCCCAGACTTAAAGGGGGAAATGCTAATAATGCAGATTAAACATAAGAATAAGTCTTGAGACTCTGGAGAGCTAGTTGTTAAACATTTTCCAGCACATCACTGCCAGACTCCTTCTAGCAGGACAGTGCAGGGCTTACAGAACTAGCTTGTGCCTGCCGCTATTTTTACCCCTCACTTCACTGTTTTCCATCCTTTTCTCTTCATCTCAGAGTTCATTTCAAAACTTCTCCCCTCCCCCCCCCCCCATATCATCCCTTTAAACCCCAGTGCCTTCTAGTCCTTGCCGACCCAAACATGGGTCTGCTCCAAAGCCTTTCGGGATGATATTAGTCCTTTACATCCAGTATGTACGTATAATAAAGTATAGGAGGTTGTAGCTGTCTTTCAGATCAAGTTCGCTCTATATTATTACAGGTACAGAAATTTGGGGGGAAATATTAGCTTCATTACTGTAATACCAAGAAGAAAGACAGCCTCTTTTTTGGTTCAAGTCTCTTGGCCTCAGGTCACTCACTGGGTGTCTTAGGCAACTCTCTGAGATTTTAAATGAAAGAGAAAGTGCTTAACCAAATTAGTAGAGGTAGTTTCCTGACTAGGGAGTTTGATCAGTAAAATAACAGGACTACTACCTATCCTTAGCCCTAGACATTTGCCAGTTAACCCAAGTCAGTTAATCTCTCAGCCTCAGTTTCCTTGTTTTAAAATTGGGGATAAGCACTTGCCTCCAAGGATTGTTAGGATTGAATTAGTTAACATATAGGAGGCCCTTCCCAAATTTTTTTTCAAAAATTTTTTATTTTTTTTTTAACCCCTCAACTTCTGTCTTGGAGTATTGGCTCCAAGGCAGAAGAGTGGTAAGGGCTAGGCAATGGGGGTCAAGTGACTTGCCCAGAGTCACACAGCTGGAAAGTATCTGAGGCCAGATTTGAACCTAAGACCTCCCCCGTCTTTAGGCCTGGCTCTTAATCCACTGAGCTACCCAGCTGCCCCATCCCCCTTCCCAAATTTTAAAGTGCTACATAAATACTAGTTATCACCAAGAAACATTAATTAAATACACAGTGGTTTTTAAAAAATATATTGAAGTATTTTTGCTTTCTCCTTAGGAAATTATGGTATAAAAGAAAAAAAAATCTGACAAATTAGAATATTTTGTCCTGCACCTTATGGAGCAGCAAGGTGATAGTCAGGAAAATCTGAATCCAAATTCAGCCTCAAATGCTTGCTAACTGTGTAACCCAGGCAAGTCATTTAACCCTGTTTGCCTCAATTTCCTCATCTATAAGATGATTTGGAGAAAACAATGGCAAATCATTCCTGTATCTTTGGCAAGAAAACCTCAAATGGAGTCACAGAGAATCAGAAAGAACTGAACAATAACATCATTTATTTTATCAAATTCACATTTTTCACCTTAATCTTACCATTCCCCTCCCCCCCATCTGATTAAGTGGGGGAGATGAGCCCCTTAAAGGCTCATGCTTCTGGTTGTATAAGAGCACATCCTCTTCCTTTTAGCCTCTTAGAATACTTTAATTTCTCTCTTCTATGTTAGGTTAGTAGCCGCTGCAAGATGCCTTCTTTTCTCCCTGCCCCTCTCCCCTCCCCTACCTCCTTTCTTAGCTTCCTTTTATGCATTGCCCTCCCCACAGGAATAAAAGTTCCCTGAAGGCAGGGATTATCTTTCTGCTTGGATCCTTATTCCCAGTCTCATTAGCACCCTAAACATTTTAACAAATGTTCCTTGACTTTACTTTTCTTAAATGCCACCATAAGAAGTAAATTTCTTGAAGATAAGGACTCTGGGGAGTCCTTTTAAAAAGATTCCCATCACCTAGTATCCTCTTTTCCACATTACACTATTGTTGTTATTTAGTCATTTCAGTCCTGTCCAACTCTTTGTGATCCCATTTGGGGTTTTCTTGGCAGAGATAGTGGAATGGTTTTCCATTTCCTTCTTGAGCTCATTTTATAAATAAGGAAACTGAGGCAAACAGGGCCAAGTGACTTACCAAGGACCTCACAGCTGATAATCATCTGAGGCCAAATTTCAACTCAGAAGGATGAGTTTTCCTAATTCCAGGCCTGGTGTTCAGTCAGCTGTACCACCTCACTGCCCTGTTAATAAATAAATTAAATAACACATTAATAAGTGTTGAATTGAATTAAACAATGAATCAAATATGGGGTAATGGAGTGCTGCACTGGCAGTCAGGAAGACTTGGATTTCAGATTCCATCTGTGATACTGTTAAGTAATCATGGACAAGTCACATAACTTCTCTAGTTAGCCATCACTTATATAGCTCTTTAAAGTTTGCAAAGCACTTAAAATTAGTATTTTATTTTATTTAATCCTCACAATAACTCTGGAAGGTAGGTGTTATTATTATCCCCCTTTACTGATGAGGGAGTTAAATGACATGCCTTGAATCACACAGCTAGTAAGTGTCTGAGGCTCAGTTTCCTCATCTATAAAGGTGGGATGCTAATATTTGTAGCTATCTAAGAAAGTAGAAGATAAAATGAGATTTTACATGTAAAATTCTTACCAAACTTGAAAGTGCTGTGTAAATGTTTATTATTATTAATTAAGGAGAAAGAGGATTCATTTCTTCTATAAGAGTTATGACCCTCTGCCCTTGAGGAAGAAGTCAGTGTTGACCAAAATATAAACTCCTCACAGGTGAAATAATAATTATAGTAGTATAGCAGCTAACATTTATATAATTTTTAAAGGTTTGTAAAGTGTTTTGTGCATATTCTTTCATTTGATTCCCACCACACACCTGTGAAGTTGGTGCTTTGAGTACCTCAGTTTTCAAGATAAAGAAAGTGAGATGTTAAGATTCTTGCCCAGGTAGTTTTCAGTAGAAGAAATCAATGCCATCTATTGTCATATGAAAAAATGCTCTTGATTGCTATTGATTAAAGAAATGCAAATTAAAACAATTTGGAGTTATCACCTCATGCCTATTAGTTGGCTAACATGATAAAAAGAATATGATAAATGTAGGAGAAAATTTGGAACATTAATGCATTGTTGGTAGAGTTGTGAACCTATCCAACCATACAAGAGAACTATTTGGACCTATGCCCAAAAGGCAATAAAACTGTGCTTACCCTTTGACACGCCCCCTTCCAAATGCCACTACAAGTCTGTATCCCAAAGGGATCAAAGAAAATATAAAAGAGCTTATATATGTATTAAAATATATTTATATCAGCTCTTTTTGTGGTGTCAAAGAATTGGAAATTGGAGGATGCCCTTTAAATAGGGAATGACTCAACAAATTGTGGAATGTCATTGTGACAGAATGCTATTGTGCTCTAAGAAATGAGAACAGAATGGTTTCAGAAAAATCTGGGAAGACTTATATGAACTGATGTAGAGTGAGGTGAGAAGATACAAGTGAACTTGTACACAGTAATAGTAATTTTGTATGTTGATCAACTGTGAGTGACCTAGCTATTCTTTTTTTTTTTTAAACCTTATCTTCTGTCTTAGAATCAATACTATGTATTGGTTCCAAGGCAGAAGAAGTGGTAAGGGTAAACAATGGGGGTCAAGTGACTTGCCCAGGGTCACACAGCTGGGAAGTGTCTGAGGCCAGATTTGAACCTAGAACCTCTCATCTCTAGGGCTGACTCTCAGATTCACTCAGTTACCCAGCTACCCAGCTACCCCCTTGACCTAGCTATTCTGATCAATGCAATGATCCAAGACTATTCTGAAGCTCTTATAATGAAAAATGCTGTCTACTTCCAAAAGGAGAATTGATGAAGTCTGAATACAGATTAAAGTATAGTTTTTCACTATATTCTTTTGCCTTTAAAAAAATTATTTTAAAAAAGTTTTTAATTTAATTAATTAGTTTAGACTATTTTTCCATGGTTTCATGATTCATATTCTTTTACTCCCCTCCTCCTTCCCCACTCCTGGAGTCAACAAGCAATTCCACTGAGTTTTACGGGTATCATTTATCAAAACCTATTTCCATATTATCAATATTTGCAGTAGAGTGATCATTTAAAGTAAACATCACCAATGCCTTTTTTTTTGCCACATGGCTAAAATAAAAATATGTTTTTCATAATTTCACATGTATAATTGATACCACATCCTCCCCCCACCCTTCTTTAAGGGTAGAGGAGGAGTAAGAGGGAAAGAGAACTCAGAACTTAAAACAAATTTTTAAAAGAATATTTAAAAAAATAAAAAGACCCTTGCCCAGGAACACATAGTAAGCGTCCCCAGGAAGGATTTAAACTCATTTTTTCCTCTCTTCGAATCCATCTCTCTCTAGCCACTATGTCTTATCTGCATATAGGTGGTATTCCCTCCATAAAAGATAAAAGAGGGGCTAGCTTAATTTTTTAAAAGGGCATTGTTTGGATGAAGTGGGAAGAAATTTGACTGCGTGATAAAAAACCAATCTTTTTGTTTCAGACCTGAAAATACCCACAACCCTCAATCTTAATTAAGATAATTCAGCTTTCTTTGTAGGAGCTCATCATACATAAAACAAATGGCAAGTTAGGTGGCAGAGAGCATTAATACCAACTGAAACTGGTAGTAATTGGACCCAACTCGCCTGAGGCTGGGGGAAGGTCTCTGAGAATGAGTGAGGATTCAAAACCTATCCTGTGCTCCACTTAGTCCTCCCAAGACTGAGATTTTGGTCAATTATAATAGCAAGTTATAATGGGAAAGGGGTTTGGTAGAGAGGAAAGCTGGCTGGCCCTAAGGAATTCAGCTTCCACTGGAAATGCTGAGGGGACTCTGGGGAAGACTGCAATACTGCAGTAATTTCTAGAAGGTTTGATATTGGCCATGCATTCATTACCTGGGAGGAAGTGGAAAATATTGCCCAGTGACCTGCCTCTCCCTTATCTCCTTACAGCTTTCCCATTCCTTCTTTGTCCCTTTCTTCTTTTTTTCTTCTCTGTTATCAATTTTACCTGACTAAAAGATAAACTTGATATATTTAAAATTATTTGTTGTATTTATTGAAACAAGTTTTTATTTAAATACTCCTTGACCTTAAATTTAAAAGAAGAATGAAAAAGCCTTTATCGTTGTTTTTTTTTGTGTTTTTTTTTTTTGTTGTTGTTGTTGTTGTTTTTTAACGTGTCCAGCACTGTGCTAAACCCTGGGGATATAAATGCAAAAGCTAATAAAAAAGCATTTTTTATGTATGGTATCTGGTACACAGTAGGTGTTAAATCAGTGTTGTTGTCTTGGCTAAGAAAATCTGTTTCTTAAATAACCAATTTTCAAATAGAGAAAAATGATACAAAAAGGAAAGTGGTAGCTAAAGGAAGGGGTTTGATTTAAAAAATTACAAGTTTGGTGAGTGGAACTATAAGGAAATAGTTTTGACACCTCTTTGCCAGTAGCAATGGCAATATTCATTCATTCATTCATTCATTCATTTATTCATTCATTCATTTATTTATTTTTAAACCCTTACCTTCCATCTTGGAGTCAATACTCTGTATTGGCTCCAAGGCAGAAGAGTGGTAAGGGTAGGCAATGGAGGTCAAGTGACTTGCCCAGAGTCAAGCAGCTGGGAAGTATCTGAGGCCACACTTGAACCTAGGACCTCCCGTCTCTAGGCCTGGCTCTCAATCCACTGAGCCACCCAGCTGCCCCTGGCAATATTTATTTGATAATGCTTCCAGAACTGAAAAAGAAGGGATCTTCTAAGATTGTAATTGTGAAAGTTAAATGAAACATGAGAGGGAGTCCGTAGATGTAGTGAATTCTCTCTCTCAGCATATGTTCATCTCCATAGAGAGATATCTGTTTTTCTCTATATGTATCAAGAGGAATTTTCAGAAATGAAAGTGTTGTCATCCCAGGTAAGGTCTCTGATAGACTAGGCAAGTTGGCCAGCAAAAAGATAGCCAAGAACTAAGATAGTGAATTCCATGCTTCATATTTCTTTCTTTTAGCCTGTTCTCTTAAAATTTGTCAACTGATTTTCACTCAAGTATGGCCTTTAATTTTATTTTCCTATGAATCAGTATCCAGAAAAGGGCACCCCACCACCCAATGGTGTTTTATAGTAATAGTGCATAAGGGTAAATTGTGGGGATGCAGTACCTTTAAAATATTTCAGAGAGGATTAATAAATTCTTGCATTAAATTTATTTGTTAAAATTACTGTCTTAAAATTTTAAAACATTGGTAGTAATCATACTTTTTTTTGAGGAAACTAGATGGCACGCATAGTAGTGAAGTCAACAAAATTTTGTTAAGTACTTATTTTAGGCCACACTTTGTGCTAAACATAGAGAACACAAATTTAGATAGAAAGAAAGACAGTCCTAGTCTTCAAGGAGCTTTATTCTGACTGGGGAAATGAGATATTAATGAGAACATACAGATAAATACAGAGAAGATGGAAGGTAACCTTAGAAGGATTGGCACTAGTTGCTGGGAGGAGATGGCCCTTGAGTTGAATCTTAAAGTAAGCCAGGGTTTCTAAAGTTGGAGGTTCTGAGGGAGAGCATTCCATGCATAGGGAACAACCAGTTCAAATTCATGAGGGTGGGAAATTGAAGTATCTTGTGCCAGGAACAGCAAGTAAGCTAGTATATCTGGATTGTAATAGGCAGAAGGGAGTAGAATGTAAGAAAATTTGGAAAGGCACGTGAGGATTGGTTTAGGAAAAGTTTTAAATGCCAAAGAAGTTTTATTCTGGTGGCAATTGAGAGCCAGTGGATTTTGTTGAGTAGAGGAAGGTAGGTGATATATACTCAGACCTCATTTTAGGAGAATCACTTTGGCAGCAGAGTGGAGGATGGATTAGAACTGGGAGGTACTTGAAGCAGGTAGACCAATTTAAAAGGCTATTGCAATAGTCCGGATGAGAGACAATGAGGATGTGGGAATGAAAAAAAAGAGGACATGAGAAAGATGTTGTAGAGAAAGAAATAACAAGATTTGGCAAAAGACTAGATGGGGGGGGGAGGGAAGAAAAAAAAGAAATTAAGGATGAAATAGAGATTTTGAATCTGGGTTCCTAGAAGGGTAGTGTTACCTTCAATAGTAATAGGAAAGACAGGAACATAGGAGGTAAAGACAGCAAATTCTATTTTAGACATGCTGGGGGACGTCCAGTTAGAAATGATCAACAGGGAGTTGGTAATGGGGGAACTAGAGTTTAGGAGAGAGACTAAGGATGGAAACATAAATGTGGGAATCATCTGCATTTAAGTAATTATGTAAGGTATGATGCTGGATACTGGGAACAAAAAGACAAAGATGAAAAGTAACCTTTGCTCTAAAGTTTACTTTTAAATAGGTGTGTGTCTGGTTACTTAGGAGTGAGAAAAGGGGGTCACAGAATGCACAAAAATAAATAAGTAAAGTACACAAAAAATTGAGGAATGAGACAACATTAAAAAAAAAAAAACCAACAAACAAGACTTTATAGAGAAGATAGCACTTAAATGGAAATTTAAAGGATTATCCAAAAGAGATTCTGGGCTTTCTGGACATGTAAAATGACTTATTATAATACACAAAAGTGATTGGTTGAATATAGAATTTGAGGAATAGTTAGCAATTCAATTTGGCTGGAAAGCAGAGTGTATTAAGGGGAATATTATGACAAAACCCTGAAAGGATAGTTGGGAACTTGATTGTGAAGGACCTTAAATTCAAGACTGAGGAAATCCTTTTTTGCCCTATGTTTAAGGGGGAACCACTCAAGATTTTTTAGCAGAGGAGTGATATGGTCATGCTTGGATCTTAGGAAAATTATTTGGGCAGAGATTGGAAGTGGCTAGACCAATTAATTAAAAGGTTTAGAGTCCTGGGGAAAGGTGATTGAGAGCCTGCCTGAACTAGAATGGAATAGAATAGAATGAACTATATGAATGGAGAAAAGGGGATAGATAAAAAAAAATTTGGAGGTACAATCAATTAAATATTGACTAAATGCTGAGGGGAATGGTGGGAAATGGTGGTGCCGCCTACAGATAAATATTGGAGTAGGGTGGATTTAAGGAGAAAATGCTCTTAATGCGCCCCTGTTCAGTTTGAAGTGCCTAAAAGGGACATATAAAAACAGTTTTTTGAAGGCCAATTTAGGATGGGAAACAGGTTTAGAAGAGAGTTTAAAATTGGATAGCTTTTGGAATCATCTGCATAGATATAATATATGAATCTATGAGAGCCAATGCCATTGCTAAGATGATGTTTAGAGAGATTGGAACTCAAAACAGATTCCTAGGAAACATCTACACTGTCCAAGCAGGATAAGTGATGGATGATGATCCAGCAAAAGGACTTGAGAAGGACTGGTCAGGTAGATATGAAAACTAGTAGGAGGGAGCAATATTATAATGTCACTCCATAAGAACATTCAGCAGGAAGGTATGCTTAGACAACTTTATTGAATGTATCCTGTGAGACTAGCCACAAAGAAAGTAAAGAGGTATTTTCAAAAGCAATCTGTGACCAATTCCTACCGTGTGAGGACAATCTGTTTAGTATAAACAGTCAATACATTGATTTGAGCCCACTTCTAATTAGTAAAAAAACAGTCAAGGAAATTTAAAAATAATCCTCATTGTAAAAGTAAGCCATTTTCCCTAAAACATGGGAGATAATGCTTGTTATTATAAAAACTTCAAAAATGAAGATCAAACAGTATTATTCAATGGTTATAAATAATATACAACAGATATTTTGAATAGCCAGGAATGAAAAAAATCAGTAAAAATCTGAACATGATAGGCCAGAATAGGAAATTTTCTCTACTTTCACCTCTTTTATAAATAAAAGATTTATAATTTTCATATATTTAGCCAAACCATTAATTTTAATACTTACAAAACTCAATACCTATTCTTTGATATCTGTGTGACAATTCAGATATAAACCTCTCTCCCCAATCTATTTTAAAAAGAATCTTTAGGGGAAAGACGAGATGATATTCAGCTTTCTCAGTATCTTCTTAAAGCATACTTATTTCAGGAACTTGTCCTTGTAACAGATGTTTGTTTAAATGAATATTCTTTCATTAACCTGAAGTCCCAGTAGATGACACTTTCCTCATAAGAGGTCATGTTTTCCTCATACATATTGTTTTTTATTGCTCCGTCAATTGTCTGTTTCAAAGATATGACATTAAAGAGTTATATAAAGTATTGATGTATAATGATATACAGCCTGAACATGAGGTAAAAATGCTAATTAGAAGCAGCAATAACACTAGATATAACTATCATAGAGACATAATTTATCCTTCTCGAAAGCATTTCCATAGCCGTTCATCAACCAATTATGTATTTCCTTTTCAATGACCTCATTATGTTTTCAAAATATTTAAATAAGAACATTTGAAAGAAGTGTGCTGGCCAAATTCCTAGAAGACCCAGGTTAAAGAATCATAGGATCATCGATTTAGAACTAAAGAAACCTTAAGAGCTAGTTGATCCCTTTCATTTTAGAGATGAGGGTAAGCGATTTGGAGAATGGTTGAGTGAAATGCCAAAGGACAGATGGGTAGAGAATGGAAGAGTCCAGATTTGAACCTTGGTCCTCTGATTCTGAATTGAGGGTGCTCCTCACTAGCCTTCAATGCCTTGGTGTGGGAACTGCTTCTGCTCCTTTTTTTTTTTTTTAAACTGAAATCCTGCTCTCCTCCGGATCTATTTTCACACCAAAAATTACAGCAGTATCAGAAGTAGATAGTCTGTTGCCTTTATCTCTTACAGAAGTTCATGCTCCCTGAATTGCACAGTCTACCTAAAGTTACTTTGGCTGTGCAGAAAGTTATTTTGGCAGGAGTGTTATCAGTGGGTCAGATTGTCATTGAAGCAACTTGGCTGGGATTAGTCTAATATCATAAGTTACAAACTTCATCTTTAGGACAAAAGTAGACACATTTCCCACATTGAATTCATCCCCCAGTAGTAGAATCCCTGAAATTGTTTCTGGTGTGGTGACTCCGAGTGCACAGAAGTGATACAGAGCTCCAGAAACAAACAAGATAATATTAGAAGGATTGCTACAATGGGATTGTAATCTGATTATATAGGTCATGCTCCATAATGAGTCAAGAGAATTATCACATAACAACATAGACAAGTCTTGATTTTCTATGGTATTGGGGTAAGGAGGAGGGACAAGGCAGAAATAACATATACATTTGAATCTGTACCTAATCCGAAAATCTCAGTGTTAAGCTATTTGTCTCAGCATCCATCAAACTCACTGCTTTGAATTTTTCCCATTTTCTCTTCCTACTCACCCTCTGGTGGGGATGCCAAAAGGCAGCAAAATGAGAGAACAGTAAGAAGGAGGAAGCAAAAATATATATGATATCCCTTTTTAAACACTTGCTATTTCAAACATTACTTCTGTTGATTTGTTGCACAATGATACAATTAATCCCAAATCATAATATCATTTTAACACATATTTTTGATTGGTTGGAATTTTTAAAAGATAATTTTTTTTTAAAATACTGCCTCTCCTAAGATAGATTTCCAGCACTGTATATGTTTTTTTAAACCCTTATCTTCCACCTTAGAGTCAATACTACGTATTGGTTCCAAAGCAGAAAAGTGGTAAGGGCTAGGCAATGGGGGTTAAGTGACTTGCCCAGGGTCACACAGCTAGAAAGTGTCTGAGGTCATATTTGAACCTAAGACCTCCCAGCTTTAGGCCTGACTGTCAATCCACTGAGCTACCCAGCTGCTCCCAAAAGATAATTTTTTAAATTGCTATTTTGAATTGATCATTACCAAAGATTTAATTTCATGTTTCAGAACACCCTAACACACATAGTTAAATGTGTGACTGTTATTCGAAATGGATAACTTTCAAATGGAGTTTTGGAAAATGTCCCTGGAAGGAAGAATTCAGATATTTTGAGCCTTAGGGAAGAAAAACAAGTTGCAAATAGAGGTTTTGGATTGTTTCCTGGTCTTTATTTATTTTTGCAAATAAGCATTATCAAATAGATTGTGCCAGAGGAAAGTAAATCCTTCTCCAGGTATGATTTAACTTAATTTGTGTCTTCTAATTTGTGTTATGTATGTTTTAATATAATTCTTAGTGTATGAGTTTTGGTAAATATCTTAGCAGTATCAATTGGAAATCATATTTCATTTGGATGGTGAATTGTATATTAGGCAAGTGTTATAAGAAATTATGCTTGGGAATAGCATAATATATAGTATCATTAAAGACTTACATTTCCACAATTAATAGATATTCTATTTTATACTAGTTTTGGAAATTAAAGATTACAATCCTGGAGCCAAAGAAGGATTTGAAATTATTATAGCAATGTCATTTAATCTGCACAGTCTTGACACAAGAGTCCACATAGCTCCTTTTAATTTTTATATGCACAAGACTCAAAGTACATGTCAGTGCAAAAGGGCAAGAAAGCCAAATATCTTGAATTAAAGCTTCATTTTTGAAAGCGTAGTGAGCAAGTATATATTGAAGAATTTTTTTTTTGTTACTGATTATTTGAAAAGATTTCATTTACCCCCTCATTAAAACCAAAAACCTTAATTCTTAAAGCACAGCCATGTTGAAGGATAGAAATTATTTCAGTTTCAATCCTCACTTAAGTGACCTTAAGCCTAGACATTTCTCCACAGGTAGTAGTAGCATTACCACCTGTACAGTTATCAGATGTCTTTATAGGAGAAATTAGCCCTTACAATGTACATGTCTCTTGTCCAGCTGTACTTCTCATCGTATCGTCCTAAAATCTCCTGCCTCAAGAGGCTGAAGGTTGCTGCTCTCTTCCCCAAAGGTGACTGTTTGCCCTGCATCAATATGACACTATATTTCGTTTATACTGACACTAGTCACTAGTCATAATCCACTTCTTCTGCAGGCCTGGACCATTCTCTAGGCTTGTCAATTAGAGAGGTCATTTTACTCTATTTACAGAGTTGAGAGTATGCAATGGTGCATTTTATGACTTGTAATAATGTGTTTTGCATTGAAAGGGGTTAGAATAAGCTAAGAGAGCAATAATTCCCTAGCCTTTCTGAGTTATAACACTCTATTATTTCTGATATAATTTTTTTTGACACCTTCCCTTCCTGCCACTCTCTGAATCCCACTCACTTATGTCAGATGTAATCGGAGATTGAAGAAGTGAATTGCAGGGGCTAATTCCTAAAATGAAGAACCCAATACTGACAATAATATATCTGTGCTCTCTTTAATGTCAAAGAAACAGATCACAGTTCCATGTGATTCTTTGGGAAGTTAACCACAGGGAGCCCACCCAACTTACTGGGGGCCCCCTTTACATTCTTTGGACATGATGAGAAAATGGGACTGTCAAGTCATTTCAGCCAACATTTATTGAGCGACTACTACATGTAGTACACTGCTAGATGCTAAGGATTCAAAGATAACGACCAAACAATCCCTTGACTGAGTTTAGATTCAATTCATGTACACAAGAAGGGAAGTACAGTATTCTTGTTTGCTTGTTTGTCTTTTAAATATGGAAAACTCCCATGGGAGAAATTCCATCTAAAAACACAGGTTGGTATCAGTTCTATAAATCATAATCTTAGAGCTTTGTTTGAGGACACTGAAAGATTGAGAGATTGAATGGCTTGCATAGGGTTTTACAGACAACATATGTGTTAAGTGAACTGGAACCCAAGCCTTCCTCACCATTTTTTATATGCACTAATCTAATATAAACACAGCTAGATGGTGCAGTAGATAGAATGCTGGGTTTAAAGCCAGGAAGACTCTTTTTTTCCTGAGTTCAAATCTGGCCTCAGACATTAGCTATGTGACCCTGGGTAAGTTGATTAACCCTGTTTACCTCAGTTTCCTCATCTGTAGAATGAGTTAGAAAAGGAAATGGCAAACCACTGCAATATCTTTGCCAAGAAAACCCCAAATGAATTCATAAAGAGTCGAACACAACTGAAAAATGACTAAACAACAAAATGTAATGCAAAGAAATTTCAAGAGGAAGAAATTGTCAATAACTAGAATGAGGAAAGGGGCTGCTTGGAATCTAGAAATGCCTTGATGTAGAAAGCAGCCATCACAGGTGTGCCAGGAAGGAAATTTAGTTAATCTAGAAATTAGAGGTCAGGACTCAAAGTACATGTCAGTGCATTCTGGATATGAGGAACCATGTATGAAAAGCAGAGGTATAAATGGGAACACCTAGGAGTTAACCAAAATGAAGAGTTCTTAAAAGAGGAATAAGGGGGCAACTAGGTGACTCAGTAGATTGAAAACCAGGCCCAGAGATGGGAAATACAGGGCTCAAATTTGGCCTCAGACACTTCCTACCTGTGTGACCCTATGCAAGTCACTTGACCCCCATTGCCTAGCCCTTACCACTCTTCTGCTCTGGAACCAATACATAGTATTGATTCCAAGATGGAAGGTAAAGGTTTAAAAAATTAAATTAAATTAAAAAAGAGGAATAAAATGAAATAACAATGGCATTGTACATAGGTACTTGGTGGTGGTGGTGGTGGTGGTGGTGGGGAAGCAGCTGGGCTTTAAATATCCATTGGAAGGTTCCGTGATTTATCCTAGAGAGCACAGGAAACCATGAAAGATTTTTGAGAGGAGTGCAAGGACAGTGACATGATCAGATCTATCTTTTTAGGAATATCAATTTGGTGCTGGGAAAAGGACGAACAGGGCAGGGGAGAGATGACCAGAAGTGAAGAGAACAATAAGAAAACTATTGCCATAATCCATGCAAGAAGTGATGAAGGCTTGAACTATGGTGGCAGCTGTATGAGTGGAGAGAAGAAGACAGATGTAGGATATGTTTTGGAGATAGAATAGAAAAAACTTGGTAACTGATTGACTTATAAAACCTGGGGAAAGCGAAGAGTCGAGGATGACTCCAAGTTTGCACACCACAGTAATTGAATTAATGAGAGATCCCATCAACAGAAATAGGGAAAATTGGGAGAAAAATGAGTTTTGGGGAAAAGTGGAGTTCTGTTTTGGACGTATTGAGTTTGGAAATCCTGCAGGACATTTAAATGTCTGTCTAGCAGATACTTGGTAACAAGAGAATATGAAACTGAGGTTCAGGAGAGAGATGAGGGCTAGATTTATAGATTTGAGAATCATGTACAAAGAGATGATAATTGAGCCCATGGGGTTGAGAGAGCCAAAGGAGAATTATCCCTGTGGGGTTTCCAATTATCCTTCATTTTTGCTACCTAACTAATCTATCTTTTTTGATTGTACATTTTTAATGACATCACTTACTTTACTTACCTCATGTAATTCCTTGTTCATAATCTATTATTGCCTTATCCTGCCCACTTTGCTTCTCTTCATTGCCTTTTATGTGATTTTCAACTTAAAATTTTCAAAGATTGCAATGTTCCATAACTGACAGAAAAACATCACCAGAAGAATATTGTTGTTAAAAATGATGATGATTTGGATGCAGCTAGGTAGCTCAATGGATTGAGAGCCAGATTCAGAGCTGAGAGGTCCTAGATCCAATATGGCCTCAGATACTTGCTAGCTGTGTGACTCTGGGCAAGTCACTTGACCCCCTCACTGCTCTTCTTCCTTGGAACCAAGACACAGTATTGATTCCAAGATGGAAGGCAAGGTTTGTGTTTTGATTTTTTTTTTAAAGAGAGAGAGATGATGGACCTTTGTTTTAGAGAGAAATTTGAAGTCATTAAAAGATCTTTGCAATTTCCCAAAGATAATTTAGCTTGCTTTCTCCCTAGCCAGTTCTGGTTCCACCTCATTCTTTATTTGTAATGTTCATTCAAGACATATATACATACATACACACACATACATACAAACATCTATATGCCCATTATCCAGACTATGATATGTTGAAAGAACACTTATAGGACTCATTCCCTTCCAAATGAGGATTAACTTACTCTCCTCCCACAAAATTACTTGGATAGGAAAAGAAGCACAAGAATTGGCAGTTAGTGAAGTTTACTTCCTGACTACCTTTGGTAATGTTTTCTGAACCTTTGGCATTTAGCCTTCTTTCAGATACTTTGAGACTGATTCCCTAATACCCTCAAAATTGTATCACCTCCAGTACAGACCCCCTCTGTGTATTCATGGACTGAATCCAGCTGCTTTTTCCCATCTTGATTTTCTTCATTGTCATGTCCATTTCCTTAAGAATCCACTGCTTTACTTGCTGTAAGATTAAAATTAATATCCAATAGCTCCAAATATTATATTTTATAAGATTTATTAATAATCACTTGGAGTAAAAGAAATAAAAAGAACAAAAGTAAAAACCTAAGTAAAGAAAACTTTTCTCAACTGCATTTGCGGGGAAAAGAGAAAGGGAACCCGGGCAGAGCTACACAAAACTTTATCTCCAAAATGTAAGGATGATGGGATTTAGAGTAATTATACATTACTATCTTACGCATTTGCTATAAGGGACTGACTTGGGTACTGGAGAGCATATGAATATTAGTTGACCATACAGCAGTTAAAAACCTAGCTATCTGCCTTTTAAAATTTTTTTCCAAAATGTTTTACTTATTTCTTTTCTGACTGCACTGAACTTCAGAAAGATGAAGATACTTGTTTTAGATTTTAAAAAGTAATTTGCTCTTTTCTGAGGATTCTTAGATACTCTTTAAGAGGGATGTGCAAGCCCTAAGTTGGGAGCCTCCCTTCTAGAAGACAAGGAACAGATTTTTAGCAGTTCACTTTGTACTATGCTTATCATTGCACCAAGGACTGCACCACGTGACCTTAAATGCTTTTGATGATAAAGATGTTACTCTGCCACTTTTGTAGAATTCTCTCCAAAGAATCATTCTCCTTTCCTCTTCTTCATAGGGAAAAACAAAACAAAACACGTTACCTATGAGTTTTATAGGTCATTTATCAAGTGCTGGTATAAAAAGAAAAAAGGGAAAAAAAAGCCCCAAATTGCTAACACAGAGCAACATTAGGGCCATTAGAAGGTTCCCTAACAATTTGACTTTGTTCCTCTTTTCAGCAGCTTATTCCTGACACAGATATGATTTAAGGGAGATCTGTGGGACTATTCTTCCCTCTTAGGAGATAACTAGGGTATTCTACTTGCAGTGAGAAATGCCCGAGTTCAAATCCAGTCTGACACTTGCTAACTGTATGACTCTGAGGAAGAAGCTTAATCACTCTCAAATTCAATTTCTTCAATGGTAAAATGGGGATGAAAATAACATCTACCCACAGAGCTGTTGTGAGGATAAAGTGCTATATAAATTGTAGCTATTATTATTATTTTTATTGAATAGCTATTTCTTAACTGAAGGAACAGTTGTTGTTTGAGGAGTCAAGGAGGGGAGTAAAATCCCAAGGGATGACATTTAATCCATTATAGCTGCAGAACACTAAATGAAGCCCGAGTGACCCAGGAAACAGTCACTATTTCTTCAAAAGCATCAAACTTGTTATCAGAGACTGACATTGATTCTGGGGAACATGCAAATGTCAGTTGATTTTGTAGGAGTTAAATATTTGGCTGCCATAATATTTTTTAAATTTCTAAAATTTTAAAAATAATTTTTTCTTTTTTTTATACCACAGCTATTTCTTTTTTCATATTAAAATTTCATTTGGGATTTTAAACAGTATTTGGAATACTTCAAGGCAGACTACACCTAGATGAAATAAACATTTTAAGGAAATGTTTCTTGAATGCACACTCATGTCCCTACTTTCATCCCTCAAAGAAACAGTGATGTCATTTGTGTTGGTATTCTCTCTCCATCAAGAGCAGCAAAGTGTTATAGTGGAAGGAGTATTGTGCCTGGAGTCAGGAAGACTTGATTTTAAATCCAGCTTCAGACACTTACCAGCTGTGAGATCCTGGGCAAGACAGTTAGCCCTGTTTACCTCAGTTTCCTCATCTGTAAAATGGCTGTAAAATGTTGGTATACATGCAAACTTTATATCTTTAATTTTCTTGAGGTGTATTCCTGGCATAGTTTAAGGAAGGAAATGGTCTACATGAATTTAAGATTCCTTTCACTCCCATTTATATCCATACAGACATATGTGCAATGCTGCTAAGATTTATATTCTTAAAAAGTCTATAAAGCAAAGCCATGCATATTCAATTGTAGCATTACATTATGTTATATTAACAATACTTACTAGATTATAAACTCTTTGAGATTAGAGAACAGGATTTTTACTTTCTTTTCATCAACACTTTGCACTATTTCTGATTTAGAGCAAGTATTTAAGAAATACTTATTGGTTAAAGGAATCATGGTTTTGGCTTGGTGGGTGGGTACTCCTTCTACTGAGACGGAGTCTAGCCCTCACCCCACTCCACCCCCAGGACTGACTGTTATGGTTTTCCAGAATTGCCATGGTAGAAAAATGTATCAAATACTTTTTCCGGGAGAAAGTCCCCAAATAGATTAAGTTGAAACCTTTTGACAGAAAACAAAACAAAACAAACAAAACCCCTTTTTGTCTTTTGCTAATATGTGGGGCACTGAAATATTTTAGTAGTATCATTCATACAAAAGTATTAGTCTCTTAGGTTCATAGGATTTAGAATTGGAGACAACTTTAGAAATTGTCATGTCCAGCTTTGTTAGTCTATAGATGAGGAATTTTTAGGTAAGTGAAGCAACTTACCCAATATTACAAAGGTGGGAACTAGAATTTGAATGGAGCTCCGAAACTACTGGATCTAGTTCTGGTTTTTAAATTTGGGACATCTCAATAAAGCTATTTCTGTCTCCTCTCTCTTTCCCTCTTTCTATTCCTTTTACTTCTACTTTCCACTCTCTCCTCTCTCTTAAACTGCCCCTCCTTGCACTTTTTTTCTTCCTGTATTTATCATTTTTTTTAGACTCCCACTTTCTGCTCCTTTTACCCTCTCTGTTTCAATTTTCAATCTGTCTTACTTTAAAGGAAAAAAAGCAAAAAACAAGCACTATCTTTACACCAAGGATTCCTAATCTAGGCTTTATGAACTTCAAATAAAAGATAACTTTTTAAAAATAATTAATTTCCTTTGTAATCTCATGGATTTTATTTTATACCGTTAAAAAAAGGTTTAGAACCAGTTACTATGAACACACATGAATTGTAATGGGGGCCAGAGCAAGGTGATTCCCCTGAGAACTTTAAAAAATGATAATTTTTTAAACTACAAATTTTCGTTAACTTTTACTGATGAATACAGGCATGTACACAAGCATAAGGAAAGATAGTAAGAAAAGGGTACAAAGCAGCTAAAATAAACAAAAAAAGATTATAAATGATCGCATCGTATCATCATTAACCCCACCACAAAAGATACAAATATTGGTACCCACAGTTAAATTGTTTTGCTTAGTCTTTTGGCCTTCTTGACTATGTTTAACATAAATTTGTTATTTTTTTCCTAGTTATGTGGCTGTAGTCAGTGTGTATAAGTATTTTTGGGCGTAACGTAGGACTGACCAATAAGAATCCGGACCTGGGGACAGGCAGAAGGGACCCCCCCATAGATGTTTAGTACAAACCTACTTCCATTCCAGAATGGAGGGGTTCAGCTTTCCACTTCATAGTATGAGCAAATTTTTGGAGGCTCTATTCTGTTTGCTTCCTGCATGGAAAGAAAAGCCTTTTGATTTGCTTCGGGGCTAGTCAGGGGGTGGAAGATGGGGGTGCTGGACCCAAGTATGAGTAGGAAAGGCATTAACTAGTAAAATGATGTTCTATTTTTCTTGGGGGCAATTGAGGCAAAGATTGCTGTGAGACTCCTCCTGGGGGAAAAAAGGGATGAAGCCAGTGACTCAGTCTCCCTACCTGTGTCTCTGGGTAGCTCACGAATGCTTCACTTTGCTGTTGCTTTGGCCATTGTCACATTTGTTCTTTCCTTTCATTAAGTGAAGGAGGAGGGGAGACAGAATGACCTAGTGATCTTCTAAGGATCAAAAGAACCCGTTTGTTAGCCGCCAGAGCCTCCCCCACCCTGAGGAGCAGCCTGTTTGACCCATCCCCATGGGTGCCCAACCTGGGCCACAGCAATGACAGCGTTCAATCCTAACCATTAAACCACCAGGAAATAGCTCATTTTGGCAAATGAATGCATTTTGTATGCACACTCAGTTCCAGCTAATCAATCCATCAAAAATCTTCCCCTTCCCCACAGAGTAAGCAGACAGAAAACATCAAGTGGCTAGGTGGTGCAGGGGATGAGTACCTGGCCCTGAATCATGAAGAACCTAGACCAAATTCAGCCTTAGACATTTATTAGTTTTGTGACCTTGAGCAAATCACTTACATTCTGTTTGCCTCAGTTTCTTCATCTGTAAAATAGGGAGAGTAATGGCACCTACCTACCTTGTGGGATTATTTTGAGGACCAAATGAAATCAGTGTAAATCACTTATCACATATTGAGTGCAATATAAATGTTAGCTCAGTGTGGTTGAACAAATTGTGGCATAGGTTGATGAGAAAATACGATTGTGCTCTAAGAAATGATAAGTAGGATAGTTTCAGAAAAAGCTGGAAAGATCTACATGAACAGATGCAGAGTGAAGTAAGCAGAACTGGGAGAACATACACTATGTTTAACATAAATTTGTTATTTTTTTCCTAGTCATGTGGCTGTAGTCAGTGTGTATAAGTATTTTTGGGCGTAATGTAGGACTGACCAATAAGAATCTGGACCTGGGGACAGGCAGAAGGGACCCCCCATAGATGTTTAGTACAAACCTACTTCCATTCCAGAATGGAGGGGTTCAGCTTTCCACTTCATAGTATGAGCAAATTTTTGGAGGCTCTATTCTGTTTGCTTCCTGCATGGAAAGAAAAGCCTTTTGATTTGCTTCGGGGCTAGTCAGGGGGTGGAAGATGGGGGTGCTGGACACAAGTCCAGCAATATCGTGGAATGATCAACTGTGAAAGACTTGGCTATTCTCAGCAATACAATGATCCAGGAAAATTCTGAAGGATTTATGGCCAAAAATGCTGTCCACTTCCAGAGGAAGAACTGTTGGAATCAGGTAGAAAGCAAAGCATATCATATTTCACATTAGTTTATTAATATATACACAAATAGTTATATATTTATATAACATATTATAATTATTTATAAATTAAATGTTTGTTATTCATTGTTTTATTTGGAGGTTTTGGTTTTATGTGAGTATTTTCTTATAGCAATGACCAATATGAAAATATGTTTTGCACAATGACACATGTGTAATCCAGATCAAATGACTTGTTCTCACTGAAAGGGGGGAGAGGGAAGAGAGAGAGAGGGATTTAGATTGCATAATTTTGAAAAACATAGGTTGAAAATTGTTATTACATGTAATTGGGGAAATAAAGTATCTTTGAATAAAGGGGAAAAAAGGTTAGCTCCTACCAGCCAAAGGATATCCATGCATGCTCTGAAGTGGAGAGTCAGGCTCCTATCTTAAAACAGGTTCACCAATATCCAGGTGGGTCTCCTGCACATGCTAGCGGAATAAACTTCCTTCAGCTAGACCCAGATTGCATTTCTTTTTATTTTTTATTGCTCTGCTTCACTTCATTAAAGAATTCCCATAGATTTTGGAATTCTTTATTTTCTTGTTTCGATATTATTGCATTTCATCAATGTATCTTAATTTATTCAGCCATTCCCTAATTAATGTCTTCCTAGTTTGTTTCCAATTTTTTGCTGTTATGAATAGTATCATTAGAAATGTTTTCTGTGCATACAGGCCCTTTCTTCTGGTTAACAATCTCTTTGAGCTATAGACCCACTAATGGGACAACTTGGTCAAAGGGTATATGTATTTTTGTAACTCATATAGTTCCATACTATACAAATGATCATGTTAAAATATTTATACAAATTGTAATAGGTAAAATAGTATTCATTTCCTAGTTTGTAAAAATCGGGATAGTTTATTTTTAGTAGGGGATACCTGCGTGGTTTAATTTTAAAGTATATAATATTCCAAATCAATGTATACAGTTTTTAAAATATTAGTTATACTAAAACTATAAAATTAATTTAACTGTAGTTAAATATGAAAATATAATCTAAACTACTTCCCCATGACTAAAAAATATATATTTATAAAATTACTTTGAAAAAGCCCCTCTGATTCACAAATTCTAAATTATTGTAAGTTGCCTTCATTTTTATGTTTTAGTTTGGCTAGTAACTTGTAGAAAGATTCTTAATAGATAATATAATAAGAAGCAGACTGATATAGCAAAGAGAAAGCCAGCTTTGTAGTCAAGAAAACCTGGGTTTAAATCCTGCATCTCATATATACTAGCCCTGTAGCTGTGGGTTAGTGGCCTAATCTCTCTGTGCCCAAGGAATTTCTCTAATATTATATATTAAAGAAGAATTGTTAATCTTCACCAGTAAGGCTGTCTAAACTAATGAAATCATAGTCATTCCACCAGTTTGATTGAGTTCTATTTCATCAGTGTAGGCAATTCATTTGATCTGTATCAATATATAAATAACTATATCAACATATATTCATATATATATAAACATTTATAATGGATAAGAAGTACTGATGAGGGTAACTGATTAATTATAGCCATATTAAAATATTAAAATTAATAAAAAATTAGTCATATTAAAATATAGTCATAATAAAACAAATTAAAATATTACATATAAGATAAAATCAAACTCTCACATATGATATTTATATCTTCTTGGGAATGTGTAAATATACATGTATTAAGTATCTTTCAATACTTGTATCTATGTATTTATTTTGTAGAGAAAGCTAGATGCCTTTGTGAATAGAGTATTGGGTGTGGAATTAGGAAGACTTGAGTTCAAATTTGATCTTATACTAACTATGTGATCCAGGGCAAATCACTTAACCCCTTTTTGATTTAATTCACTGGAGAAGGAAATGGCAAAAGACTCCAGTATCTTTGCCCAGAAAACTCTGTGGACAGAATTGGCGAGCTATGGTCCAGAGAGTCAAGAAGAGTAGGATATAATTGAATACAACCAAATATATTTGGATGAGGGGAGGAGAGTGTGATCTCATCATACATGTAATATAATTTTTAGCACAACTACAACAATTGTTTACTGCCATTAATACTGGCTATCAGTTCTACTTATATAGTAGAAAACTGCTATATTCAAATTATTGCTGAAAATTTATAGATATACTACACCTACTTTACTCAAACTTGCATGGAATATATTGGATAATCAGATGTTACCTAGCTTAAATGTATATTTATTATTTCTAGAAAGATCCTCCTTTGTAGCTCCATAAAGTTTCACAAGGACAGACTCTAATTGTCTTCCCCTGGAGAACACTGAAGTATAACTGTCGCCATGGTAAGCCACTCTGATAAATCTGCTGAAAATCAAGAAATGCACTTTTAAATTTTTCTCTCCTGAACAAATTATGTGTCAAAAGCACTATTTTCCCATCTGTTTCTATATGATAATTTTAAAACTGCTCCCTCAGCTGGGAAGTCTCAAAACACAAATATGTGCATTAGTACAATAAGAAAATATAATTAAGGTGCTATTAGCACCTATATGTCCAACAGAGAGAGAACAGTAGAATAAATATTAATGTAATAGGATATTGTGGTGCCCGAAAATATCAAATGTGGAGTCCATAAGGAAAAAAGGAAGACCTATATGACATGAGAAGAGCCAAAAGGGGAAACAGAACTATGCACACATGCTGTCTGCTGTTACATAATTAAGATTTGGAGAGAGGGACAAGGGTAGCAGAATTTTTGGCAGGCTTGGATGGGGTTACAGAACAAAAACATTTTCTTTGCTTCTTTGCTATTTGTTAACTTGTTTGGTTCTGCCTTTGAGCTAACATTTTGGGGTTAAATTTTTACCCCCAATGTTTTGCATGTTTACCTGATGATTTTTTTAAATTAACAATTGTTAAATTTATAATAAAAAGTATTTTTAAAAAAGCATATTGCAATTTTGCCTTCATTTCTTCATTTTGAAAATGGGACTAATAATCTCTATGCTAACTTTTTCATAGAGCACAAGGCTGGGTAAATTAAATAATAGACACAAAAGCACTGGGCTCACCAATTCCTGGTGTAGAAGCTTCTTCCTCCCTTCAGACTTGTAACTTATGGATAAATTAGATTCTTAGAGAGTTGGTTAGCCACGCATGTAGTCTCAAAAGCAGCGCTTTCTGACTTCTAGGCTAGCTTTCTTTCCATCTCACAGGAAGATATTAGCTGAGAAAGGACCTCAGGGACCAACTGACTTACAGGAATAAGGTCATTAAAATGATACTCTGGGATGACAAGTTGGCAGGGGCTTCGGAAAGACATGTTCTTCTATGGAATGAATGAATGAATGAATGAAATTCATGTATTAAGTACTTACTACATAGAAAGCACTATGCCAGGAGTGGTGGATATAAATAGAGCAGTCACTACTATAAAATAGGTCATGTTCTAATAGGGGTGACAACCCCTATAGGAGGTTTAAGCTGCAAGTCAGGTTGAAAGACTTCACAGACCTTAAAGGACAGTGGCAAAACAGAATCTTATTTAATATTATTTCTATTTTAAAAATCTATATAAATTTCTTACCTGAAAACATTTGCCAACAAAGACAGCAAAAACATTTGTCAACAAAGACAACAAAAACCACAGTTTATGTTGAGAACTTTCTTCTCTAGAGCTTCAGTAGCTATGGCTGCCAAGGGGGAGAGGAATTTGCCAGCTCTTATTTCCACAAGGCTTGCTTTTCTGGACTGTGGCTATGAGGTGATACTGGAAGAAGAGCTGATGACCTACTGTTCCCAGAGCACTTGGGCTTCCATAGTAGAAGTAGCAACTGGTCCATTGGTGCTCTTGGTGACATTAAGAATGACTGAACTCTTTTCCACAAGAGTTGCTTCCCTCGTGTTACAAGGAGAGATTAGGAAACAGTGCTGATAGTGCAGGTGTTCCCAGGACCCGTGGGCTCAGAATCCTGGGCTGTCTCCATTAGAATTCGAGGGGAGATAGAGGCTAAGGTGGTTTGACCCACATGGCACATACTCCCTCCCATATCTTCCTCAGAATGCCTGCCCACCTCATCTGGCGGTCTGTGCCTAGTTGGTTCTGATATTGGTGGTACTAGAAGACTCCCTTTGTTATGAATTGGAATCACAATAAAAGTTGTAGGACAATTGGTTTCACATTTAACAATGATTTATAGAAATGAACTATTTTTAATAGGCCTTTTTACCTAGAACCTAACTAAATTTTATACTTAGAAATAAATGTATAAATGATGCAAGTTATAAAATTCTATAGTCGCCCAAAGTTAACTCCCCTATGGGAAGAGAATATTTCTATTCTTCCTCATCTGATTTATAGTCGTCTTAAAAGGAGGAGTGCATTGTAGTACTCCAATTTAGAGGCTACAGAAACATTTACATGTGAAATAAATCTGCATTCGAAAACAGGGATAACACTTTTTGTAAATCTTTATTGTATATCTTTCCACCTCATTTTAAGTGCCAGTTTGTTTCTCTTTGATCTTACCTTGCTCTTTCCCCTCACAATGTATTCTTTCAAGCAACAGCAGAGTACAGTGGAAAGAGCAGTAGATTTGCAGTCAAAAGTCTTGGATTCTAGTTATGCTTGTCCCTTCCATCACCTTGTATAAACCAGTTAACATCTCTAAACCTCATTTTACCATTGGCAAAATGAGGTAGTTGCACTAGCTGGCCTCTTAGGTCTGGTCTCCTCTAGCTCTAAATTTATGGTGCTATGATCCCTTGGCCTCTAGTATCTGTTGTTTAGTCTTATCAGTTGTGCTCAGTTCTTCAGAAGCTCAATGAAGTTTTCTTGGCAAAGATACTGGGATAGTTTGCCATTTCCTTCTCTAGCTCATTTTATAGATGAGGAAACTGAGGCAGAGTCAAGTGATTTGACCAGGGTCATTCAACTAGTAAGTTTCTGAGGCCAGATTTCAACTCTGGAACATGAATCTTCTGGACTCCAGACCCTGAACTTTGTCACTGTGCCATAGCAGCCCTTCAATATCTGCTCTTCCCTTATTTCTGATTGTTGAAATTTTTTTTTCTTCCTTCAAGATCCCCTTCAGTTGCCACTTGTTCCAGAAATGCCTTCTCTCAGTTAGATGGGATAGTGGCTATAGTAAGAATCCAAAATACATGAGTTTGAATCCCATCTTAATTACTCACCAGATTTGTGACTAAGTAGTCATTTAACCTCTCTCAGTTTTAGGTCTTTATCTTCAAAATATGGATAATAATAGCATTGGCCACACAATTGATAACCTGGATTGATAGAATTATAGAGGGAATTTCTTATGCCAATTAAATCATAGGTCCAGTCCCATCTCTACTATTATTCTCTAGCTGTTCTAACTCATTCAGGAGTCTCACTTCAATCCTATTCTGAATCTGCACTGTCAACATGGAATCTAGAAGAGAGGCTTCTGGAGACAAGAAGAGTCATTTGGCTTGGGCTTGGCCCTACCTGACACAGATTATCTTTTACCTTAGAATCCATTATTCAGTCCGAAAAGGTTAGCCTGAGATTCCCTTCAGGGTGGATTCTCACAGGAACAAGGATCAAGTACAAGCTTTGGGGTCTCCAACTTACAAGCTAGTCCTAAAACTTGGGGTTCATCAGATCTTACTAGGCTACAAGTTTGGGGTTTCTAGATCCCATGTTGATGACACCTATATCTGTCAGATATTTGCAAACTATATAATTTGACCCTTGCCATCATTGTTTTTAAAAAAATCAACCGAATGTAGCCCCCAGTACCTCATTGTTTCAAAGAAAGGTCTTTGGAAGGAAGGACATATATACTTAGAGAACCGAATTTGCCACACAACTTTAATTTCCCAAAGCAATATAGCCATTCAGTGACAGAACTGGGTCTAGAATCTACATCTTTTTAGCCCCAAATAACCTTGATAAGAAAGATCTTTCTTGTAAGAATAGCATCCAATAAATTATATAAATGCAGCAAATATTAAGCAACTCCTTTCTCAATGGTCCTACACCAAAGTGTGAGTCAATAAGGGTTCTTGAAATAAAATTTTCCAACTGTACATGCTTTGAAAACTTACCTTAAAAAACTTTTCACCATAAACCAACAATTATGGCCAAAGGACAAATTAATTATATGGCCTAAGCTCACTTTGGGGAGTAGTAGCATGGTTCATCATCCTAGTAAGACTTTTAAAACACATTTTTGTAGGATATCTTTTTAAATGGGAGGATCTTGAGAGGGAATAGAACTTCATCAACTTTTCAAGAGATGCAAATTTACCCACATCACAACTAGCACAAGGGGGCATCAGAAGCTACTAAGGCTGAGGACAGGACTTGAAGTACAGGAAACATTTATAGATTCTCCCAGAAGACTACACTGAAAGTAGCTATTTCCAACAGCCCTGAAAACTTTGTGCCAGTGGCAGAATAGTTTGACTCCAGGCAGGAAAGAAAATTGATCTTCCCATCATCTACTTACTGTAATATTCACCATAATGTTCCCATTCAGAAATAAAGAAAACCGTGACAATATACAACTGGTAAGACTCTGGAGAGCCAGATACAAAATTAAGTGGTAATAAGCAAATCATCCATTAAGAATATGACTTTGAAATGGTAGTATATTGGAGCAAAGTTACAATACAGTCAGATTTAACACAATATATTTTCTATTTTCTCCATAGTTTTTACATTGAGGGCATTAGGAGTTATGTAGTGTACAACACATTTTGGGAAGCATGGGAGTACTTGAGAAGAATGTTTATACACAAATTCTACACAGAATTCCTGTTCCTCACAAATGATTCACAATCCTGAATATGTACTTTGCTGTTAATTAATATGGATGTTGTCTATACCATTTCAATGCTAATATTAGCTTCATTTGAGTTTTCAGCTTAATTGTAGGAGAAATAATATCCTCCTAATTATCGTGTTAACTACATTGTGCTTATATGATAGCTTAACTCTCTAGACACTTCCCTGCGACACCTCAAAATAAAGATGCAGGTGAGTTAACATCACCTTGTAATTTTGACCTTCTATTTTTTTCCGACATGTGCTTAAATGTATAAACACTAATTTAGTTAACAGCAACCTGCCTTTGAGTTTCATACTGTTCACAAAATCCCTGGAACAATTAGATGAATTTTGCATATGATTGAATCATGGCTGAATTTCCCAACTTTACTTAGAGACAAATACCCATTATTAGCTCTATTCTTTCTCTCTCTGTATTTAGCATAACTCTGACCTGGGATACAGAAAGGTTAGACTCAAGTACTTGAAAGGATTTAGGATCTTCTCAATCTGATTGTTCTTTCCAAAGATGCAGGTTGCAACCCATCCATGCTGGCCCATTCTATGGGCTCTTTTCCATGTATATTATGTTTACCACAATGGATAGCTCTGGCCCTCTTTTCAGGAGAAATCTTGACATCCCTAGGATAATAATTGAGCACCCCACTGTCATTAGCTGCTCTCACTACATAACCAGCTCATCTTCTTTTTTAATCATACATTCACCTGATCATATTCAGTTCTACTTTGCAGTGACTTCATGAGGACAGCGTATTTGTAGGGGAATATTGGAGACGGTGTAAGATATGGAAGCCAGATTTTGGAGAATATTGAATGTCACACTAAGAAATTGATGTGAACAGAAAATGAGCAGCTATTAGAGATTTTTGAACAGGAGGGTAGCATAGTCTTTCAGGAAAATGAAATAAGTTCTCCTCTATAGAATGGATTATTGGGAAGTTTAAATTAGAAATAGAGAAGCCATTGAAGAAAAGTATTGCAATAGTCCAAGCTTATATCAATGAAGGGCTAAACTAGGGTGGAAATGACTAGGGAAGAGACAGACACTAGACACATTAGAAAGGAAGAATCAGCAGGACAAAACTTGCTAATCTAGTCAATAAGTAAAGGTGAGCAAAGACAATGGAGGAGTTAAAGATTATTCCAAAGTTTCAAATTAAGTGACTTGGATAATGATGTCACAGATAAGGGAATCTAAGGAAAAATGATTTCAGGAAAAGATGGGGAGTTGAATTTAGACATGCTTTTGCATCAACAAACAATTGTTCAACAGACCAAAAAAAAGCAGGAAATCCATGCATGTGGGAAATCTTTATATATACATTCCTATAGACTTTGCTGCATATTAGAGAATACTATCTGTTTGGTTTATATTACCAGATCTTTTCTGTTCACAAATAAAATAAAGCTAATTTACCAAAGGCAATTGCTACTAATATAGCCATTTGAGTTTGCTCACATGCCAGTGGGTGCCATGATTTTGAAGTCAGAAAAGAGAATGGTGGTAGGTCATCCTCAATTCTGGTCATTAAAGATGTACATTTTAGATTTGTAGGATAATAGATTTAGAGCTGAAAGAAACTTGGAAACAAGTTAATATGATCACATTACCAAAAGGAAATTGAGGTCCAGGAGATGTTAAGGTAGTAAGTATCCAAACAAGAATTTAAAATCAGGTCCTCTGAGTCTAAAGACACCTCTCTTTGCACTTTATCCCCATGATGATGCAATAAGTAGTTCACTTTCTCTACCGTGAGTTAACTGTAAATGTCTCCGTTTGGCACCCTAGTTTCTATCCTGGCACACATTTGTCATGCTTTACCTCTTTCATTGCATGTAGGTCCTTGATTAAAGTAGCTGTGTGTCACTTTTCCTGTCTTCACTCATTTATTTGCCTATTGAATTCTGCTTTGATTCTTCTTCTCTCCAACCACAGGAAAGAATCTTTTAATATCAAAGTCAACTATTATTGAAGTAGCAGTCCAATAAGTATTGTTATGTAAAGTTTACACTTGAAGTTCATGATCAACAGAATTCTTCCCTTACCTCCCAACCCCAAACTACAATTTAGATTAGGCAACCGAAGCACATTTTCCTGTGGCTAAGTTCCTTTATGCAATGGTTACTATGCAACAAACTCTTAAATTTTCTTTCATCATCCATGTTTTCAGTTGGGAATGTATCTAATTAAGTAGCGTTTACTGTACTTGTGATAAAGTGACCTTTCTCTTATTGTAGAGAGAAATTGCCTGTGTTTTTACCATATGTGTAAAGCCACTCAATTCTTGCGAAACTGTATAATGGGTTTCTAGGCAAGGACTATTTCTCCTTTGAAGGGAGGGGGAGTGGAGAGAGACTATTCTAAAAATGACTCATTGACTTGAGAATATCATGAAGCAGGAAAAGATAAAACAGGCAGTTGAATCAGGATAGTTATGAAGAAGTAATTGAATATAGGGAGATGTTAGTCTCACATGCTCTTCAAATAGACCAAAAATAAGAGGAGCAATTAGAAGGAGGAACAAACAGTGTCGGATCTAGAGTCAGGGAGACCTGAATTCAGATCTGGTCTCACACACTTATTAGCTATATACACCCTGGGCAAGTCACTTAACCTTGTTGGCCTCAGTTTCTTCATCTATAAAATGAACTGAAAAAGGAAATGGCAAACCACTCAAGTATCTTTGCTAAGAAAATTCCAAATAGGGTCACAAAGAGTTGGGCATAATTGAAACAACATGACTGAACAATAAGAAGATCTATTGAAAATATCCTGTAGCCAGACTTTGGTGGGAGGTGTCAGAGGGGACACTAGGTTGGATATTAGAAAAGTTATCTGTTCTGAACATGGTGATAGAACTATATGGAGACATGGATTGAGCCTTCAAAATATCAACTCCCAGAGCTGGAGTGGACCTTCAATGCCATATAATCCAGTCAATGACTGAAGAGGAATTTTAGCTGCAACATCTTGCTATTATCTCCTGAAAGAGTCCATTTTACTTTTACACAGCTCTAATGGTTAGGAAGATTTCCCTTGGATGAACCTAAATCTGCCTCTATAATTTTTTTGTATTCTTCTTGGTTTCCTTCTCTGGGGATTAGCAGAAAAAGTCTACTTACAGGATGCTCTTTCAAATGCTTGAACACAGCTACCATGTCTTCATAGTCTTCTTCAGGATAAATATTCGAACTGATCATCATACGATTGTATTTCTAGTCTCTTCACCATCAGAGTCATTTTTATAAGGACATATTCTAACTTACCTTCCCCAAATTTGTGTCTAGAATTGAACATAATACTCTAGATGTGATGAAGTGCCATGGTATGATAATTTCTTTTCTTTGATTCTTCTTAATATAGCCTGTTTGCTTTAGACTTTAGTTTTAGTTTTTGGCTATCAATCAAAAAGAAGTACAATCAAAAGTTGTACTTTTGATTCCCATCGAGCTAAACCCTAGATCTTTTCTTAGATGACCTGTTATTTATCTGTACTTCCAAAAATTGTTCTTGTGAGGTTGGTTCCTTGATGGCAAACATGAGTCTTTACTTTTACCTATATTAAATGCCATTTTATCCCATTGGATCCATCATTCTAATCTGTTAAAATATTTTTTGCATGCTGTCCCTAGTGTGTTTGTGATTCCTCCCAACTTCCAAAATTGACAAATGTGTCAATTTGTAATAAAGAAGTCTGCTAAAGGAGCAATAAGATAAATGAAATTAGTTTAGTTTATCTTGCTTTTGATGAAGTCCTGAGTAGCTTTTAGTTAATATTCTTTCCCTTTCTAAATGGTAACAATCCCTTTAGTAATATATTTAGAATTGCACATGCAACTGAAGATAATTTCATGAAGCCATAATTTGGAGAATCCATCCTTATATTCTACTTCATGTTTCTCATCTTCCTTGATTCCTTAGTAAAGCTTTGTAAAGCTGACCTTTTCTCAGTGGGATTAGGAAAAGGAAGATTTGCCAACATCTGACCCAGGAAGTCAAGCAAAAGGATCAAGTTTCCTTTGGGGGTCAGCTTAGGTTGTTGATAGTGGAGGAGAGAAAAAGAAGGACCTTTGGGTGGAAATTAGGAATTCAGTGGTGGAAGTTGCATCTAGACTCCAGTTATCAATTGCTTCGTGGTGATAGAAAGTATGAAAAAGTTCATAGACAGGATGAAGATCTCATTTTCCAAGGCCAAAAGCATTGAAGTGACAAGCAAAATGAGAGAAAATTCTTTTTGTTCTTTTCTGTAGACCTTCTCATCCAAGGTGGTAGGGGGGAGACAGAAACAGGAATAGACAAAGTATAAAGAAAAGAAAATCCCAGAAAGGAAGCACAGCAAGGAAAGGCAAAAATATGGCATTTAACTGACAAATACCACTACAGGTGCAATTTTGTACAGAATTTTAAAAAGTAACTTTAATTGTGTGGTGTGAAATAAAGTTTTTAGCTTCAAAAAGTCTTCCTCATCCTTAAATGAAAGCAATATCATGCTTAGAATTATTTAAATGGTTTTATGTAGTCTGGAATAGGTTCTTTCCTACATATTTAGAGAAATTTGGTTTAGAAACTTGATCAGTATATAGATTTTTGAAAATTGCCTATGAGTAGAGCATCCGTTTCCACTTAAACACATGGTTGCCATTATATGTATTTGCAGATGTGAATCTTAAACACAGCAGCTTTTCCTGTTTGACATAAGAAATTCTCTTTAAACTGGCAAAATAAACTGTGGTTTGGATTAGGCAATCCTCTAGGTTGCCAGGTCTTTTTTTTTTCTTCTGGGATATTAAAAGTTCATCAGGATATTTTATTTTATTTTAATTTCTAGCCAGCTTTCTAGGTGGTCAACTTTCAACTCCTTGGGAGAGTGTCTTTTTTTATTACCACTCATTGGTGCTAGGTATTTAGAACTGCAAGGGACCTTCAAGCCAATCAAGTCTTATCCCTTTATTCTTGCAGTTGAGGAAAGACTAGAGAAATTAAATGACTTGACCAAGGTCATCCAGGTAATTAGTGGTAGGTCTGCAACTGGCTCCTGCCCCTGCCATTTATAGAATGACAGTCCAGTGCTTCTTGCCACTATAATATTTTGTTTTTCTAGTTTACTAATATATTCAGAATTAATAAAATTTGTAAAAGACTCTAAAAGTCTAATTAAAATACCTGGTGTATTGTATACAATAGGCACTTAAAGTCTGCTGAGACAATTTTATTAACTAAATGAATATATGTATGTATATAATATGGCACTATATATTTATTTATATGCATATATAAATATATATTATATGCTAAATTTTTATTAAATCGTTTTTATTAAAAGATGAATTATGTGTTCCAACTTATTTAATGTTATTCTTAAGATTGATCTTTTTCATTATTCACTTTTACATATTATTTCCAATTTCCCAAGAAAGCTTTTATAAGCATCTAGTCAGCTTCATTTTTTGAGGTGTGATTGACAAAATAGGAAAAACCCAATTTACTGAATATATTATAGTGAGGATTCCCTGTGTGTATAGTTGGGACTAGATGATCACTGAGCTCTGTTCCAATTCTCAGATTCTATGATTCTCTCTTCTGGGTCTTATTCATGTGAGTTTAGGCAGAGAAAAATAGAATGTCAACTGATTAGTGGGGAAATAGCAGGCTTTCTGATAAATGCACTGTTATATTTGTATCATTTTTATCAGAGATACCCAAGGTTCCAAAACTCTGGGTTACATGGAGTATTATTTTCCCTTTCTCTGTTTCTATCTTTCTTCCTCAATTGTCTCTGTCTCTGTCTCTCTAATACTTTTTTTAAACATCATTATCATCATTTTCCTCACTATTCCTCCATAACCATCCTATATAATATGTAGTGTTTTTAGACAAAAAGAGAAAAATAAGAGAAGAGGAAAAATTGACCAATCAAATTGAAAAGATGTGGAAATATATGTGATGTGCAACACTTGTGGGTCTCCCACTTCTGTGAAGGGGTAGGGTAGGGATGCCTTCTCATTTCTCTCTCTTTTTTGAGCTATATATGTTCTTTATAATTTTCCAGCATTCACTTTTGATTTTTTAAAATTGTTCCTTGCCTTTACATTGTCATGATCTTATATATTGTTTTCTTGACTTTGCTTATTTTACTCTGCGTTAGTTCAGGTGGATCTTTCTATGCTTCTCTGTATTCATTATATTTGTCATTTCTTACAACACTGTAATATTCTATTTCATTTGTGTACCACAATTTATGTAGCTGTTACCTACTCCATGGGCATCTATCTATTTTGTTTCTTTGCTGTCAGAAAAAGTGCTGCTATGCACTTGTTGGTGTGTATAGGGACTTTCTTCTTATCGATGGCTTCGTTGAGTTATAAGTCAAATAATGAAATCTCTGGCTCAAAGAGTATGGATATTTTAAACATATTATTTACAAAAATACCTTTCTAAAATGGTTGTATGATTCACAGCTCTACAAACAATGCACTATTGTTCTTAACTTCTTATAATCCCTCCAGCATGGAAGATTCCCATTTTTTGTCCTATTTGCCAATTTACTGGTTATGTAGTGAAATCTCAAGGTGATTTGAATTTATATTTCTCTTATTTTTACTGGTGTTAAATATTCATTCATGTGGCTGTTGATTGCAATTCTTTTGAGAAATTTTTTTTAGTATTCTAGGACCACTTTTCTGTTAAAGAATGGCTTTTGGTCTTCATTAATTGTATATTTTGGATACCAAATCCTTATCAGAGAAATCTGATATAAAGACTTCCTTCCCATTTTTTGCTTCACTTCTTATCCTAGATGCATTAATTTTGTGTAGAAGCTTTTCACTTTGAGCTTGTTCCAGTGAACAGACCAATTCATACAATCATAGGATCAAAGATATTAGAAGGGATCATCTCTTCCAGAGGCTGCCTACCGTTTTATGTGTCATAGACCCCTTTGACAGTTAGTGAAGCAAATGTCTCCCTTTTAAAATAATGTGTTGGGTTTTTTTTTCAAAAAATTTAAAATTGAAGAAATGCTAAATTTCAGTAAGATTAGCAAAAGTAAAGATCCAATTTTTTCCCTAAGTCCACAAACCCCAAGTTAAGAACACTGATTCAACCTAGTATTCTATAGATGAGCAAACTGAAGTCTAACTGCCTTAGGACTACAGGATTATAAATATAAGACTAGAATGGGCCTTGGAAATCATTGTGCCTAACTGCCTTATTTTACTTATTTTACAGATAAGGAAAGAAGCTTGTGGAAGTTGAGCGACTTTCTCAAGATCATAAAGATAACAAATGTCAGGCAGCATTTGAACCCCAGTCTTCTGATTCCAAAGCTAATGTTGTTGGGATTTTAATGCAGTTGCTCTGAATCCAAATCCAGCACCCTTTTTCACCTCACCACACTTGCTTTGGTGTTCTGTTATTGAGCAAAAGGTGGAGAATGTTGTTCACTCATTCACTCCCTTATTCATTCATTCAGTAGTTCATTCATTCAACAATTCATTGAGTATCAGGGAGGTTGATCTGAAATGTACTACAACCAGATCGACCAAGTGATGGTTTTGATTGCTTTGAAGAAGATACCTAGTATAAGGCAATGGAGGATGTGGCCCAATAATGGTTGAGGTAAGATGGACAAACTTGAGCAGACTCATTTGATAAAAGTTTAGGTTTCTTGTGACTTAGTGAAAAGTCAGAGCAGAAGCACATTGAAAGGTTTACAACAAACTTTCCTGACAATCCCGTAAAAGCATTATTATCCTCATTTTACAGAAGAGTACATTGAGGCTAAGGTTAGAAATATTCGAGCCCAATTTTCCAGATTCTGCATCCAGTGATCTTTTCATTAATCCATGCTTTCTTTGACAGCACCAACTTCCAACTAGCTAGTATTTTGGCCACAGACTTTGAAGAGGGAATTTTGTTGAAAGAAAAATAAAATTGTTAACAATAATTCTACCCCTTGCAACAGGGAAAAATCATAGTGATATAGAGTCCAACAGTCTTTTTTTTTTTAAACCCTTGTACTTCGGTGTATTGTCTCATAGGTGGAAGATTGGTAAGGGTGGGCAATGGGGGTCAAGTGACTTGCCCAGGGTCACACAGCTGGGAAGTGGCTGAGGCCGGGTTTGAACCTAGGACCTCCTGTCTCTAGGCCTGACTCTCACTCCACTGAGCTACCCAGCTGCCCCCCAACAGTCTTTTATAAGAAGTAATCACCATTAGGGTCCACTGTGTGATACATACCCATAGTAGGAAATAAATAGATGAGTATTGATTGATTAATTAGTTTCTATTGTCTTCTAGCTGGTGCTCTAGTTCAGTTATTCAAGGCATCCTGAGATACAAAGAGAATCCTCAGTATTAGCAGAGAAAGCCTAAAGCTTCCTTTCCTGATTTAACTATTGATTACTTCTTTTCCAATAGACTCCAAATATCTAAAAATAAGGTGCTAGATTAGGGATTCCTAGTTTATCACTTGAATTTAAAGCTCAAAGGTTTAGATAAAGGCAGTTGAGTTTCAGGACACATCCCTGTTGTGTCCTCTTTGTGCTTCCCAGGGACACTTTTGGCCCTTTAGTTACAAGAGAGCCAACAGGACTATTTATAGATGGGCTGAACTTAAACTCTCTCCTACCCCCAGATCCTTCTTACTTCTTTTTTTTTTAAACTCTTACCTTCCATCTTGGAGTCAATACTGTGTATTGGCTCCAAGGCAGAAGAGTGGTAAGGGTAGGCAATGGGGGTCAAGTGACTTGCCCAGGGTCACACAGCTGGGAAGTGTCTGAGGGTAGATTTGAATCCAGGACTTTCCATCTCTAGGCCTGGCTCTCAATCCACTGAGCTACCTAGCTGCCCCCATTTCTTACTTCTTTAGGATAAATAGGGTTGCACAACCCCACTCTGAGGGACTACCAACAGACATCATTGAGGCATCTCAATTGTTTTTCATTTTTCACTTTTGGGAAGAAATAGTCAAATCACTTAGGGCTCTCTCATTTATAAGAACCCGATTCCTAGCGCCCATCCCAAGATAAGTTGAGACCCCAGAAGCTCCTCCTATGTTTGCCTGGAGATCTGTCTACTCTACTCCCAAATCAGCTTGAACAAAGACTGAGATGAGATAGAAATCTTTGCTAACCTAATTCCTTTTCCTACTGAAGAAGAGTGTTAGGCAAGTTCACCCCAGAGTTCTTTGGAACTAGAACACCTATTTCACTTCGTTTTCTTTAAAATGATGGAAAATCAAGAGCTTTTTTTTTTTTTTTTAACTGAGAACCTCCCACCCCTGTTTTATATGATCATTTTGAATGCCACCTTCTTTTTGTGTTTTCTTTTTCTTGAGGCTCCAATGCAATAAAATGATGACACACTTCAAAGGTTCTCTTTTGTGAGGTCTGAGCAGAGTTGTTGTTCATCCTTCATTTTCAAGGAGGATCAGTGACATCATAGGATGATGTCTTGACTGGCAAGTAAATCACATTTAAGTGAGGCAGAGTTGCACAAAGTCATCAACCTTACTCTCTTTTCCAGAGTCATCAAAGTCCAGTGGCAAGGCAAAAGTCAGGATGACTGGCAACTACCTGGGATGCAGTGGATGACTTTGGTGTCTTTTATAGACTTAAAAGTCTCTAAAAGCTCCACAACCCTCCTTCAGTCACCTTCATGGCAGTTGGTACAAATATTCTCATCTCCCCATTCCTTCAGAAGAAGTCTTCAGATGTCTGGGTAGACATTTGCCTAACTCACCAGTGGATTTGATTCTTATATGCTACCTACAGCCTCGTTTGGCCCATCTGCAGAAATGGTTTATGAGTGTGGCTGTTCCAGATCCTACAGCATCTTGAAGCCATGACAAGAGTTGAAAAGTAGACACCAAAGGGGATAAGCTGTCCTGAAAAAGGTTATTCAAGGAGGACTAGAACCTTTAGTGTGAGGCCTTGCAGAGCCCTTTTCAAGGCTACTTATCCACCTTTGTTGTCCACCTTTTTTTCCAGGAAAAATAGACATATATTCTGCTGGAGAGTTTCCAGTTTGTGAATATTGTCACCTATTTTTCCAGAGGCAAACATTTCCACCTTCAGGGCAAGTCCAACATGTACTGTCGAACTTAACATTCATAGCATATATGTTTTTTATGTCCAGTGGAGCAACCAAAGTAAACTCAAAGGATGGCCATTTCTAGACTAGACTAATTTCCAAACACTACTGTAAGATCTGGATAAAGGAAAATGTTCATTATTGCCTCAATTTGTTTAATATTATCAATCAGTTCACAGAACCAAGGAACTTCCAAAGGAGATCAAGCATTCAGAAGAATGCATTATGGATAAGCATTAAGGTTTATTGGCCATTTCAAAGAAAGGAATCAAGAATGATATCATTAAGGTTGAATGGGGAAACATTTACAAAAGCACGGGAATAATTCCCAAGATACAAACAGGAACAGGGAACATTGAGAGCTGTGATTTCACTGGTGGAGGGAACTTGTGAGGAGAAATTTCCTTTCCTAATACAGATTGGCACATGCTCTGCATTTTCTAGATTTTGAGTTACCTATGGTACTGGGAGATTTTTTTCTTTTTTCTTTTTTTAGAAACCCTTACCTTCCTTCTTGGAATCAATACTATGTATTGGTTCCAAGGCAGAAGAGTGGTAAGGGCTAGGCAATGGGGGTTAAGTGACTTGCCCAGGGTCACACAGCTGGGCAATGTCGGAGGTTAAATTTGAACCCAGGACCTCCTATCTCTTAGCTTGGCTCTCAATGCACTAAGCTACCCAGCTGCCCCTTGGCACTGGGAGATTAAGTGATTTAGTTAGTGTCTTTCCCCAAGGTCTGGTAGGACATGAATTCAAGTCAGAGGCAGGACATGAATTCAAGTTTTCCTAACTTTGAAGCCAGCCTCTGTTCATTGCACTGAACTGTCTCTGGCTAATGAAATCACAAATCTGACCAGAACAAATAAACAAACAACAACAATAAAAACCTATCAAAACCCAAGAAAAATTCTGAGTCATGAAAAAATGTGTTAAAATATAATAATTTGCAATAAAAGCTGTGAAAAAAATAATTAAATGAAATTCTTCTTGGATAAATCCTAAATTAATGTTTGCCCCTTAGACTGCTGCAACCTACACTAGTTCTGTCATCTGAATTGCTGTAGGAACCATTCAATGGACTCTGATGTTAATTTCCATAGCATGGTTCAGGGAAGAAAAATAAAGATGCAAGGAAAATACAGGAGCAGTCATGGACCAGTATCACTATAATAAAAGGATGGAGCTTCAAGAGAGAGGAATACATTAGACAAATATTTGTACATGCAGACATACCCTGGATTGAAATCTCCCTTTAATTTCTTCTTCGTTTTTTTTTAAACCCTTAGTTTTGGGTTCCAATGCAGAAGAGAAGCAAGGACTACGCAATGAGGGTTAAGTGTGCCCAGTGTCACACAGCTAAGACATATCTGGGACCAAATTTGAAGCCAGGACCTCCTGTCTCTGGGCCTGGCTCTCAATCCACTGAGCCACTTAGCTATCTTTACTTTAACTTCTGACTATTGTCTGTCTCAACTCCTTGAACTTTGGAATTCCAGAGGGCATAGTGAAAGGGGAGATTAGAGGAGACTAGGGACCCAGAAAAGAATAGAACTAAAATGGATGGGTATCAGGGAAGGGAAGAATGGTAGCTAGGGAAGGGAGCTTCTGCTTAGCCTATTACAGAAAATGATTTCATGAGCAAAATCAGAGGCAGAAAGAGCATTATGCTGTTCTCTATGGTAGTGGCAATTTAAATTAATTGTTATTCATTGAGCAAGAGATAGAGAGGGATAGGGTATAGTATGCTGGCACAACCTAGCAGGTGGCAAGATGCCCTTGTTGGTTAGCCCTTGGTCTAGCCAGTAGCTGGAGATGAGACAGAATGAGCCTAAACTTTCTGCTTTATGAGATTTGAACTAAATTATCACCGAGTTGAAATTCCTTTGGCATGACTTTCTTCTGCTTTTTCTCCTTCTCTCCCTAGACTTCTTGGTAAAGACACTGTTGAATGCAACATTATGAGCTGTTCTAGCTCTGTTCCCAGAGCCATGAATTGCCTGAGGGTGATCATACCACTACCCAGCCTTCCCAGCCTCTGGCTATTGCTTCCCATTTCAGGCTCCTTAGCCTCCTCTAGGGATTTTTGGTTGTTATGTAAAACAATTTATGTAAGTTTCTCAAGTCTGTGTCTCCTTTGAGACTATTTATTCCTGCCCCACTCAAACCCTCTTGAGTACCACCCCCCCCACACACACACACACACACTGGTGCTGTGTGGCCACCCTGACTTGCGATCCTTTTCCCTTGATTAAAGATACTTTATTATTGCTACTTTAGTAATTTTCTTTAATTCAAGTTGACAGCATTTATTAGTGGACTTTTGTTTGCTGACTTGAGTTTTACTAGCTAAGTAAACACCAAAGATTCTTCTGTCCAGTTGCTCTAGCAAAACTCCATTATATGTATACACATGAAATATATATAACGTATCTACATTTCAACTTATTTTAAAATGCGCACATGGATTTTGAAAAAAGTTGTCCTAATGAACCTCTGGCCCTGCTCTAATGCTCCCAAAATCCTTCTATGGAGTGGTAGTAGGGGCCACATTTGACCTTATTCTAGAAAAATTCAAAAATAGAATTTTAGAATTCTGAATTTAATAATAGAATTTAATAATAGAACACTGAAAGATTTTTTTTTCTGGTTAAATAGGATCATTTACATGAGCAAATTACTAGGTATCAAATATAGGGAAAATCAAACTTGGACTATGGTTTATCAAATATGGAGAGTAGGTAGAATTTTACACAGCCTCTTGACTATGGCAATGAGTACATTTCTGCCATGGCCAAGTTGTCTGCCATTTACACTCAAAGTGCAGGCTGATTTCCCCTTTAAAAAAGAAGGCAAAGGTCTGAACACTGTCTCTCAAGATTATTGGGGAAAATGAAGTATTTCTTTTTTCTTTTTTTTTTTTTTTAATGGAAGAAGCCAAAATTCCTTTCTTGTGTCTGGAAACTGGGAGAAATGTTCCACAGAGGAAAAAAGGAAGAAAGATCACGTAAAGCAAACATTTGAAGAAAAGCAACAAATGCAAAACTCTTCATCAGGGAGAAGGGAGCTGGACCCTTAGATGAGGAAGCAGCCACTTGTCCAACAAGGAAATATGGCATAGATTTCCCTGTTTCTAACAGTTTAGGAATCAGTGAGTGACAGTCAGAGGAAGAAGGCACTAGTAGCAGTTGCTGTTAACTGACTCCACGATGTAGGATCTGAGCAGCAATAGAGAGGTCTCCTGAATTTCTGGGGCAAGAATCCAAGACATGTTTGAGAATCTCTATAGATGTATTAAACAGGATGACTCTGATGACATCCTTCTGATGATTTATATGGGCACAAATACTACTGCCAGAAGGGATGTAGGAAGCACCACTAAAGATTTTAAAGTCGGGAGCAAGAAACTAAAACCCTGAAGAACATAGATAATGGTATTTTTTGTGTGTGTTTTTGCTTTTTTAATCAGTGCTGCCTATCAAAGGTAAGAAATTCAGAAGAGAAACAAAGATTCATGAAATGAACAGCTAGTTAAAAGCTGGGGTCTAAATGTGGGGTTTGGGTTTCTGGATTCCACATAAAATTTAGGAATGACAGTCCTTACTCTAGGAGGTGGTATACTCAACAAGAACTGCTAAGAATATATTTGCCAAGACTGTTATAAATCTGACCAAAAGGGTTTTTAACTGGAAAGCTAAATGAAAGGAGAAAAAACCAAACTATTTATACATAACTATCAAACCTAGATGCCACAGGGAATTGCTGCAAAGCATGTCAGAAGAATAGTTGTAGAGGTAACTTGAAATTCAAAGGAGATAAAATATTAAGAAGGGAGCTTTAGCAATAAAACCAATTGTCTCAACCTATTGTCTATACAAAAATGCACAGATTATGGAGAATGGACAAGATAAACTAGAAAGACTCATCCAAAGAGGCAAATATGACTTTTCAGTAATAACTGAGAGAGTGGAATGAGAACCATGACTGGAATTTAGTTTTTAAAAGATATATCATATTCAAAAGAAACAAAACCACATAAAGTGTAGTGCAGGATGTTGTATTAAGAAGACATACCCAAAAGAAGGAAATCTATGAACTAGAGAAGGCAAGTATGTAATGAATATTTGAGTGAAGACCAAAGGAGACTAAAACTGCCATTGGAATAGACTATATACTACCTGGACAATAAGGAGAAATAGATGAGATAGTGATGAGATGAGATGAAATAATGAGATAATAGATGAGATGAGAGAGAAATATCACAAGCCTATCACAGAGACATAAGTAGTAATGGGGAATTCCAGTTATTCAGACCTCTGCTGAAAGTCTCTCTGTCAAAAGGAAAATAATAAAATTTCATGTGGACTTTGTTATTTTTATCATTCAAAATGTGGAGGGATGAATGAGGGGAATTTTACTCCTGGATTTGCTTTGACCAACGTGGAGGAACTGGTTGCTGGGGTAGAAAATGATGAGGACCTTGGGAAAAATAACCACTTCATCTTAGAATTCATGACAAAGGAGAGGAAGGCCAAGCATAATCTGATAAGCACCTTAGTTTTAGCAAAAAGGAGATTTCAAAAGCTTCAGAAAAATATGATTGGTTTCCTAAGTATGAAAATTCTATATGGCAAGCCAATCCATGAAAGCTGGGAAGATCATAACAAATATATAATGAAATATTAAAGTCACAAAGATAAGGAAAGTCATTGAAGAGGAAAGTGAGGGCTGTATAAAGTTTACTAATGTGGATGCACAGTTTTTTATTACAGGAGTTTTATTTTTATTTTTTAATGATAGGATGGTCAGGTGGGACAGAATGAGGGCCTAAGGCTGAAGTTGCCAAAATAATGCTTTCAAAAGATAAAAGACATAAAAGCGTCATGGAAACACTTTTTTTTTTTTAATACACAAAAGAACTGAAGGAAAGCTAGGAAAAATTAGATCAACAAAACAGCTTTGAAAGTTTACGTCTTAATTTATTATAAACTTAAAAAGAAAAGTAATTATACAAAGAAAGATTTGATGTTTCATGAAGTTTCTTTTTTTGATTCTACTATGTATATAGGGACATTCATTTTACTTAGTGCTTATTAAGTTCAGAATAAAAACAAATAAAATGTGAATACCTAGGGAATTCATCAGCCAATTTAGATTTTGAAAAGGAGATGAAAATGGAGGATGAATACAAAAGTATGTCATAATTGTGTCGAAGAGTGAATCAAGGCTGATAATAATGCCAAGAACAACCAAATTTAGTTTTAGGTACTATTGGGGGAAAAGAGGAAGCATACAAGGAACAAAAAAAAGTGACCACTGACAGTCTTACAGAGATAAGAAGCAGAAAAAGTATGGGGACATACCATAGAATGTGGTACCAAAAATGCTTTCTTTATAGAGATCAATACTGTTTTAAAGCCTATTATATCTCAGGCACTGTTCTAGAAGATGAAGATGCAGTTACAAAGAACAAAGCATTCCCTCCTCTCAAGATGCTTACTCATCTTAAAAGGCCTGGTTGAAATGACTTCAGTAGAACAAAGCAGAAAAATTGATGTTTAATGAAACTCATGAAAGAATAGTTGGAAAAACTGGGTTTCTGCTCTATTCTGTGAGTGATGTTAGGCAAGTAGTTTGACTTCTCTTGGCCTTAGGTTCCTCATCCATAATATTAAGGTACGGAATTAGACTGAATTAGAAGTCTTTATTAGCTATAAAATTCTGTGATTATGTTGTAATCTCAAATTATAAAGAAATGTTAAATTATATTCAGTAGGTTCTGTAAAAGGAAGCATGAAATTTATTTTAGAAAGATTTTCATCATAAATGATTAAAATTATAATAAAAAAAAGTTGTAGGGTTTAAAACACTCACCTAAGCAGCAAACTTGAAAATGGCTCATTCCCACAGGGTGCTGAGTAGCTGAAGTATTTAATGTATTTTCACTTGACTGAGATCAGAAATGTGTCAGTTTATTTTTAATCTGTTTTTATTTCCTCCAGATTTCTTATTTACTTAAGATATATTATCTAACCCCATATTCACCAAGATATAATGTGTCGATTTTCTTGGTATGATAGATAATTTTAATAAGCGTTTTATATGAGATAATTTTTTTCTCTTTGCTCCACAGACCTGTGCTAATTTTCATAAGAGAACTGTATGTCCTGTTATGTTTGTATTCAATTCAGTGAATATTGATAGTTAGGAAGTTATGAATCTCTAAATGAAGGTCAACACTACTATTTTTCTTGTTACTGGAAAATTTTGAGATTTATCTTTTTTAAAAAATGAAATGTCTTTTAGGTCTTTATCTCGAGAGTATATATTGCCCAATTACTATTTTATTTTGTAAAGAAATGTAAAGATGGAATCAAAGACACAGTTGTAAATGATATTAGAGATTAGACAGTAGAGCCTTTCATTTTTTAAAATGCTGTGTAAATATTAGTTAGTATTATTAATGTCATGATAATGTCCCCAAATGGTCATTCATTCTCTGCTTGAATACTTTCAGTGACTAGGAGTTCATTGCTTCACAAAGTAGCCCATATAATTTTTTTGAGTAGCTCTAATTCTTACCAAATATTCCTTTTATAGGAATGACACCTAGATCTCTGTAACTTCTATCCTTTGTGCTTAGTTCTGTTCTTTGATGTTCCTGAGAGAAAATATAGTATACTGGATATAATTGAAGTAGGACATGTAGTTTCAAATTTTATTAGTTACTTACCCAGCTGTTCAATCATGGGCAAATCACTTAATACAAACGGTCTCAATTTCCTCATTTCTAAAATGGGGATGATAATAATTTGCTCTACCTATCTTATATATTTATTGTGGGGAAAGGGCTTTGTAAACCTTAAAAACTTTATCTATGTGAGAGATAATTTTGTATGTATTTTCTAAACTCTCTTCCATAGGGATAACCTGTTAACTCTTTGAAGACAATAAGCATAACTCGCCCTGATTAAGTCTTCCTTCCTTTCTTTCCTTCTTTCTTTCTTTCTTTCTTTCCTTCCTTCCTTCCTTCCTTCTTTCTTTCTTTCTTTCCTTCTTTCTTTCTTTC
>NC_058132.1:239100260-239144357 GCF_016433145.1 Gracilinanus agilis
CTTCCTTCCTTCCTTCCTTCTTTCCTTCCTTTCTTTCTTGTTCTTGTTCTTCTTTTCCTTCTCCTCCTCTTCTTCTTTTTCTTTTCTAAGACAGAAGAGTAGCAAAGGTTAGGCAACTGAGGTGAAATGTTTTGACTAGAAAGATTTGAATCCATGTTTTCCTGTCTCTCAGCCTGGCACTCTATTCACTGTGCTACCTAACTGCCCCCTTTCAACCCCTCATCATATGAAATATTTTCCAGACTTTTTATTACCTGGTCATCAGCTGCCGTACACAATTCCAAGTTGTTAATGTATCTCTCAAAACACCATGTGAACCCGTCCATATTCCAGGTGTGTTCTAAATAGATGGGACTTCTCTCTCTTTTGACTTGGATATTCTATTAATATAGTCCAAGATTACATCAGATTTCTGGCAGCTGTGTCCGACCACAATGTATTTGCTGTCAACTGAAGCCTCCTAGGTTTTGGTGTCAAAGTGGTTGATTCAGATTCTCCCCACCCTTATAGAATATCAGTTGGGAGGAATTTTAGAGTCTATCTCATCAAACCTGTATCTGTTCCTCTAAAATATTTTTTTAAAGGCTAAATATTCCTAGTCACTTCAGCATATGGCATGATCTCTAGTTCTTGCCTTTTGGGTCACTACCATCTTCTGAATATTCTCTAGCTTGTCTATGTCCTTCCTAAAATATAACATCTAGAACTGAATGCAGCTCTCCAGAGATGGTCTGATGAAGGCACAAGGATAGAAGACTATTTTACGTATTCTTTTTTAAAATTTTAATTCAACAAGCATTTATTAAGCTTGAACTATGTGTCAAGCACCATGCCAAATAAACACTGGAGGTATGAAAAGAGGCAAAAGACATTCCCTGCCCTCAAAGAGCTTACAATTCAGTCAGGAAGACAACAGGTAAGCATATATATGATATATCATGTGTAAGGATGGATTGCTGTAAGGGGGATGGGATAAAAGGAGCCAGAAGAAGGCAGTTGGTGACAGTTACTGACTCTTGAGACCAGAGAGAATTCTGGGAAATTCTCTGGAGGAGGAAAGAGAGGAGAGGTCTTTGGATAGAGGACTGGGAGGAGATAGGAGGAGGACATCCCAGCTCAGATCCAGTCCTGAGGGCTTCCTGAGGATCTTTCTTTGGAAATTGAAAGCCTGATTCCCTGATCAAAACCATTCCCTCACATCTCACCCATCAATACTTCAACCATCGAGTTAGCTAAGTTTTTTGGACTCCATTTTGGGAGGGATCTCTTAGTCTCCTTCTCTTATTACCCAATCTTGCTGAGAGACCCTTTTTAAGTCAAACCTTAAGATTATAGAAAAGGATAGAAATAGAAACAGAAGGAGAAGGAGTGAGGGGAGGAACTTAGATGTGGGAACCACTGGGGATCCCACCCAAGTGATGGACCCCATAGCAATAGCTAAGCGGGCACCCCAAAAATCCCTCTGCCCTTCATCCCTTTCCCAAATTCCTGAATTGTGAATAATAAAAGCCATTCATTAGTCAGATAGTATTCCAGAGTGCCTGAGAGACAGTAAGGGAGAAGGGAACCACAGCTTGGTCTGGCTGCCTCTATCTTGAAGCCAGATCACCCACTGTGAAGTTGACTGACCTCGGGGGAGGCTTGTGTGAATCCCACCCTCATTCAGAATTGGATTGGGGTACCACATACCTCATCTTATAGGGAAGCCTTGTCCCCAACTCCTGTGGGGCAGCACAACCACCCAGGTCACCCAGTTTTGGGGTGACACCCCCTCAACGTCTCCTAGTGTATATTTGGCCCCAGGGGAGAGCTGGAAGAGAGATTCACCTCATAGACTCTCTCTGTCCCTTCTATCAAACATTGGTTATGGGCTCTTAATTATTATTACACACACACACACACACACACACACACACACACACACACACACACATATATATATACACACACATGCAAACAGAGGAGAAACAGGAAATTATTAGAAGAGTAAAATTAAGAAGGGTTAGGGAAAGATTCCTCTAGAAGGTAGGATTTTAGTTGAAGGAAGTTGGTAAGGTCAGTAATAGGAGTGGCGAAGGAAGAGTGTTTCGGTTCATTATAGTTTTTTGGACACTGATTTCTTTTTTCTCAGCTTTCTATCATTTGCAAATTTGATAAGCATGTCATCTATGTCTTTGGTCAAACCACTGATTAAAATGGGTCAAGCACAGACCTTTGGAACATGCCACTAAAGATGTTTGTTCAAGTCCACATCAAATAATTAATTACTACTAATCTAGACAATTTATATCTTTGTAAGTATTCTTCCATTTTTCTTAAATTGGTAAATTTGTTAGCATATAACTGGGCAAAATAATTTCTAATAATTGCTTTGATTTAATCTTCATTAGTGGTAAATTCACCCTTTTCATTTTTGGTAGTAGTGATTTGCTTTTCTTTTCTTTTTTAAAAAATTGTATCAACCAAAGGTTTATTTATTTTGTAGTGTTATGATTAAAGTTCTCTGGAGACTGTGTCTTAATTTATACTTTTTTATTCAATAATAAAAAGCAGACAGAGAAAGAAAAAGAACCAGCCACATGTGGCCAGCTGCCTTTCTTCCTAAGCTGACTGCAGTAGCCCCAAGTCAGAAGGTGCACCTCTTCAGACCAAAACTTCAAGGGGAAAGAGCAATTTCCTCTCCCCTCTGCCAGTTTATGCTCTTCCTAAGTCTTTTTGATTGGATGCCTCCTCTTAGATCTGACAAGAAGACACTAGGCGTCACCACCACATGACATTTAGAAAGCCCACACAGTGCATGTGCACTCTTTTCTACAACTCTGTCTAGCTCACTTAATTATTTTTCCACTGAAGAGGCTTGTTTACAGATGAAAAAAAGAATATCTCCATCCTTCTTCAGCAAGGATAGAGAAACAAGTTCACAGCTTCAGATTTAAATCAAAAATTTTTCCCTTTAAAATTCATAGGTTGTCTTAGGGTGCCAAAAAAGGATACAGATTAATATTAACTTTACAAAGTAGCATTTTTTAAAAATCAAGTCAGCTCTTAGTTTTATTTGTTAATTTGATGGATTTTTTACATTTAATTTTGTTAATTGCACTTAAAATTTTTATTTCCAATTTAGTATTAGAGATTTTGTTTGTTCTTTTCTTTCTTTTTTTTAAATTTCAATTGATTAATTAATTAATTAAGAATATTTTCTCATGGTTATATGATTCATATTCTTTCCCATTCCTCTTCCCTCCCCCCCTCATAGCCAACGAGCAATTCAAATGGGTTTTACATGTATCATTGATCAAGACCTATTTCCATATTATTAATATTTGCAATAGAGTGATCATTTAGAGTCTACATCCCCAATCATATCCCCATTGAACTATATGATCAAGGAAATATTTTTCTTCTGCTTTTCTGCTCCCACAGTTCTTTCTCTGGATGTGGATAGCGTTTTTTTCATAATTTCCTCTGGATTGTCCTGTGTTCTTTTTCTGGTTTTTTAAAAAGTTGTATGCCTCATTTATTGCTCTATTCTTTCTCTGTCTTACTGATATAAGCATTTAGAGATATACATTTTCCTCTAATTATTGCTTTTGCCATATTCCATAGGTTTCATTTATGGACAGGAGAAGAATTTATGAATAAACACGAGAAAGAAAGCACTGTGAAATGTAAAAGAATAATTTTGAAAAATTAAATCAAAAAAAGGTTTTGGTTAAATGAAACTAATATAACTAAGATTAGAAGGAAAACAGTAAATTGTGGGGAAAATTATAGACAATCTCTTGGCTAGAGGTCTCATATATATATGTATATATATATAAATTTTGTCAAGTTTATAAAAGTATGAGTCATTCCCCAACTGAGAAATGACCAAAAGATATGGACAGAATGTTTTTGAATAAAGAAATCAAAGCTATAGACAAATAAATAAAAATGTTCTAAATCATTATTGATTAGAGAAATGCAAATCAAAATAACTCTGAGATATCTCACATCTGTCAGTTTGACTGAAATGATAAAATGACAAAATGACAAATGTTGGAGGGGATGTAGAAAAATGGAGATACTTATATACTATTGTAGAACAGTGAACTGATTCAATCATTTTGGAGAGCAATCTGAAATTATTCCCAAATAATTATAAATTTATGTATACCTTTCAACTCAGCAATACCACTCTTAGGTTTATTTCCTAAGGTGATCAGGGAAAAAGGAAAAGAACCTATATGTTCTAAAATATTTATAGCAGCTCTATTTGTGATGGCAAAGAACTGAAAACTGAAGGAATGCCTATCAATTGGGGAATGACTAAACAAGTTGTGGCATATGGTTGTGATGGAATAAGAAATGATGAATTGGTTAACTTAAAAAATATGGAAAGACCTATATAAAATTACAAAGAATGAAACAAGCAGAACCAAGAAAACATTATATACAGCAATAAAAATATTGTTTGAAGAATGACTTGCGTATGTCCAACTCCCAAGAAAGAAATGATAAATAGAAATAAGCAAAACATAGCTTAATGTATATAGGTTTTAAATTTTTTTGTCAAATGATGCTTTTCTCTAGTGAGGGGAGGGAAAGTAGATAATGAGTTAACCTAGGAATTTTAAACAAACAATAAGCAAATAAATTAACAATTAAAAAAATAGTGATAGCATTTAGGATCTGGCCATTGTCTAGATCTGAAACCACTCTGTTATACTTTCATCCATCTTGCTTCTTATCTTATCTCTAAGAATATATGAAAAACGTTGCCAAATCATCTTAATGAAAGCACCAACGTCAGCCTTATCATTATCAGGTTCTCCCCTAACTCTTTAGATTTTCTCTACCTTGCCACAGAAATTTCTTTGACTTCAAAGTTCACTTACATCTACCAGAAGAAGTATCTTCATTCCTTTGTCCACCTCTTCTGCTCTGTTGGTTCCTCTTAGAATCTACTTTTTAATGAAAGTACCTGGGTTGGCCATGCCATCATTCCTCTCTAGGCTTCATTTTTCACTTCCAGACGTGGACTTTTTCTACTATGTCCCCTGCTCACATATCTTCTCCCTTCCTCCCCTTTCAGTTTTATTTTACACATTGTCTTTCCCTATTAGAATGTAAGCTCACTTTGGGCAAGGAACTGTATTTTTCTTGTATTTGTATGCCTAGGTTAGCACAGTGCTTGGCACACAGTAGGGCTTAATGAACACTTGTTGACTTGATTCATTGATTTGCATTGTTGAAATCTACATATTTCCATTGTTCATCAATCTAGTCCTATCAAAAAAGAAAATGAACTTAGTCTGGTGTGACCTGTTCTCGATGAAGGTATGCTGGCTCTTAGTGGTTCCTGTTTATGGTTCTAAATACTCACTAACCAGTTTTTTTTATAATAAAGGCTTCAGTTTTCCCAGCAAAGTGAAACTCACCAGTCTAGGACTTGCAGATTCAGATTCCTCACCTCTTTGAAAGTCATGGCATTTTTTCTCTTCTAGTCCTCTGATGCTTTTTTCTGTTCTTTAGTCTTTGAAAAATAAATGATAGTAGGTCAACATTCACAATCACTTATTCTTTCAGGACTCTGGCATACTGTTTGTTTGGGTCTGGTGAAAAACTCCCTTAGGGAAGGTAAGCTCTCTGTTACTATCACTTCACTTATCATGAGTTTCAACTTCCTTTTACCTTTTAAAAAATTCATTCCACACTTTCCAGTTCAAAAATCATTCTCTTTGGCAGAGAATGGATGGGGCCTGAATCTATGATTTCATTGGTATAGGGAATTCCTGGGCAAGGAAAGTCCTTTACCAAAACTCTCAACAACTTATTAGTTACTCATCAAGTTAAGGAATTGCTTGAGGCATTGACAAGTTAAGTGACTAGCCTAGGGTCACATAACCAGCATGTGTCAGAAACAGAACTGGAACCTCCATCTTCCTGGCTTTGAGGCTACTTGCTATATTGCCTCTGGAAGACAGAACAGAATACTTTTCTGTTTGACAGTGATCATCATTCATTCCACTCAGAACAGTGATCCTACTTTTGCTTTTCTTCCCCCTTCTTCTTGCTCCCAAAATAGCTTAAAGGAGTCTCCCCCCCTCACCTCCTTTTGGTACTTATCTTTCAAAACTAACCTCAGCTCACTCTGGACTTATTTGAATCTCAATTCCATCTTCCAGCCCTCTGTCCTTGCAGTCCTGTGCCATCTGCAGATTTGATAAGTCTGCCTTGTAGGTCTTTATCAAAGTAATTTATAAAAATGGCAAATGACAAATTATATGGCTCTGCAGTAAGCCCCTAGAAACCAGTTTAATGTTGACAAGGATCCAATAAACCCTTCTAGGGGCATTTGTTTTAGTTGTGAATCCAAATGGCTATTATCATCCAATCTACATTTCTCCATCTTGTCAACAAAAATGACACCAAAGACTTTTAAAAATGCTTTCCTGAAATAAATATACTTTATGTCCATTACATCCCTTGTCTCCTCTCATGGCTTTTTAGTATGCTATATTGACCAAAAGGGAAGCTATCAGTTATAGAAAACATGACTAAATTCCACACTCATTTAGCTATATTATATATTGTCTTCTATTGGGTTTCTTATATTTAATAACTTTATGTACTGTATAGTATTAATGCCTCCCGGAAAAATCACTATCCTTCAGTTTTTTACTTTTTCAAATATATGAATTGCTAAATAAAACATCTGGGCTTGATGAGAAAAAAGCAAGGGAAACCAATGAATGGCCTCAAGATAAGCTGAAAAATAGTTTTAGTTGGGCCTATATTAGGCAGATAAACTTATTTGTGTCATCCAGTGCTTATCATTGTGCTTGTGACATTCATTGTTCAATTTGGCCAATAGGAGAATCCCAAACAAGTACTCTTGCTCATGGCTGGAGGACCGGCAAGACCAATTTTATTCATATGACAGGCTATAGTTGACTTAATAAGGATTTCGATAAGTATATCATAAACCATGTCAACTAATGGATGAAGCATAAAATTTGAAAGACTAAATTGAGCGTTGCTAGGGTCACTAAGAAAGTTATGAAAACTTTGCTTGGTTAAGGTTTTTTTTTTTTTCTCCAGGTACTGTTGATCTATGTAATAATTTGTCTTGACCCTCAGTGAAACAGGCTGTGCCCCCAAGAGATATGCAGCATTGGAAGCCATGGTGATTGTGTTAGCTGGGGGTTGTCAATATGTGCAAATAATCACCTTATACTGTCATGTGAGTGTTATTCTTGTATTTCTATTGTTTTTCCAGCCCCTATTAAATGGCTTGGAGGTTTGAAAGTAACCCCTTACATTACTTTTAATATAGAAATAATAATGAATGTATCCAGAGAGGTTAGAATATTTAAGGACATCTGGATGAGTTTTTTTAGGATCAGCAAGATGGGCTATTTACAATGTCTCAGATATGTAATTGAAGCCTGGATAGAAAAAGCCTTTTATTCCTCAGCTGACTCTTTGTGACCCCATTTGGGGTTTTCTTGGCAAAGAGCCTGGAGTGTTTGCCATTTCCTTCTCCAGCTCATATTAAAGATGAGGAAACTGAGGCAAATAGCGATAATTGACTTACCCGAGGTCACACGACTAGTAAGTGTCTAAAGCCAAATTTGAACCCTGAAGGATGGATGTTCTTCTCTCCAAACCCAGTACTCCATCCATTGTACCACCTTGTTGCCTCAGAAGAAGCCTACACTGCTACTTTTTTGAAAGGCAATCAGCCCAGAATATTATGGGCAAATTATTCTTTTCCCTAAATCCTCCCACTTATCAGTCATCCAGTGAGAAATCAGAGACTTGGGATGGTGAGAAGTGGTAAAGAATCACATTCTATTTTTATTTAAATAAGATCAGAAGAGTGATTGTATTGGAAGGAAACTCCCAATGAGGAAATTTCTTTTATCAGAAGGAGTTCCTTTGACCTGTTGGGCACCTTCTCATTTGAGAGAGTTTGCTGAGGCAATGAGAACTTAAGTGGCTTATCTAGGATCAGACAGCCAGGAATGCATCAGAAATGGAACTTGAATCTATGCCTTCCAGAGGCCAGCTCTCCATTCTCTGTGTCCTGATCCCTAGATATCATGTTCTCTAAGGTGACAAAAAAGGTTTAGGCAGAAGCTTTTAAATAAATAAGTTATCAAACTGCCAGCAGTTGATGAGAGTTTTCATATCTTGCACTTAAAGTCAAGAGACTTTAACACAGAATTCCATTCCAATCCCTCATTAGGGCATGGAGGAGATCATGAAATTATTTTTAAATAATAGATATATAATACACACCTACATATGTAAACTTTATTAATATATTTATTTTAAATGAGTTTTTCTTGATGTCTTATGTTTCTCATGTCATAGTTCTCCCAAGCGTACCTCTCTTTGCCCTTCCCTTATACAAATACAGGTTTCCTTTCCACATGATAACTTTCAATGTCTTGCGAGTCATCATGAGAAATTAAATGGGAATTTTTCAGGAGTTTTGAGGAAGTTGCAAACAACATATGAAGGCAATATAGAAAAAGTTTAGAAACTTAGAAATTTATAAAATATATGTAGAGTATTAGATAATAACAAATTTTATCTTTTAATATTATAAATATACACAGTAAGTACCCCCTAAAAGAAAAAAATATCCAGACTTATGTGGTACAAAAGGAAGGCCAAAATTTTTTACAAGAATTTTCTAGAATCCAGGGTGGGGTTCGAAGTGCTGGTCCCCTAACCCTCTTGATGTGGAAGGGATACCTATAGTATTTTTTTAAAGAGGGGAAAATTTTTTGCACAACTTATCAATATATTGAAGAAGTCTGAAAACACATGTAATGTGTAACATTTTTGCATCTTCCACTTATGAAAGGGTGAATTGGAGATGTTCTTGCCCATTTACCTTGGTTTTTTGGAAGCTATATCAATTGGGCAAAACTTTAATAAGTTAAGTAAGCTAAGAAAAGGTCAAATTAAGGGTCTTGCACAAGACTACTTGTCTGTCATGATAGGACCTACCTTCCTAAAGTTTGGATTGACTTCAATTGGGACTTTTTTGTTGGCTATAAAAACTTTTGAAGATATAGAAGATTTTGAAGATATTTCTCACTACAGAAAGATTGTAATCTGCATAAGAGGAGGGAGTAGCCACATGAATGAAATCACACTTAAAATTTTTTTTAAAAATTAATTTTACACAACTAGAAAAAATAATAAAATTCCTCTGAAAGAACAAAAGGTCAAGAATATCAAGGGAACTAATGAAAAAAATGTGAAGGATAGTAGCCTCAAACTGTACTATAAAGTAGTAATTATCAAAACAGTCTGGTACTGACTAAGAAATAGAATGGCAGATCAATGGAATAGATTAAATACATGATATACAGGGGTAAATGACCTTAGCTACTTAGTGTTTGATAAACCCAAAGACCCTAACTTTTGGAATAAGAACTCACTTATTTTTTAACAAAAACTGCTGGGAAAATTGGAAAACAGTATGATAGAAAGTAGGTATAAACCAGTATCTCATACTCTATACATAGGTAAAGTCAAAATGGGTTTATGATTTAGATATAAAGGAGTGATACCTTAACTAATGAGGGAATACAGAATTGTCTCCCTGGAAGATCTTTGGAGAAGGGAAGAATTTATGAGCAAACAAGAGACAGAAAGCATTATAAGATGTAAAATGAATAATTTTGATTACATTCAATTAAAAAGGTTTTGTACAAATAAAATGAATGTAACCAAGATTAAAAGGGAAACAGTAAATTGGGAAAAAATCCTACTTTAGTGGGGTTTTTAAAAATAATTTTGAAAACTTTTCAATTATAAAAAAGAATCTTCAGCTTCACTTTCCTTAAAAATTAGAAATGCACAAATGGAAACTACAGACTCCATAAGACATCAAGTTGATCAAACAAAACCAGAGGAATGTAAAAATACAAATGTTAATAAATTGCTTACATGTAATAGGGAAAAAATAAAATATTATTTAAAAATTAGTGATTTAGAGCCTTTTCATATGATTACAGGTAGCTTTGATTTCTTCTGAAAACCACCTGTTTATATCCTTTGATTATGTATTAATTAGGGAATGGGTCTTATTTTTATGAATTTGCCTCAATTCCGTCCTCAATATATATTTGACAAATGATGTCTTTATTAGAGAAACGTGCTCTAAAATTTTTTCATATTGCTTCATTGTCTTTGGTACCTTTTTAGCATAATGTAATTTCCCTGATTATCATTTTTAATTAGGTCTATTTTTATTTTTGCTTTGTTTGTGATCATGATTGTTTCTTCTGCCTTTTCTATTTCAGCTGAAGTGTATTAGATTCTGCTGCAGCTTCTTATTTTAACTCTATGTTTGTCTTTTTGTTTCATATGTGTGTCTTGTAAACAACATATTGTTGGATTCTGGTTTCTAATCCATTATGTTATCTGCTTCTGTTTTATGGGAGAGATAATTTCATTCACATTCACAGTTATGATTATTATATATTTCCCTCCATTGCATTTTCTTCTATTTCTTCCTCTTTCTCTTTTTATCCTGTCCTTCCTCAAAAGTCTGTTTTGTTTCTAACCACTGCTCCCATTAAACTACCCTCCCTTTTGTGATTCCCTCCTTTCCTGTATTCTCTTCTCCTCCTATTTCCTTTTCAGGTTAATTTAAATTTCTACTATTATATTTCAACTAAGTATATATATCCTATATATATACACGCACATATAGATATACATATACATATATATGTATATATATACACATATACATATGTGCATATCGAATATATAAATTCTTCCTTTTTTGAACCAATTCCAGTGAAGGTAAAATTTAAGCATTGCCCCTTTCCCCATTTCCCTCCTCCTTTGTAAAAGTTTTTCCTGGCATCCCTCTTTTATGTGAAAAAATTTCCCAGTCCGCCTCTTCTCTCCTGCTTCTCCTAGTGCATCCCTTTTTCTTCCTTCTTCAATTTTTTTGGAGATCATTCCAACATAATTGACTCATACCTATGCCCTCTGTCTATGTAAACACCTTTAAATTGTCCAAATAAGTGATGTTTCATAATATTTACATATATCATCTTCCCATATAAAAATGTAAACAGTTAAACTTTTATTGAGCTTCTTATGATTACTTTTTCATATTTACCTATTTAAATTTCTCTTTTTTTTAAACCCTTACCTTTTGTCTTATAATCAATAGTGTGCATTGGTTCCGAGTAAGAAGAGAGTGGTTAAGGCTAGGCAATGAGAGTTAAATGACTTGCCAAGTGTCACATAGCCAGGAAGTGTCTGAGGTCAAATTTGAACCCAGAACCTCTTCTCTTTACTCAATCCATGGAGCCACCTAGCTGCTCTCTATTTATGTTTCTCTTGAATCTTCTGTTTAAATGTCAAATTTTCTATTTAGTTCTGGTCTCTTCATCAGGAATGCTTAAAAGTTCTTTATTTCATTAAATCTCTATTTTTTCCCCCTGAAGAATTACACTGCTTTGGTGGCTAGGTTATTCTTGATTATAATCTTAGTGCCTTGGCCTTCTGGAATATCATATTCTAAGTTCTCCACTCCTGTTATGTGGAAACCACTAAATCTTGTATGATCTTGATTCTACAATATTTGAATTGTTTCTTTCTGAGTGCTTAAATTATTTTCTCTTTGATCTGTGAGCTTTGTAATTTAGCCTTAATATCTTGGTAGTTTTCATTTTGGGATCTATTTCAGAAGGATTTTTTCAATGTCTATTTTATCCTCTGGATCAAAGGTATCAGAACAGTTTTTCTTGATATTTCTTGAAATATGATATCTAGATTCTTCTTTTGATCATGGCTTTCAGATATTTCAATACTTAAATATTCTCTCCTTGATCTGTTTTCTGGGTCAGTTTTTCTTCTATTGTTTTCATTCTTTTAACTTTGTTTCTTGATATCTCATGGAGTCATTAGCTTCCCCTAATACAATGAATTATTATTTCAGTAAGATTTTGTACCTCTTTTTTCATTTAACCAATTCTGTTTTTTAAGAAGCTCTGTTTAGCACATTTTTTTGTACCTCTTTTACAATTTGGACAATTCTGTTTTTTAAGATACTTTCTTCAATACTTTTTATGTCTCTTTTACTAAGCTATTAATTTTCTTTTCATGTTTTTCTTGCATTACTAATTTCTTTTCCTAATTTCTTCTCTACCTTCTCATAGCTCTTTCTTTAACTCTTCTAGGAATTCTTGTTGAGTTCGCTCCAGTTAACATTTTTCTTTGAAGCTTTAAAAAAAGCTGTTTTCACATTCTGTCTTCTAAGTTTTGTGTCTTTGTTTTCTCTTCTACCACAGTAGCTTTTTATGATCAAATTCTTTGTCTTTTGTTTGTTCATTTCCCATCTTATTTCTTGGCTTTGAAATGTATGTTAATGTTGGGCTTTGCTTATGTAGGGTGAGAAGGCACTGTTCAAAGCTTCAGGCTTTTTGTGCAACTGTTTTCAGAGTTAGTTTTGGAGTTCTGCAAGTTTTTGGTGCTTCTACGATAGTATAATCATGGGAAAGGCATGTTCACTGCTTTCCTGATCTGCACTCTGGCCTTTATCTAGGAAAGGTCCCTGGCTCTATAACCACAGGTGTTAGCATTCCTCTTTGTTTTGAAACTGTGACTAGGGCTCCTGCTCCCATGTGATTGACAATTAGCACATTTTTTCACCCTGGAACTGTGACCCAGAACTGCTCATGGACAAGAGAGTTGTCAATCAGTACCAGTTGTACAGTGTCAGCAAAAAGCACCTTATAATCTTTTTCTAACTTCTTGTCTGACTCTTTTACCATCTCTGGGCTGAGAGATCCCAAAGCAATTGATGCTTCTGCAGCCTTTGTTGCCATTACTGTATTACTGTGTTTGTGGACTTCAGACAGGTTTTCACCCAGGTGTCATAGATTTCTCCTATCAACCTTTTAAGTTTTCTTAGGCCAGAAAAATGTCTCATCCCGATCTTTTGATGACTTTATAACTCCAAATTTTTATTTAATACATTATCTTAAGGTTGTTTGGAGGAGAATGTCTGGAGATTTCAGGTGGATAACTACCCTTAATCTGCTACCCTGGCTCCTATAAATAGATTTTAAAAGAAAAAAAAAAGTTATAAAATTAAAAGCATTTTTCACAAACAAAATCAGTTCAGATAATATTAGAAGAGAAATAGTTAAATGGAAAATATCTTTGTAGCACATTTCTCTGGAAAGGCTCGTTTCTAAGATATCTAAGGAATTGGTTCAAGTTATAAGAATAAAAACCATTTCCCAACCAATATATTCTTAGAGGATATGAAAAAATGGTTCTGAATAAAACCCTATTAATAGCCAAGTGAAAAAAATCAAATCATTAGTGATTAAAGAACTGAAATGAAATAAACTACCTGTGGTAATGGGATGGTGGTGCATTGTATACATGCTAGAGTCAGATCAAGAAGAACTGAGTTGAAATGTAGCCTCAGATATTTAGTAGTTGTATGGTAACTTAACCTGTTTATTTCAGCTTCTTTCAACTAGAATATGGGGATAATAATAGTACCTATCCACCAGTTTTTTTCCTGAAGATCATATGAGAGAATATTTATAAAGCAATTAATGAACACAGTTCCTGGCACATAATAGGTGCTTAATAAATGCTTCTTTCCTTTCTTCCTCTGAGATACCACTTCACACTCACCAGTTGAGTAAAGCTGACAGAAAAGGAAAATCACAAATACTGGAGAGGCTGCAAGAAAACAGGCAAAATAACGATTTTTTTGTTGTTGTTAGAGTTATGAATCTGTCCAGCCATTATGGAACACAATTTGGAACTGTGCTCCGAAAGTCACTAAACTTTTCATACATTTTGACTCAGCAGTAATAGTTCTATGCTTTAAATGTATCAAAGAAAGTAAAAGCAATTCTTTTTTTAGGATGGCAAAGAATTAGAAGCTTAGGAAGTGTCCATCAATTAGAGATTTTCAAACAAATTATGGTATATGAATGCAACAGAATACTATTTTGCCATAAGCAATAATCAAGCAATTGTTGAGAAACCTGGGAAGTCTCTTATGAATTAATGTATAGTGAAGGCAGCAGAAAGTGGAAAATAATTTATACAACATAATATCAATATTGTAAAGATAAATAACTGAAAAACTTTAATAACTAGGATCAATATAATGACTAGTCATGTTTCCAGGGGACAAAAGCTGATTGATGCTACCAAACTCAGCTGCAGCTTGAGTTATATATTTTTGGACATGGAAAATGTGGACATTTATTTTATTTAAAATATATATGTATGTTACAAAGGGTTTTCTTTTCTATAGAGTTAAGGGTGAGAGGAAGAGAAAATAAATGCTCGTTAATTGAAAAATAAAATAAAAACTTTGAAGACAACAGGAAAGTGACAACCGTAGAATCAGGAGTAAATCAAAAGCAAATGTAGCAGTTTTCAAATTTATGATAATTAATACATTTATCAAATATGGGAAAATGCAATTGACAATTGTGCTTTATCTTTTACGTTGTTAATTTGTTCAAAAGGAACATTCTTTTAGCTGTATATTCTGTCAACCACATGATACCATCTTAGAATTAGTTTTTAAACCATGATGGAATTTTATATCTTAGCATGTTTTCTATATAAAATAGTATAAGGGTATAAGATGGTTTGATTGTCCAATAGTTTAGATGTTAAAAGTCTTAAGTTTTGCCAATATCTGCCTGCATCAAGGACCTGCTGTACTCTATGTTCTAGGGAGGGCATTTAAATTGCTTCTTTTAGCCAAACATCTCTTAGTTCCTAAGACTTGAAACAGTGATCCAAGGTGACGATATAGTTGTTATTGAATAGTTATGAGGTTTCTTTTTTTCCTTTCTTAAAAATTCAACTCACAAAATGTTACTGACATTTCTTTTTTTTTCCAAGATGCTCATTTTATAGCATCTTTCTTATTCATTAGTAATTGCATTTTCAAAGTGGTGTGAACTGAATTCTTATTTCAANGGAGAAGGGGGAGAGAGAAAGAGAGAGAGGGAGAGAGAGTAGGGAAGGGAGAGAGAAAAAGAGAGAGGGAGGAGAGAGAAAGAGAGAAAAGAGAGGGAGGGAGGGAGAGAGAGAAAGAGAGAGAAAGAAAAGAGGAAAAGGGAGAGGGAGAGAATCCTTTCCACACATCTCACCACCATCATCATGGTTCATTCTTAAGTGTCAAGAAGATTATGAAGTAAGTGAAGATGATAAAAATTTGGAAGAGAGCAAAACTAACTAATAGGATAGCTAGTTGACCCTGAAGGTAAATTAGTGAAAGTGCTAGGATTAGAACTCACGGTTTTTGAATTTCCAATATTTCTTCATGTCATCAGGCTAAACATTGCAAGGCCTCATTTAACACTCCCATCAGTTCATTTTCTCATTTGTTTAATGAATTTTCATTAAACATCGTGTAACTGGGTATTCAGACCAACTTCCCGGAGGGCAAGGGAAATCTATGAAACCTAGATGAGTAAATTCTAGGAACTGTAGTTCAAGAAAGATCTTATTCTTTTCTCCCTGACATGGGAGGGAGACTCTTGGGGAATGTATACACCAGTGGAGAAGAGATGGAGCTCAAGTAGCTAGGAATGAGATTTTATTTCAGTTTTGGAAAAGGAGAGCAAGCGCGCAGGAGCTGTACATTGTTTGTCTAAGAGAGAGAGAAGCTCCTTCAGGTATTTTTAAGTTCAGAGTCTAAAATTTGGGAATTTCAGGCTTGGTTCTAGTGCCCATAGCCTCTGCTTCAAAACAACAACAGATCTCTAGTGGTCTGTCTAATAAACAGACTGAAGCTCACTAATTGTTGCTGTTTGTAGTGATCTGTGAAAAGCCACCGAGGGTTTAACTTCTCCCTCCTCTTGTTGAGAAATTAACTTCCAGATTCCTCATTTTAAAGTTGTTTCTAATTGCTAATATTTTTCATATAAAACTACAACAATTATAATTTCTTTCTGATTAATGTCTTACCAGTTGTAAAGAGGAAATGTAATGAAAGGGTCTATTTATTGGCTTGTAATGTTAAGATCTAAATAGGGCAAAGGTTTGAATTTCTTTCTAAAATTGCTTTTTTCTTTTTTATCCTAGCTCTTTGGGCTCTGAGCTATAAAAGTGAGAGTTTTGATTTTTATTAATATTTCTTTTTTTGATGTTCAGTCATTTCAATTGTATTGACTCTTTGTGAACCCAATTGGAGTTTTCTTGGCAAAGATACTGGAGTGATTTGCCATTTCTTTCTCCAGTTCATGAGGCAAAAACAGTGTTAAGTGACTTGCCCAGAGTCACATAGCTAGTAAGTGAAACTGAATTTAAATTCATGAAGATTCTTTCTTAGTCCAGTGTTCTATACCGCTACACCACCTCACTGCCCTAGAGTGCTGAGTCATATTTAAATAGACTGAAGTGATATTAGGATGCTAGGCCAGTCTAGGCAAACTTTTCCTCAAGTAGCCCAAGGCAAGTTCACCTTCCACTCATTATTTCTTTTCCCTTTGAAGATGATGGTCCCAGGTGAGGGAGAGAGCATAGGTTTGATTATGAGAGAGTCAGGAATACCCCAGGGTCTAGAAAAGGAGGATTTGGAAAAGATTAAAATCTTATTCCAAAAGTGGTGACTTGGATAGAGTTCCTCTTCCTTTCATTTTCATTTTTTTTTTTTACCTATACTTCCAACTTTGCCAGATATCACCACCTGCTGGCTACTATGGAAAGGCATACTTGCCAAAATATCTATAACGTTAAATCTCTTGATTTAGATCTACTATTAAAACTCCTAAGAAATGGTATGGTAAAGTGGATAAAAGGTTGGCCTTGAAGTCAGAAAGACCTAGGTTCAATGTTTGCCCATGGTGTGTACTGGCTGTATATCTGTGGGCATGTCATTTTCAGAGCTGTAACATTTTGAGTTACATTCAAGTTATTTGTATGAATTGGTGAGGAGATTTCTCTACATCAGTGAAATCATAGAAAGGCAAAAAAGAACTTTCCCTTATAAAGAACAAAGAAAGAGCCTATCTCTGAATCTGGGTTGATTCTCTCTGCTACACTGGCCATCCCCATGGATCTAGACACCTTTAAACCTAGAGGGTGATACAGTTATGGAAAATAGAACCTTTATTCAGCCAAGGTGGTACCCATTCTTCCCAGATGAAACTTGTTATAAGATTCACTCAATGGAAAATTGCTTTAATGGAATCTTTTTTTAAAAAAAAAAACCATTTTAAAATAAGACCAGTCTCCTATAATTTCTTTTCCCAATCCTGTTCTTTGATTGTTCTTAACCCAGCTCTCATGGCTCCTCAATCTTGAGTGACTGAAGAAATTATTACTCCTTTTCTGAGTTCAGAGCAAGTTGTGTGTATATTTTCAGCTTTTCCCTCTCCTCTCTCTCCTTTCCTCCCTTTAGCAACTTCCACTATATTTTACCCCACAAAGACATTGATTCTTTTATAAGACAGTGTGACATTTAGTCTATATAATTTTAATTCAGTTTTCCCTTAGACTGAATCTAAATTATCTTTAAACTTGTTGCCTTTTAAAATCTTTTTTCCCCTTCATGGCCCTCTTTGTTTAATTTTTTTTTACCACTCACTTTGAATTTTTAGAAATAAAGCAATATACTAAAACAATGAGAATATTGATTTAGTTGTTTAGTCTTTTCTTGATAATTGTTTTTATTTATCTGTCTTGTATTTCTCTTGTTTGGCATGTTAGCTAGTCAAAAGATCTATCCCCAGTCTGACTTCTTTTACAGGAATCATTCAAATGCTTCTCTTTTCGATCAATTAGCAAACATTTACTAAGCACTTACTAATTGCCAGGCACCATGTTATATACTGGGGGATACAGAGATATAAAATACATACATATATTTCCTACTTTCAAGGAATTTATGTTGTACTATGAAAGAATATAAGTACCTGTATAATATATTCACAATGATGAAATCTTTCAAAAGTTTATATTCTTTCCATTGATGACTAGGTTTTGTTTTCACAGGGATACATAATTTTTAGTGCATTTTAAGCTTTTTCTTTTTAGAAATTTCATCTCTAATATCTTGTAAATGTAGAATAAATCTGGTATATCTGAATTGACTTTCCTTCATAGCTGAAGGGTTTTTTCCTGACTGCTTGAAAAATTTATTGTTTGGTATTGAAATTCAAGGATGACTCAGAGGTTATTGTGAAATTAGATGGTTGAAAGGATGGTGGTGGGCTCAAAAGAAACAAAGAAACTTGTAGGAGGGTTGAGCTTTGATCAAACATAATGAGTTCCATTTCTTAACATATTGCATTTGAGATCATACAATAATATCCTGGTGGATATACTGAGTAAGTAGTTGGTTATGGGAAGGGAGATTAAAGCTGTATACAGTGTTTTTTTGGGGGGGGGGTCATCTAATTGAAACCATAGGAAGTGATGTGATCACCAAAAGAGTAGAGAGAAAGAAGAAGGCCTGGGACAGAACCTTTAGGGGACCTCTATTTTTAAGGGTAGAAATGGATGATGATCCAACAAATAAGTCTCAAAAGCAACTGTCAAATGGCTCCTAAGTCATTTTTCTCAATAGCTGTCTTAATGTTGGTATAGAGAACAAACCCTGGATGATTATAATCCCTCTACTTTTATGATTCTAATTTTGGCACCTGTCCTGATCAATGAATGCCTCATATAACCTAATATATTGAGGCTCACTCCAGTCATGTTTTATTTTACTATCTGGCCATATTCTTAATAGTTATCCTCTAGCTACATGCTTCCCCTATTTGTAATCCCCCATGTTTTGATTCTTTGATTCTTAATGAATTCAATACTTGTCAGTGTTTCTAGAGAAAGTTTGTCAGTCTAATCTTCTACAATTCTACTCACAAACCCTATAATTTTCCAAACAAAAAAACACCTAGTTGGCCACTCCTTTTTTATATATTGTATAACCCCATGTTTCTTAGAATTAATCAGTGTCTTCACACACACACAAACCAGTGCTTAACATAGTTTTAGTTCTTTTTCATTCATTCATTTGTAAGAGGGAAACAAAGAGTGAGTATTGTTCCAGAAGTCAAGGGATAAGAAAGTATGCAGGAAGAATAGCTGGTCGATTGTATAAAAAGATCTGGAGAGGTCAAAAGAAGGCCATTGAATTTAGTAGCTAAGACATAATTAGTAACTGGGAGAAAGCAGTGTTAGTAAAGTGACAAGCTTTTAGACTTGACGGCAAAAGGTTTTGAAATGTCTATTTTACATGAAGACATGACCTCTTTTTCCTTGCCAAGGCTATCTACACAGATCCTTGATCCATTTCATCCAGTCTTCTGCAGCAAAATGCCATCTCTATTATCCCTACTTTCTTATTAATATTCTCTCTCTCTGTCTCTCTGTCTCTGTCTCTCTGTCTCTCTGTCTCTCTGTCTCTCTGTCTCTGTCTCTCTCTCTCTCTCTCTCTCTCTCTCTCTCTCTCTCTCTCTCCCTCTCCCTCTCCCTCTCCCTCTCCTGTTTACTTCACTGCTGCCTCTGCCTCTAAACATACCCCTGTCTTCTTAGCTATAAAAAAATCCTCACTTGATCTGACCAGCCCTATCAGTTTTTGTCTTATAGATCTTTCCTCCATTTTGTGGCTAACCTCTTTATGAACGTCATCTATAATTTGCATCTCCTCTCCTATCATTTGATTCTAAGCCCTCTTCTAGTCTGGCTTTTGAACTCAATAATTCAAATTCAGATGTTCTATCCAAAGTTATAAATAGATCTCTTAATCTAGTGTGGTGGGACCTAATGGCCTTTAAAAAAAAAAGATGTGTGGAGCTCCCCAAAAAGGATTAAACATTTGAAAATTAAGTGAAAACCAGCTCCTTCCATCTTGAATGAGACTTACAGTATCAATGGTGGCCCATTTTCTCTTCAAAGAGCTTCTGGGCTCTCATGGATCAAGTTCAATCCTGGGGACCGAAGCACAAATGGAGTTGGTATCTTTTTCTGTTTCTGCCTCCATGCCAAAGTAAAAATTTCCAGGGAAAATTTTAATGTGAGGCTTAGGTATGGTTCTTGTATAACCTATCCCCATATGTAGATAATAGGGTCTCTTCTCAATTATTTCTATTTATCTAAATATACAATGCAGGGATCAGGTATATGTTAGGCTTTGTTTCTACATTAGATGCATAAAGTGCAAATTCACATGAACAAATACAGAAGACATAAAACACTCAATAGTGAATCATACTCATTAAGTTCCTGTGGAAGATCTAGACTTTTGGTGGCACTGCTGAACAAATACTCCTCATTCACCTCAGACCTGTGTCATTTGAATAGTTCACAGCAATATCATGGAAGATTAGCAAGGCTCAGAGTTCTCTGCCCTTGACAGTACAGCTTTAGTCCTCTAATTTCAAGGTGATTCGATGAGTATTGCCTTTATTCTTCCTCCTAAAAGTGTGCAGGTAAGGAGATCTCACAATAGGAGGCTGGCACTGACTCTCAAACTTGAGAACTCTCCAGCTCAGGATTACACAAAACATAATCCAGGGTTGGAACTGTCTTTTATCCAGATTGTCAGTTTATAAACCATCCTCAGAAAAAAGGAAATTAAAAGACAGAAGGAGGAAATAAGCATCTTGAGGTCCAGAAACTCTGTTCTCAGACTCACTGTCAAACACAGGAGCAGCCTCCTGCATATCAGAATATTTTGTTCTTAGAGAGGGAGGACAAAGAGAAATTTTGTTTCACTCTTTGCTTCACTCAGATCTGGAAGTCAAAGGAAGAGAAAACTGAAAGTTAAAAATGGTAAAAGGCATGGAAACCTTCATATTTCACCCTGGTAAACCAAAGGATGGTTCATCTGCCATTTGTTGCCCTGGGTCTTGGTCAAGCAGTCATCAAGTAGGGCATGCAATCAGGTGAGTTCTCTCAGAAGAAACATTTGTTTAGCTCCATGGAAGGTGCCCTACTTCAGACAAAAGTCAATACCCAATAATCTCACCAAATTGATTAGGGGAATGCAATATGATCAAGGATTCCCTAAATTTAGCACCATTTTAAACAAATTCTAGAAGCATTTAGGAAAGACTAGAATAAAATGGTAGAATGACTTTTTTTTTTTAAAAAACCCTTACCTTCTGTCTCAGAATCAATACTATGTATTGGTTCCAAAGCAAGAAGAGTGGTAAGGGCTAGGCAATGGGAGTTAAGTGACTTGCCCAGGGTCACACAGCTAGGAAGTGTCTGAGGCCAGGTTTGAACCTAGGACCTCCTGTCTCTAGGTCTGACTCTCAAACCTCTGAGCCACTCAGCTGCCCCCAAGAATGACTTCTTAAAGAATCAGTCATGCCGAATGAACTTCATTTCTCTTCCTTCGTTGTCCCCTCATCCCTCAAAGTAATCTTATAATGATAGGTCAAGTAAATTTTATGGAGATAGTATACTCAACAAAGAATTTGACAGTTACCCACCATATCTTTGTCAACAAGATGATTAAGTATGGATTGGAAAACAGTATTATAAGATGAATTCAAAGCTAGTTAGAGAACCATTATAAAAGCAATAGTGGCTTTACATGGATAGTTTTTTAGTTGGTAGTTATGACCATGAAGTCATTTTTGGCAATCAACTAGAGAGTGTAAAAGAAGGAGGAAGAGGCACTCTTGTGCTCTCTTTGCCAACTAACTTAGACTTCATCGGGGCTTGCATTGGTAGGTGTCTATGTTGCTTCCAGTATTCTGTAGAATAATTTTCAACTATCCACCTAGAACTAGTTCGCTAGCATATTTTCTTAGGTTTCTTTGTCCTTGGACTTGCTCTTGCCGAACATTTTTATCACTGATTTGGATAAAGATATAAAAAGTTAGCTTTTTAAAATTTTGACTAGATACAAAATTGGGAGGTGTAGTTAATATAAATGATGGTATTATCAAGATTTGAAATTACATGGTGTAATGGGGAGAATTTGGGAAAGGTGTAACTGTCATGACCCCCACTCTCTGTACTACAATGGACAAGGCTGAAATACTCAATCACAAATAAGAAGAGGAAATTTAAATGGAACAAATGTAAAGTCTGTACGTAGAGGATTAGGGAATAGGATCACATAGCTTGAAGTGACCATAGCAATGATTTCATCCAGCCTCCTTATTTACAAATGAGGGAACAGAGCCTCTTTTCCCTTTAAATGGTTTCACTAAGGTCACACAAATAATTAGTACTTACATTTAAAATAAAAATCTATGATGGGAGAGACCTATTTTGGCAGAAGTTTATGTGAAAAGAACTAGATGTTCTAATGGAACATGAACTGGATATATGATACAGTGATTAAAAAGTTGACACAGTCTTAATCTTCACGAACTAAATATAATGCTCAAATCATAGAAACAAATAGATTCACTCTATTTTACTAGTCAAACTGCCCCTGGAAATTGAAATTAACTCAGCATGTCATTTAAAAGTGTCATGGATACCTGGAAGAGTGTCTTAGAGACTGAAGACTGAAGATCTTCAAAGAGAAGTTAGATGTATTGTTCTGGAGAAGCTCTTTTTGTGTATAGATTAGACAAGATAGCTTTTGAGGTCATTCCTGCCTCTGAAATTGTGTGACTCTATATTGGTGACTTGGAATTAAAAAGCTGGAATCCACATCCTTCAAAGGACAATCGAAGAATTGTTGTTTACCTTGGAAATAATGTTGTTTACCTTGGAAAAGAGAGTAGTAGTAGGAGTTATGTTTTTTTTAAAAGTCCATTTATTTATTAACAATTACATGTAATAATATATTTCACATTACTTTTCTGAAGTTAAATGGTCCATGTTGTTTCCTTCCCTTTTCCTCTCCCACTCCTAGAGCTGGCAAGCAATTCAATCTGGGTTATACATATTATCATGCAAAACATAGTCCCATATTATTCATTTTTGTAAGGAAATAATCTTATAGAACAAAAACATATACTCAAATAAACAAGTGAAAAATCATATACTTTCATCTACATTCCTACTCTATTGGCTCTTTCTCTGGAGGTTGATAGCATTCTTTGTTTATAAGTCCCTCAGGATTGTCCTGGATCATTGTATTGTTGGGAGTAGCTAAGTATCTCATTTGATCATTCCACATTATTGTTTTTTCTGTGTACTATGTTTTCCTGGTTCTGCTTACTCCACTCTACATTGGTTCAGGTAAGTCTTTCCAGATCTTTTTTAAATCGTCCTGTATATCATTCCTTATAGCACAATAATATTCCATCACCATCATACACTACAATTTGATTAGCCATTCTCCAATTGATGGACATCTCTTTAGTTTCTAATTCTTTGCCACCACAAAAAAAAGCTGTTAGAAATATTTTTGAACAAGTAGGTCTTTTCCCATATTTTTAGCATCTCTTTGGAATACAGACCTAGTAGTGGTATTACTGGGTCAAAGAGTATGCATTGTTTATAGTCCTTTGGGCATAATTTCAAATTGCCTTCCAGAATGAGTGGATCAGTTTGCTAGGAGCAGTTATGTTGTAACAGAGTATATAGCTATAGATTATCAGAGGCTAAACCTCTTGTTTTAAAGATGGAAAAGCTAAGGCTGAGAGAAATGAAGTGATTTGATGAAAATCATGTAGGTTGTATCAGAGTCAGAGTCTAAACTTTTACTTTCCTGTTCAGATTTGAACACTCTTTTTACTACAACATGGTCATGTGGAAGGAAAATTAGACTTATTCTGTATCACTCTGGAGAGCCAAACTAAGACTAGTGGAAGAAGCTACAGGGAAGCACATTTCAGCTAGATTTAAGAAAGAACTTTCTGACAACTAGAGATGTCCAACAATGAAATGGGATGTCTTGTGGGAAGGCAAGTTCCCTAACCCTGCAGGCATTCATGTAGAACCTAAATGATAAACAGTAAGTGATACTGTCAAATAGATTTCTGTTTTGGAGTAGGAGGTTGGATTGGATAACTTATAAAGTTCATTCCAAATTTAAGTTCTTATGATTCTAGTATTGTCTGTCACATTGGCTAAACAAGTTGTGGCATATGAATGTGATGGAATACTACTGTGCAATAAGAAATGATGAACAGATTAGTTTTGGAAAAACATAGAAAGACTTATAAAATAATTCTTTTTAGCTCTCATCCAATATAAACATTCATGGAAATCTGTAGTAGATGGTTTGTTTGTGTTCTGTGAATTTTAATAGATTTAGAGCTGGAAAAGATCATCGAGGTCATCTAGTCCAACTGCTTCATTTTACCAATGAGGAAATTGAGTCCTAGAGAAGAAATGAGATTTGTCTGGGGTCACATTTCTCTAAGTAGCAGACTCAGAATTTGAGCCAAGATTCTCTCGTTACGAATTCTACTTTTTTAATACTATGCCTCTCTCTATGATATTTGTAATAATAAAATAATAATAATTAATAATGCCTTTGATTGATAGAACATTTAAATATAAGGGTGTTTGTATATCCAAATCAATAAGCTTTTTTTAAAATTTTAAACCCTTAACTTCTGTGTATTGACTTATAGGTGGAAGATTAGTTCAATAAGCTTTTAATAATTTTCTCCTATGTGGAATTGTGTAAGGCAAAAAAAAGGATACAAAGGTAGCTGAGATCCAGATCATATTCTCCAGGAGCTTATGGGCTAATATGTATTGATGTTTTTATTTATGCATAAGAGAGGCAGCACAACATGGGAGGGAAGGAGGAGCTTTGAAGACAGGGAGATAGTCTCTGAAACATACTTGCTGTGTGGCCACAGGCAAATCACATTTCTCCATAACCACAGGTTACTTTCTGAAGTAGCTTGGTGACACAGTGTATAAAACACTGGACTTAAGAGTTGGGAGAACTTGAGTTCTAATCCTGACTGAGGTATTTTCTAGCTTTGTGACCCCTAGGCAAGTATTGTAAAGAGTCAACTTCAATTTCCTCCTCTGTAAGGTTAGGTATGGGAGGTTAGGTGGCACAGCATAGAGAGGATTGAGTACAAAGTCAGGAAGATTTGTCTTCCTGAGTTCAAATCTGACCTCAGATATTTACTAGCTGTGTGATCCTGGGCAAGTCACTTAATCCTGTTGGCTTCAGTTTCCTCATCTTTAAAATGAGCTTGAGAAGGAAACGGCAAACTACTCTAGTCTTTGTGCCAAGAAAATACCAAATGGGGTCACAAGGTCATACAAGACTGAAAATGAATGAACAACAGAAGATCGGGCCTCATAATAGCACCTATCTTCCAGGGCTGTTTGAGCAGAAAGAGATAAAATAAACAAAATACTTTGAAAACTTCAAGCTGCTAAATAAGTGCTAGCTATTTTGATTAGTGTAAAAAAGTTTAGAATCACAAGGAAAATAATGGGGAAAAATGAAGAAAAACTGGGGGATGACCTTTCTAGATGTCAAACTATACTACAAAATAATTATTGAAGTTATTTATCATTGATTTACAAAAGTAATTATTTAAATCATTTGTTACTCATTTACAAAAAAGACAATTGAGTGAAATAGATTGTGTAAACAAAAATCAGAAAAAATTGCACTCAGTAGCTTGGTATTCAGTAAGTCCAAGAATATGAAATACTTAGGGAAGACTCTCTATCTGACAAGAAATTCAAGAAAAATTAGAAAACAATTTGATAAAAAGTAGGTTTAGATTTGATAAAAAGTAGCGTTAGACCAGATCAGCATCTTATACCATATATTACAATGAATTCCAAATGGATATGTTATAAAATGAAAAAAGTCACAATAATATTTGCAAAAAATTAGAACAAAAATAAAAGAAGGCACCTTTCACAACTGTAGCCAAAGAATGAATGCACAACCAAATAAGAGGCAGAGAACTCAAAAGATAAACTAAAGTATTTAATTATATGAAATTGAAAAGCTTGTGTACAAACAATATCCAAACAGCAAAGACAAGAAGGGAAATTTTCAACTGAGAAGAAAAATCTTTGCATTAAATAGATAAGTATTCAGGATTATAAACAAACAATTCTCAAAAGAATTTTGAACTATTAATAACCATATGAAAGATTGCTCCAAATCTCTAATAAGAGAAATGCAAATTAAAATCATTCTAAGCTTTGCCTCATATCTAGCAAATTGATAAAATGATAAAAGATGAGAATTGGAGAAGGAACAAACATGCCCATACACTATTGGCAGGGCTATGAATTTATCCAACTATTCTGAAAAATAATTTTGAATTATGTGGAAAAAGTAACTAACTCTTCAAACTATTGGATACTTACTGGTAGGTGTATACCCAGTGAAATCAAAGACAGAAAGGTTCCATATAGTTGAAAACATCAGTAGCAATGCTTTTTTGTAGCTTCATAGAACCTACAATGAAATGGATGGACATTGATTGGAGAATAGGTAGGAAAAAACTTATGTGGATTATAATGTTCATTTGTTTCTGTTGTGTCTGACTCTTTGTAACCCTTGAGGGGTTTTTCTTGGCAAAGATACTGCTGTGGTTTGCCATTTCCTTCTTCAGCTCATTTTACCAAAGGAAAAACTGAGGCCAACAGGTTTAATGGATTTGTCCTGGGTCCCATAGTCAATGAGTGCCTGAGGCCAGATTTGAATTCGGGAGGATGTCATCTTGACTCTAGACCTGGAACTACACTACCTAGCTGCCTGTTAAATAATATAACATTATTATACCATGAAAAAATTATGAATATGAAGAGTTCTGAGAAATGAGGGAAGATTAATATGAATTGATGCAGAATGAAGAAAGCAGAACTAGGGGTAAATAGATATAGCTATATATATATACATAATATGTACATATTATAAATACCTCTATCTACCTATACTACAATAATTTAGACAAAAAGAATAATAAACAAGATTGAACATAATATTTATAATGACCAAGCTTGATCTGAGAAGATCTCCCTTCTTTTGTAAGAATATGATATCAGAATGGTTTGCATTGGTTAATTTTCCTTAATATTTTTTTCTTTGTCACAAGGAAAGGTTCCTTGGGAGTAAAAGACAGGGGTAAGGAATCATGTGTCTTGAAATGTTCCTGATGTTTTGGAGGGAAAAGATATTAATAAAACTTTTAAAAAGAACAACTTTGGGTAAATGAAAAATAATTCCTCACAAAAGTATTATACATTCCCTCTGTTAGGTCTTCAGGATGCTATAGGAAATTTAAAATGCTGTGTCCCTCAGTTTGCATTGATTTTAAACTGTCAGGCAGTAATCTTGAGTATCTTTTGGATAGATTGAGATGGTTAGAACGAGTCATGAGGTGATGATGGCTTGCATTAGAATGGTGTTAGTGTCAGAGGAGAGATGGAACAAGATATCAGAAATACTATGAGAAGGAGTCTGAACATTCCCATGTTCCCATGAAGGAAGAGAATGGGTGTAGAGTCAGTGGTCATGTGGTGTGTGAGACTCAGTGTGTGGAGACAGAAAACAGATAATTATTGAGAATTAATATAGTGAAAGAAGATTTTATGAGTGGTAAGTAACAAAGAAATAGAGCAGGGAAAAGTTTTGATGACTGTGTATGGGAGAGAGTGACTGAGTTATCAAGCTTCTGGGTGTCCTGGCATACATGTTTACCTGTGGAGGCTAGCAATCCATTGAGTCCTGATCTGGAAGATACTGTTTTTTACTGACCCAAACACCATACATTAATCAGAAACATTCTTCCTACTCTGAGACTTCCACATTCTCTCTGAATCAGTCAGTCAGTACACATTTATCAACCCTTAGTATGTGCCAGGCACTAAGATTATAAAGAAAGAAAAAAAAAACAATCCTTACTCTCAAGGAGCTCTCAGTATATCGGGGGAGATGATAAGCAAATAACTATATGAACAAACAAGCTAAATACAGGATAAATTAGAAATATCCAACAGAGGGAAGTTAACGAGAATTAACGGAGACCAGGAAAGCCTTCTTACAAGATTCAGGATTTTGAAGGAATCTAGGAAACCAGGAGGCAATGATGAGGTGAAAGAGTATTATTTCAGGCCTTAAGGATAGTCAGTGAAAATTCTCAGGCAGATTTGGAACCTTGTTTAAAGAATGACAAGGAGGCCAATATCCCTGGATCACAGTGTACTTGGGGATGGAGAAATGGTTTGGGTTTTAAGGTATAATAGGATTGGAAAGATAGGTGGAAATCAGTTTATAAAGGGCTTTGAGAATCAAGTAGAAGATTTTATATTTGATCTTGGAGGCAGTAGGGAAAGATTGGAGTTTGATGAGTAGGGGCAGGGGGAAGGATGGTGACAATATCAGACTTAAGCTTTAGGAAAATCATTTTGACAACTGAGAGGAGGGAGACCAAATAGTAGGCTCTTGCTATAATCTAGTCATGAGGTGATGATGGCTTGCATTAGAGTGGTGTTAGTGTCAGAAGAGAGCTGGAACAAGATATCAGAAATACTATGAAGGTAAAATTGATAGAACTTGGCAACAGATTGGACATAAGTTGGGGAGAGAGATTGAGGGGTCAAGCTGTAAACTTGAGTGACTTGTGGTGGTGATCCCTACAAAATGAATAAGGAAGCCAAGAAGGGGAGATTTCTTGGGGGAGGGAATAATGAATTCAATTTTGGACATGCCAAGTTCAATCTTGAACATGTTAAGTGTCCCAGGGGTCAGACCTAGATGAAGATCCAGCAAAAGAAGAGAAAAGAGTGATTAGATAAATAAGAAGAGAGTAATGCTACAAAAACCTGTAGAAAGGAGAGTATCAAGGAAAAGGGAAAGGTGGACAAAGCCTAAGTCTGTAGAGAGATTCAGAAGAATGAGGATTTCAGAAAGATAATTATATCTGGCAATTAAGAGATCATTTGTTACTTTGGAGAAAGTAGTTTTCTTTGACTGGTGACAAAAGTCAGAATGCAAAGTGTAATGAAGAGAGGAATAGGAACAGAAAAGGAAGTGGAGAGAGATACCTATTGTAGATGGCCTTCCCAAGGAACTTAGCCACAAAAGAGAGAAGTTTTCAACAATAGTTAGAGAGGATGGATGGATGGGGGGTTTTTTTGAGGATGAAAGAGACATAATTGTGTTTGAAGTAGTCAGTTAGCAAGGAATGATTGATTAGTGAGACAGTAGGGTTGATAAGGGGGGGGAAACTGGTTGAAGAAGTTTGGATGGAATTGGATGTTTGTTTGGCAAGGAGAAGGGTCACCTCTTTAGGAAAGACAGGAGTGAAGGGAAAGAGTGGTAGAAGGCATATGGGTATTGTGGGGGAGGAATAGAGGAGAAGAGAGAGCTCTCAGTGAATGGTCTCCATTTTTTCAGAATTCCCTTTCATATAAGGGGCTCAAAAATGCTAACTCAGATATGTGATATAGGATACAAAATCTAATCAGACTAATGGTTGCTCATCATTACCTACTTACTGGAATTGCTGCATGGGTGGGCAGTAGGACAATTTTGGACCTAATTTTCCCTGTTCAATTCCACAGGCAAAGGTCATCTGATTTGGCAAAGACCTAAAACCTACTCTCCACACTCAACACATATTTGGGTTTGAGTCTCTGCACTAGAACTTTATAGGTCAAAACTGAAAGGCAAGAGGCAATTTAGTCTAAACCTCTTTTTAGAAATAAAGAAAATGAGGCTCAGAGAGGTAAGCCTGAAGTTATACAGGTGAAAAATCAAGCACACAGTGTGCAGTCCAAGAGACTGGGACATTGTGCTCTCCATCTCTATTAGGGCCCCTTCTTCTCTGAATCCAAGCACAGAGTCAATGGGTTTAGGGCTGGAGGAGCTTCCCCTTTAATTAGAGGGGTTAGTTTTTCTTATACTCATTGGCTCATTATACCTACCCTGATTTACTTAAGGCTTTGGTTTGGGCACAAGTATTGATAAGACTTCCCCAAAGAACAGAAAGGTACACAGTGTATAATGTAAATAAAGGATATGCCAGGTATCTATTTTCTTTACACACGCAAAAATGCTTAACACAAAATACTGTCATAAGAACCCATCAATAAAAAAACTTAGCAAGCTTTACTTAATAACATAACTACTTTGACAAGTATGCTGGGAGCTTAAAACCCAAACATTAGACTATGAACAATTTAAGGCACTGCTAAGGTACTTACATTTCCTCTCAGCTCTGCCATGTTCTGCTCAAAGTAGATATCTTTGGATAAGCCATGCCAAGGATTGTCTTCATTCACCTGCCAACTGTCATCTTCTCCAAGAGCTCTGGCATAGTTGGCTGGGACTCCCCTAAAAATTCATCCAGCATTCACTGAGGACCCAGGATCTCTGACTTTTCCAACGCACCTTGAGAGTGGGGTAAAAGATACTAGATACAAGACCAGAGATCATTCTTCTCCAAATTGCTGTTTATTCACCCATCATTAATTAGGCAAGGAAAAAAGCACAGGAAGTAGCAGAGACCCAGAATCATCCTCACCTGGATGCCTTCTTGTTCTGTCTGCTACAGGAGCCTCCACCAAGTCAAGGAAGAGAAACCTGCTCTGTCCCTAGCTTTTTGCTCACCCCCCACCAATGATATATTTGCGGAATCACCATCTACAGGCAGGGACAGAAGAAATAACTGAGAGAAGGGCACTTTCTTTAAAAAAATCCACTGCGTTTTCAGCTCTTCCTGTTCAGTGACCAATAAGAGGATTGTTTTATTGTTCTCCAAGTGCCTTTCAGCACTCAATTTCACTTGGTCAGCCAGAATCAGTGAAGGGCTTCATCATCTCCAAAGCCCCCAAGTGCTGAGGTAGCACATAGGTTTGAAGGGAATCGGGCAGGAGAACTCTGGGCATGTCCTCTAACAGAAGAGTAAGACACAGAATTTCAAACTATGAATAAGAAACCTATATTTCAACCCTACAACACCATTCAGTGCTCTCCCCCCCCCCAAAGCATTTTATTCTTTTCAAACTGTTTACAAAATTCTTTCCGCTTTTGTTGAGGTGACACTCTTTCTACAGGAGAACAAAACCAGCTGTCATACAAATGTGCCCACGGCATGTAGATAGAAAGCCTGGATATAATTGTACTAGGGAAAAAAGAACTGAAATATGAGGTTTCTAATGGGAGTATTATGCTGCTATATGCTGCCACACATAGACCTAAATATTTAGAACCGCAATATTACAACGTGGAGACTCTCTGTGTTATGATAAACAATTGACAATAATCAGGGGGAAAATTAGCGTCAGTGTGGGATTGTTATCTTGAACCACTCTGCTTCTGGATTTCTTCCTTTCATTCACTCTCCCCGGGAAATATTGCCCAGCCCATCAGTAGACCACCAACTCTCTCCCCATCCCCCCTTCTCCTCTGCTCAGTAATCACTGTGCTCTGTGTTATAGATATACTCGGGTTCTATTTCTCTTCTTCAAATAGCATTGCATGCCTGTCAGAAAGACAGCCAGAGACCAGATCTCACACCCCACATACCAAACCACACCGAATACATTTGGTAGGATGTCTTGAATGAATGCTTTTTTTACAGCCTGGGGGATAATTAGTGATAACAGACTGCTGCTTTATTTAATATGACATTTCCCTTGCCTTGTCGTAGTCCGCCTTTCTCTGGGATTCCTAACCTTAACACAGTGTGTATGGGGGAAGGAAGAGGGGGAAAAAGAGAATGTCAGGGAGGTATGTGGTCCCCCTGCCTCTCCACCCTCCGTGGTTATATACCAGCAGGGGATCACCAGTGATGAGAGGCTATTAATCAGATTGGAATTGTATCATTTTCACGAGCCCAGCATTTAGTGAGCTTCTATGTTTTGGGAAAAGTGTGCCCAATGAAGGCAGGCAAAGGAAAGAGGCACACGGTGACCTAGAGCAGGTGTTATGCATGATTGTGAGCGATGATTTCCTGATCCCTTCCCTTAAGCTCTTGGCCTTTCATAAGAAATACAAGACTAAGGAAGGAATTAAAATGAAGAAAAAAAATAGTACAAATAATCTTATCTGCACTGGGAGGGGCAGGTAGATTCTAACTCTTAGCTATCTTACATGTCTACTTAAAAATGTTTTAAATCTTATATGCAGGATAAAAAAAATCTACCAAGGTACATGATGAAGGATGTGATCTTGTTTTTCCTTATTTTCCCATTTCTAGTCTTTCATCATCTGCTTTTCTCCATCAGGGACTATGTGTATCAGTGTTTCATGCTTAGCATTCTTTTTAATTGCCATCCATCTGTTTCTATTAAGCCTCTAAGCTATCCATTTCATGTTAAATATCTTACTTCTTTTCCTTAATACTTCAAACCAAATTCTGATCTCAAATATTTACACACAGTTTCCACAGATTTCACTTTCTAAGGGCAGCTTCATGTGCCATTTTCTCAAGGGTGTTATTCTGCACCTCTCACACTGTGAGTGCTAAATATGCAATTTTGATTACTTTGATAATACAGTAGTAATAAACAGTTGAACACAGCCTTAGTTTTATCCTTTTATCATATAATCTGTAATTTAATTTGAGAACAATAACATCTTCCTCTGATCCAACATTGCTATGTTACCATATCCTTTTCATATTTTGGTTTAAAATATGATTAAATAATATCTCGCAGTTGGAGGTAGAATAAACTGATAACTTTTGAATGGCAAAACTGCCTTAGAGTGAAGAAATCAATCATCACATGTCCTTCTCTGTGTTTAAAACACCTTATCAAAGAAGGACCCCCCCCCCCAAGCTCCAAATTGTATCTTCTGGCACATATCCTAAAGATCTCAACAAGAAATCAGGAATTAAGAGATTATATTAGAAATTCAATGTGGTGATAAACCAATTAATGAATATTTTAACCTGAATTATTCTGATATCTTATAATAGAAAAATGTTCTGTCTCCCCCCAAATATTGCACATATGTATCAATCTATCCATTCTCCTTTCTATTCCTCCTCCAACATATTCATATACTTGATCTTCCTTATTTTCATAACTGTGTAAGCTGTGCTTCTGAACTGTGGCATAAGATTGATTGTTAATCAACATGCATTTTAGCAATGTTTACCATGTGCCCGAAGCAGTGCTGAGTGCTGGGAGTACAAAGGCAAAAAATGTAATGGCCCTTGTCCTTAAAGGTGCATGTATTCTATTAGGGAAAAAAAAACATGGGCACATATAAGTAGATACAAAAATACATACAAAATAAATAGCAAGGCAATTTCAGTGGGGGAAAGGTGCTCAAAGCCTGGGAGATTGGGGAGATAAGCAAAAAAGCTTATGGGAAGGAAATGGGTTGAGATGAACTCTGAAGGATACTAGGAATTCTACGAGGCAAAGATGAAGAAAATAGTGGCACAGAAGCCCCAGATCTTGTAAAAGAATCTAGTAAAGTGCCCATTTACTGTAGCTTTAGCTTTTCCAACTTTTAGCACTCCCCTTTCCCTAGTCTCTTCCCTAAGCTTGTTTATATTGCCTAATATAGCCAGAATAATTTTCCCCAAATATCTTTTATATCAGGTCACCTTGATATTAAATTTTATCATTCAATTTAATTTCTCTGTCTAGGATTCAGAGTCTGTTAACTGTCCCTTCCTGTATCTGTCCCATTTCATCTCTTGACCCCTTTCTATCCTAGACACACACACACACACACACACACACACACACACACACACACACACACACAGACAGCTCTATTCTCGTCTAGTGCTTCTCCTTCTAAGCCATCATGCACATTGTGCATATTTCTGCTTATGGACTCTGGCTAGTGAAGTTCCTTACACCTGAGTGAAGACATCTGAATTCTTAATCTTCATCATTCCTTATGGAAAAATACTATTCCACTGCATTCATATATTTATGAATGTACCCAGGCATTCTCCACTTGTTGGACAGCTTTGTGTGCATTTAAGACCAAATGGAAGGTTGTTCTTCTCTAAGAAGCTTTACCTTTCCCTAGACTTCTTCAATCTTTCTTGAAGTCCATATTTCCTTAACATAATTACAATGCTTACAACATTATTATGGTATTTATGTGATTGTTCCCTAGTTGTCTTTCCAGCAAAACTATAAGCTATCTAAAGGGAGGAGACCGTGTCTTCGTGTCTTCTCTCTCCTTTGCATGCCTTGCCTCCACCCACATAGTACCATATGGTTGCTCTTACATGGTAAATGCTCAACAGATATTTGTTGAAAGACTGTATCGATACCTTTCAAGTTACCAAGTTTCCAGATGTTTTATTCATTCTGGATCTGAGGTAATGGATGGCTTTATAGTTAAGATCATCATGATCAAGTTATTTCAATATTTCATTAAATAAGCTCCTTTGAATAAAATACAAGATAGGCCTACCTTATACTTATTCATTAGCGTTTTAGTGAAGATCTATTTCTTGTTTATTTATCATGATAAAAATCCTATCTGTGACCTTTTCTCCTTATCTTGGTATGGAGAAGATGAAAGTATTGAATGCTCTATCAAGCAATAACCCAAGCGATAGATATTATGTCTCATGGAGCCAGTTAAAAACTAAAACCAGTGTGGCTCTTAAGCCAAGCTGAAAAACAGTTATTTAGTGACTACTATTTGACAGTCAGTCAACAAGTATTTATTAGGTGCTTATGAAGTGCTATATATGCTAAACTGTGGAGATGTAAAAAAAGGAAAAAGTTTCTGCTCTCTAGGAGCTTACACTCTAGTGGGGGGGGGAGATAGCAAAGCAAACAACTCTGTACAAACATATATTTTTATATATGCACACATGAATATGCATACATGTGTGAACACAGACATATGATAATTTGGGACTAGTATCAATGTGAAGACTCTAGCATTAAAGAGGATTGGGGAAAGTTTTATGTGCAAGGTGGGATTTTAACAGTGACTTGAAGGGAGTTAAGGAAATCAAGAGGCAGATATGAAAAGGGAAAGAATTATAGGATTGGGGGATTGTCAAGTGAAAATTCATGGAGTCAGATGCATGGAGTATGTCTTGTACAAGTAACAATTCTCTCTCCATTACAATTAATTTATCTTTTCCTTCCTTTTACTTAATTCTCTTGGGTGTGTTTCTATATTTACATTCTGTTCTCTCTTTCGATTTCTGCTCTTTTCCCTACTTTATCATTTCTGTATCTCCATCTCTTGGTATTCCCAGGGAGATGAAAATACAAATAGAAATATATCTCTCCAAGAAAGATGGAAATATACCTCTGGATATTGGTGAAGTCAACGACTCTGAGTGGTGCTGTTTTTCTGAGTTAAAAATAAAATACTCCCCCTTTGTTATAGTATCCTATGAAGATGGAAAATCTGACTAATTAACTGATTTATCCCATACACACACATACACATGTACACACAACAAAGATAGCTTCTCAGATTTCTTCTTAGTAAAGAAACTGCTCTAAAATCTAACTGTATCCCTGTTTCTCTTTACTTTTCATCTCCCTCATTTGATATCCTGCCTTCTTCATAGCCTCTTCTTTTCATCCCTCCCCACCCAGCCAACATAGCTGCAACTTGCCAACTGGAAAATTTCCAACATTCACCCATTCTATCTACTCTCAATTCTAAATCTCAAACACTGTGCCGGGAGGCACTGCAGTACAGAGGGAAAGAACACTGGCTCTTCAGCCTAGAGGACTTGGGATCAGATCTTACCTCTGATGTTTACTATCTTTGTGACCATGTTAAAATAGCCTCCCCTCCTAGGGCTTCAGTTTCCTCACCTGCAAAATGAGGTGCTTAGACTAGATGACCTCTGATGTCCCTTTTAGTTTTAGGTATTTGATCCTACGTACCTTACTGATATTTCTCCTTTAACCTTAGGGTGGCTGATATAATCAGTTTAACCACGAGTTAACCCTGACAAAATAGAATTATTGGACAGGTAATGTGAGAGGCATTAATATTCATTCAATTTGCCTGCTTTGCAATAGACCACAGGATTTTTACTGACTATTTGCATAACAGGGGTAATAAAAGGAATCTCCTGATCTGCCAGACTGTGGGAGCACCCTCCATTGAATTGGGCATGTGTCCTTTGCTTCCATGGGGAGACACATTTTCTGGCCCATTTCTAAAGGAAACGCATAACCAGCAGTGACTGGTTTATCTTTACATGTGACTGTGACTGGGGACTGTGCCAAAGAAGATTGAAGACTGAGCCAGAAAGAGCCACCCCCTCAGTAGTCTATATAAGGGAGTGAGGAGAAAAACTCCTTGTTCTTTTGAGAATGTTGCTTGGGACTCTGCCAGTTTTCCCTTAGACCTCCAAGGAGGGAGAGAGGGAATTTTTCTCCCTTCTCCCTTGCAACAAGAGCGACTATCTACACATGGCAGTTAGAACATGGGCTTGCCTAGGGGAGCCTGAGTTTGGCCCTCAAGTCCCTGGATGCTCCTTCTTTTTTTTTCCTAGGCACAAATGACCAGTGGAAATTCTGGAAGTTATTCCAGATCTGGAAACTATTTCATGAGTGCAAGAGATTGAGATTCATTTCATTTGGGTACTGGTTGTCCTGATTTTTACAATAACTTCTCAAGGGACATGAACCAAAAGTTGACCATAGTTGACATATAGTTGAAAGGACTTAAAAGCCCAAACAGTGACTTCGCTTGTCAGGAGATTTGGACTTATGAGTTGAATATGTATTGCCCCTTTTAGGATTATCCACAAAACTGGTACCCACAGGTTGTTCCATCTCCCATCCATACTTCCATCATTGACTGCCCCTGGGAACTTTGTGGATCCACCCTCTTTAAATCATAGTCTGAAACATCCCAGTGCCCTACAAGACTACAGTTTTTTTTTTTCTATCAAACCACCTTTCTTTCCTGGCCTGCCTTCCTCAGTTTCTCAGATTTAAACCCTAAATATGTTCCCTCAGTACATCAAACCCAGAAGAATTTTTCTCCCATGGTCTTTACTTCTGGTTAGGTTTCACCTGGTTCCTACCCTAGCTTTTCCCTGGATCCAGCTCTACTCATGACTTAAGCCCCGGTTGAAACGACAAATTTCCCTGGCTGGAGAGGGGACTCTGTCAGAAGTTCCTGTGGATCCACAGTTTAATATAGATGGAGATCTGACTTGGCCACTTGATGATCCAAATAGCATATACACCAACTTGTCAGTTCTAGCAATTCTGAATTATGACAGCTGCTGAATTAGGAAACACTAGGGACCTTGGATGGGCTGGGGTCCTAAAAGGATCTCAGGCTAATGGAGTATTTCAAGTCAATCATCTATCTAATGACAAGGTCCTAGCAGTCCCCCGAGTCCACTCTGCCTCTCCAAGGAACTTCAGGCTGGAAGTCTTCTCCTTCATAGAGGATATAGACATATTAGCTTTCTTAAGTCAAATCAGCTATCAGGTAGGGCTGAGGCTTATTCTGGGAAACCCTAGCCCTGAGCTAGCAGGGACTAGTAGCCCACTCTGTATACACCTCTGGATTCTTCAGGCAGTCTTACTTCTGCCCTCTGAATATCTCTGGGGAATCTGTCCACTATGAGGTGGAAAGAGTGGACACTTTCAATATTTTATTGGTAGTACCAATCAATTTTTGGAGATGTTTAATCAAAAGCATTGATTCTCTAGAAAAGGGAATAAAGTAGGACTGTGGAAAACTCAAGTTTTCTCTCTTTCATACCCCAATACTACTGCTTTCAATTCCCAGTGAGTGATTTTTACCTTTGCTGATGGCTCCTGAGAGTTGAGTCAAAAGAAAGAGGGGTCCTCAACCAGGTTCTTTCCTTTCTGTCCAGTTTTGTAGATCAAGATTTTCATTATCAAGATGCCTTCATCATCAAGAACCTTACTAAGGCTCTAGTGAAACTGTGTGCCAAGCAATATCCCTTTCTCTTTTTATCTAACATTGCTGTCCTTAGAGCACTTAGATAGTTCTGAAGAAGTTCCTTCTAGTTCTTCCCCTGCTCCATGTAGGTAGGAGGAGCCAAGGAGAGCACATTTTATCCTTGTCAGGATCTTGGGAAAGAAGTTGAGGAATGAGGCCTAGAAAGTCAGTCTAACTCTTTGGTCAGACTTTGGTCAGTCTTCCATCAGGTACCTTAAAATGGGACAGATTGCCCTCAGAGGTGGGACCGAGGGAAGGGGCTAGGAGGTCCAAAGGTTCCCACAGGATATCACTGTTGCCATCTTGACTCAAAGTGATTTGAATGTGCTATTTTTTCTTTTTAGCTAATAAAGCCCATTGAAGCTGCAAATGAACAGATAAATCTGGACTTGCTTCGTTCTGTAGCTCATCCTGACTCTATAGCTGACTTTCTCAACTGACTCAGTAAAGGGATGATTCTCTCAACTAATTTTCCTCTTAGCTGTTTCAATTTTTTCAAAAATTTATTTGTATTTTTTTTACCAATTACATATAATAACAAATTTCCACATAAGTTTCCTTACTTAAATGATTGAAATTGTCTCCTTCCCTTCTTCCCCACCACTCCAGGAACTGGCAAGCAATTAAGCCTGGGTTATACATGTATAATCACACAAAACATTTTCATGTTATTCATTTTTGTAAGTGAATAATCTCATAAAACCAACCTCTAAAACATATACACAAACAAACAAGTGAAAAATCATATGCTTTCATCTGCATTCTTGTTTCAACAGTTCTTTCTCTGGAGGTAAATAGCATTCTTTGTTATAAGTTCCTCAGAACTGTCATGGATCACTGTATTGCTGAGAGTAGCTAAGTATCCCATTTGATCATTTCACAATATTACTGTTACTGTGCACAATGTTTTCCTGGTTCTGCTTATTTTACTCTGCCTCAGTTCAGGCAGTCTTTCCACTTCTTTCTGAAATCATTCTGTATATCATTTCTTCTAGCACAATAGTATTCCATCACCATCATATGCCACAGTTTGTTCAGCCATTCCTCAATTGATGGACATCCCCATAATTTCCAATTCTTTGCCACCACAAAAAGGGCAGCTATAAATATAGCTGCTTAAAATTTAAAAGTATACATGATCTTTCAGGCAGGTAATGGCCAGTTGCTCTATAATTCTACCAAATTAATTAAAGAATTCTTGCAAATTACATAAAAGAATTGAGAAATATGGGTGTTCAGGGAGGACCAACACCTCTGGTATGAGGACTTTCTAAGACCTTGCAAGGTTGTTCATCCACTTTTGGTGTCCATCTTTCACTCAACTCTTGTTTGTATCTCCAAAAAGCTGAAGCATATGAAATGCTCACATTCTGGTAAAACTGTCTTGGCAGATGGGCTAAACTATGTTGAGAGTAACTTACAAGGCTCAAAAGCATATATGATTAAGGGAGAATATCTACCCCAAGCATGCAAAGACTTTTCCCAACAGAATGAGGGAATGAGAACAATTTGTTTGAATTGCCATGAAGGCAGCTAAAGCAGGTGCTATAGAGAACTTAAAACTTGGTTAGAAATGGAAGATGCCAAGGTCATCCATTGTATCCTAGGCCATTGCCAGTCATCTTGAATTTTATCCTGCCATTGGACTTTGATGAATATGGGAAAGTGAGGCTGAAGACTTTGGGTAACTCTGTCTCCCTTAAATCCAATTCACTGGAAAGTCAAGACATCACCCTTGTGATGTCATTGACCCTCTGTGAAATTCAAGGAAGAACAATAACTAACTGTGAATGAGCCACTTTCAGTTTTGTACCTTGATAATCTGCATATAAATCATTCAGGGTGGACATTCAATATCTGAGACAGAAAAGCCTTAAATCCTCTTTGCCCCACACTCTTGCACACAGGCAGACAGCTAACACAGATAACAGGTGAGAGTGAAATATTAGTTTAATTCCTACAAAGTTGTCTTTATCTCCCAAGAGATTATGATATTAGTGATGGATTACTATTTTATCCTTTTAAGTATTTATGATGAATCTTTTTGTTTCAAACATTTTTCTAAGGTGGAGGAAATAATTGTTCTATACCCAATATCTATACTGAGTACATTTTCTGGAGGAGACTGTTAGCCATACCTAAACTTTGTTTAATGTATTTTCTTCCAGAATTCTAGGATGTGGGCAATGAGCTCATGAGTGTGAGCAAAGTCTTCTCTTTGGGGTTAGCCTCCTCCAAGACTGAACCCAATCTACATCAATCCAGAATTAGATTCCCTTTTCTGGGAAGTTCTCTATACTCCCAGTGCTGTACTACAGGGTGCATTTCTTTTTCCTGAATAGAAATGATTCATTGCCAATAACTCACCTAAATATTTGTCTACTCAACTATTAACTATTATTCATCTGAAAGATGATTATTCAAAGCAACTTGAGATCTTCTTCCTCTCAATCCAACTAGCTCTCTGGTTACTGACAGACAAGAGGGACAAATCAGAAGAGATTTGGATCTGGGAAGAAATAGGTTAAGTGTATGACTTTTAGTTTGCATGCAAATCCTCAATATGAGTTTCTGAATGAATGTTTGTGATTTTAGTATTTAAAATTATTATTTATCTCTTCTTAAATGTATTAACATAAATCATAAAGGATTGACTAACTCATTAAAAAGTCAAATTGGAAAATTAATAAATCTATCTAAGATTTACAAAGCACTTCCCATGAAAGTATTACCATCACTAAATTACAGATGAGGAACCTGAACCTTTTAGAGATCAAGTGATTTGTCCATCAACATATAAACTACTAAATTATAGATCCAAGACTTGAACTTAGGTTCAATAACTCTAAATCCAGTACTTTTCCCCTTTTATTTTTTTTGGTAGTTTCTTTTTTATTTCCTAATTATATACTTAACTCTGCATGATAGCCAGACTTATGGAAGAAAAAAAGAAATGAAATTCAAAGAGAATTGTAGCAAGTAAGAGCACAAAGTTTTCAGGGCATGAAAGAACTGGAGGTTTGGGGCTACCCTCCCTAGTAACAGAGGAATGGTTCAGGGGTTAAGACAAAACAAAGCAAAAAAAAACAAAACAAAACAACTCATGAAGGTTGTCTACAATAAACTTATGGTGATCTTCTTGCTGGTCTTATCCAGAAATCCAATCCTGGCTAGGTGAAAAAAGGCATGAACATTATGGAAGAGTTCCATAGCTTCCATAATGTTCATGCCTTTTTTTCACCTAGCCAGAGACTATGTCTGCCAACCTTAATCAGTCATAGCAATAGATAAAAACAAAACAAAACAAAACAAAACAAAAAAAACTAGGAACCATTTGTGTTAGACTTAGTATTTACCATGAACAAGATGCCAGGAAAAGTGTGCTTCAGGATGAAGTTCTCATTTGCAAATTCTTCCCCATAGATGGAATCACTATCAGTGCCATTTGTGTCTTACAGATTTATGAATTAAGTGTTATGAAATCCCCATCAGGGCACATGAATCCAGGAATAATTTGATGAAAACAGGATCCAGGAGACCCTGCTTTGTAGTGTCCAGAGCGTGGAAGTTTGTTTTCGTTTTTTTTAACTGTGTTTGGAAGCTTGTTTCCAAAGAGTTTAAAGGTAACAGCCCAAGGGCTCCTTATCAGTGGTAATGCTGAAGTATTCATGATTGATTTGGCCATGGCTGTGGCTGGTTGGACTGTGGACAAAGGTGGTGGGTCAATATCAGGGACTAAGTAAAACGAAGGGTTGAAGGTGATAGTGTCTGTAAAACACAGTGTTCTTTCCACTTATACCACTTTTATAATTTCAAAAGAAATTCTGAAATTTCTCCTATTGAATTTTGCAGACATTCTCTTTTAACCTTATAAATGGATTTTGCTTTCCCTTTTCATTTTGTGGGGTCAAATTTAGCATATAAGTGAGTCTTGCATACTAAGTAGAGAAATTTTATTTTGGTTTGGTTTTGTTAAACCTACCATTATCTTTTACTTTGACAATTTAACTATTCTACATCTTTCCACACTGAATTATTGGGAACTTTGAAAATTTCTTTTTGTATTTTTCTGGTACACATTAAAACCACAGTGAAGAAAACTGTGAATCAGGTGAGCCCTGGGAGAAAGGCACCACAACAAGAGCACCAGGTCCATAGGGTAGGGACAGGGACACTGGGGCAAGGTGAGGGTGGGTAGCAGTCAGGCTGGAAGACTTCTCTAGGAAAGGAACTCACTTCACTGACTGTTGTTGGCTCATAGGAGCAAAGTTTACTTAATATATGTCTCCTCACTCTTTCTTCTAGGTCCTCAGTGACTGTTGTCTAGATACCAAGAGATATTCCATTATAGATCTGCACATCCATAGGCAGAAAAGCTGGGAAATATTTCTTCTCCCTGTCTCTCAAGGGCAATCAGGTGGCACTGTGGATAAAGTTCTGGGTCCAGAGTCAGAAAGACTCATCTCCCTGAATTCAAATGTGGTTTCAGACACTTATTAGCTGTGTGACCCTGGATTAGTCACTTAACTCTGTTTGCCTCAATTCCTCCTTTGTAAAATGATCTGGAGAAGGAAATGGCAAACCATTTTAGTATCTTTGCGAAAAAAAAAAAAAACTCAAATGAGGTAATAGAGTCAGACAGGATTAAACAACAACAAAATAATCTGTCTTCCAAAGAATCATTGTCCTATGTCCTTTCAGGGTCTTGTTCTCATCTAGGGAAAGAGAAATTAATTTGCTCTAGAGTGTTCATAGCTGATAATAGCTTAACATTTGCATTTTTAACAGCTGCTGGCCTTCAATGCTACAATGAATAATGTTGGGAATTTTAGATACTGTGGATGTCCACTGGAAGTGCTATTTTGGGGGGACGGGATTTGCAGGGATCTTTCTCTGTAGTCACCGGTCATTAACAATTTAGTTCAAATTAAATTCTTGCACCATATCCCCATCTGCCATTATGTCTGGAATGTAAGACTGAGCTTGCAGACAGACTTGTAAAATGGGTGACTTACCTCTAGAGAGATAAGGAAATCACTAAAAGATGCATATTGATTTGGTCTTCACCTGTGAGTCTTCAGTGAGGAAACTCCTTCTATCCAGGAAGTTCAGAAACTCTTATGCATCCTAACATCTGGAGCATTGAGAGGCTAAGTGACTAAGACCTGGGCACACAGCAAATATATGTCGGAGATGGGGCTTAAACCCAGATCTTCCTGACTATGGGGCCAATTCTCTCCCATTATCCTGTGCTGCCTCTCATATACAAGTAAGCCTTCCTTATCATGACTTTCCCCATCACAGTTTCGATATATTACAGGCCAGCATAAAAATTAAATGGTAGTTTGGGTGGGGGGAGTTTTGTGGAAGCGCAGACTGTGCGAAGGCTAGAAATGTTAACATTGACCTACATATTTCCTATGATCAAATACTTAACCCAAATTTTATAATAATAAGTAAATTACCTACCAAAAAGGAAGGGCCAAAAAATTTTACATGGATTTTCCATATTGCGGGGGTGCCATGTCCCTAACCCCATAATAAGGAAGGGATACCTACATATTGATTTTGAAAAATAATTATTGTTCTAAGAGTATTCTAATATAAAATATTTCATCTATTATTATGTTTGTCACCCTACTCTTTTCATCTTAATAGTTTCTTTCAGATGAGATTTAATGTTTATAATTAAATTACGTAATAGATATGTGCCTCGCTATGCCTACCCCCAGCCTTACCTCTTGTCTCTTTTCTCCTCCCATTTGTTTAAGCAACTGTCATGTTAAAAAGCCATCAGTGTTCATTTTATTTTTCCATTATATTTAGTGTCTTGGTAGTTAAAAAAGTCATATTATGTAGTTATTTCTAGCATCACTCCATTGCTAATATGTAGCATTGGCAAGCTTTTATGAAACAGCACTTAGCTATATCTTTAATTATTATTATTCAAATGTGCTTTGTAAATCTGTCATCTGGGCTCATTTACCATGTATTATTATTTAGGACTGATATCTCATTTTGCATTTGTGAAATATTTGAAATCGTTTCTACACAGTTCATTCATTTTCATGTAATTAAACTCCCCTCCCTCCACCCCATTAGTATTGTATACATTCCTGGATCGCATACCTTTTATTTGAAATTCTTCCAAGCCATCCAAAAGCCATACTACTCTGCTCCAAGGGGAGACAGTTCCACCTCCCTGACACACACATAGGCACTCCATTAAGATGGTTCCTCTCCTAATCTTAAAGCCTGTGATACATTAGAGGTGCCTCAATTATATATATATATATATATATATATATATATAT
>NC_058132.1:239145410-239157209 GCF_016433145.1 Gracilinanus agilis
ATGAAGAGCTGGAAATGACTGAAATGACTGAACAAAACCCGAGCAAGGTGCTCTCTTTTCATCTACTTTATTTCCCTCTTGTGTAGATGACTGGACTGATCTCTTTGGAGTGATTGAGTTTCTTTGAAGATATTTTGGAATCTCCTAAGATTTAGTGCAGTTAGAACAAGGACATTTATAAATTAAGAGCCTTTGTGGAATCTAGAACATCCTTTTCCTATTCGGACCCTGGAGAGAATCAAATGAAAAAACAATTATGTACTTATTATTGACTAGGTTTTGTGCTAAATTCTAGGGATACAAATACTAATCAACAAGACAATTCCTGCTCCCAATGAGCCTAAGTTACAATAGAGGAAATTAATACATATACAGGAGAGTAAGAGTTAAAAAGGGAGGCAAGATGACATGTATGGCAGTGTGGTTTGGAAATAGCTGGGAAGTTTCATGGTGGCTCCAGGAACAGGTAAAATAATGTAAAAACTCAGATATTGGAGTCAGAGCCCCAGGATCAAAGTCTATATTTCAGGGGAATGACAGATTTGTATCTATCTTTAGTCATTCATTCATTCATGCATTAATTAATTAATTAATTGATTGATTTAGTCATCAATTAATTAATTTGATTGTTTTAGTCTTTAATTCTTTTCTTTATAGAAAGGTATTTTCTCTTCAGACTCACATGGTTAGCTTTTTGACAAACAAAATTATCTCTGCTGGTAATGATCAGTTACCAATGTATGGTTTTAAACATAGGTACTAGAGATAGGATGTTATGGAACGATTTAAGGTTGAATTTTATTATGAGTAGTGGGAAATGGGGAATAAATCCATCTAGTATCTAAAATGTGCTAGGCTCTCTGCTAATTTGATCCTCATAGCAACCTTGTGAAGAAGGTGTTAATTATCCCCATTTTATATTTGAGGAAACTTAGGAAACACAGGGTAAGTGACTTGTCTAGGATCACAAGTGTCCAAGGCTGGAGTTGAACTTAGGTCTGTCCTAACTTCCATGCAGGATGTTCTATCGACTGTACCACCAACTGCCCTATATTAAGTCACATGCTTTTAAAAATCAACAAATAACAAATGCAGTGAGATTTTCTATTCTTTGTACCTCTCAGAAAGTTGTACAACTTTGAAGATTCAGACTTCTAAAGAAAATAGAATGAGAAAGTTTTCTCTTTTCAGGTTTTGTCAAGAACACAATCATTTTTATAAAGAGTTTGTAGAGATTAAAAACTAGCATGTGGAATGGTAGTTGTTGGTATCTTCTTGGTCATTCTTTGGAGAATGAAAGTATTACTTATGTTCATTTCCATTCTTTTGTCATCTTCTGGAAAATAAAAATGATATCTAAATAATCATAAAAGCAGAAAATTTAAAAATAAAAAAGAGAATAGGAAGAAAAACTATTGAGTCAAGAAACAATACAAAATAGTTGCTTTAAACTCAATGAGCTAAATAAGGCATTAACCAATATAATTGTGACAAAGAAAAAAAGCCAGTTTACAAAAAATGAAGAATGGACAAAAATGGAGAGATTATGACAAAATAATTAGAAACTACTATAACCAATTATATGCTAACAAAATGAAAATCTTAAATTAATTGAATGAATATTTTTGAAATACCCACTTTCTCAGGAAGAGAAATTGAACAGTTTTTCCAAGGTAAAAAATGTTAGTCTAGGTATAATTATAATTTCAGCTGAAAGACTCACAATTAAAATTTTTCAATCATTTACAGTACAAAATTTTCTTCTACTACATGGACTATTTACAGAAATAGAGAAAGGTGGAAATCTTCCCTGAGTCTTTCATGAGATACATATTTTTTATAATACTCAAAGCAGAGTTTTATATATATAATAAAATATTTAAATTATATTATAAAATATTAAAATTATATTATAAAATAGAAAAATAAAAATGTATTATATATTAAAGACATAGACCAATATCAGTAATAAATATTGACATGAACATTAAATAAAATTTATGTTAAAAGAGTCACATTTATATTTATCCTATATGTTCACTATTACCAGGTTAAATTTACATAAGGAATATAAGAATGATTCAGCTTTAAGAAGTTATTATAGTAATAAGTATGATACAAAAATAATATTATTAACAATTTCAATCATTTTATATATAATGATATATGATTATATTATATATTAACAATAATAATAATGATCACATAATTGTATCAACAGATGTAAAAAAAGCCTACTACAAAATACAGCATTCATTTAAGTCTAAAAGTGCATAAAAAGTAAATAGCCATGTGAACGAAGGGCTCTTTCCTTAATATGATTAGAAGAATCTCTCCAAAACCACTAGCTAACATTGTTTGTAATTGAAAAACAATAAAAAATTTTATAATAAAATTAAGAAACAAGAATGCCTTCATGCCCAATATTGTTAGAGAGAATGATAGAAATGTTAACTGTGACAATGAACCAAGAAAAAAATCATGAGAATAAATATAAAGAGAGGAGATAAAATTATTTCTGGAAATAATCAAGTAGTTTGCTCAGTGAACTTAAGAACATCATTAAAAGTTTTACTTAGCAGTTCATACTTCCAGAAAAGCAGCAGGATATAAAGCAAAACTTAAAAATAACATTAACTTTTCTGTTTATTGTGAAGAAAATCAAAAGGTTGAGGTATGAAGAGAAATCTCACTTATGTTAACAATTAAGTGCTTTTTATATTGGTAGTTCACCTACCAAAACACACAAAGGCTTGGACAAATACAATAAAAAAAATAACTACCAAAAGAGCTGAAATATTGGAGAAATAGTCAATGTTCTTAGCTGGACTGTATCAATATAGTAAAGATTACATTACAGATTTTACTCTATAGATTTTGTGTATGTTAATTAAATTGTTGTAGAGATACTTTATTGAGTTAGACAAAAGACAGATAGTTTTGTGTTTTTTTTTGGTGGAATGAAAACTAAATATTTAGAGTTGAAAAGGAACCTTGGATGTCATCTTGTTTTTATTCTCTTCTCTCCCTTGTTTTACAGAATGAGGGAAGTACCTTTGGTAACAGGTAATTGAAAAGCTGGGATTCAAAACCAGGTCTGACTCTAAAGCCAGTATCTTTTCAATGCACCAAATTTCCTCTGAGAGATTTGGAATGGACTCAGTAAGTATAATCTAGAAACAAGTGTTCACAGTAGTCCCGTACTCAGTAAATTCAAGAACACAAATGAATGTATTTCATAGGGATCTCTTTATTTGATAGAAATTGCTGAAAAAAAAAAACTGGAAAGCAGTCTGGCAAAAAACAAGTTTAGATCAGCATTTTATACATCATACCATAATAAATTCCGAATGCATGAAGGATCTAAAATTTAAAAGTCATGTCATAAAAAAACTAGAGGAGAATGAAGGTTATTTTTCTCACTTTGGAATAAGTAAAAAAATTTGTTCCAGAAAAAGGATAAGAAAGAGCATAAAAGACATAAGATAAAAACTCTATAATTTAAATTTAAAAGAATTTACATAAATAATATCAATGTATCCCATTATCATCCGAAGAAAAACAGAGTCTCAGAAAATATCTTTGTATTAAATATCACTGATAAAGAATTGAAATCCAAAACATACAAGGAACTGAAACAAACCTTTAAGATTAAGAACCATTCTTTGAAAGAAAAATAGTCAAAATATATGATCATACAGTTGTTAAAAAAATCAAGTGCAGCTATCAACACATTAGTGGATCGGTCATAGTATTAATGTGAGTATTCTTTCCTACAAGGCAGATTTAAATCATTCATTTTTGTCCATTCTGGGCTAGTCCTAGCCATATGTGGGGTTCACCAAAAGAGCAAGAGGGAAAACTATACCAAACATTTACCAATTTTTTTATCCCTTTTGACCCAGAGATCTGACTACCAGGACTAAGTCACACATATAAGAGATACAAGAATAATCATGGCTATATAACTTGTGGTAGGAAGCAAGGAATAAAATATGAGCCTAGTGATTGGGGAAATGAATGAAAAAATTGTGGTAAATAATCATAATGGAATTTTATCACATCACAAGGTACTGTGACAAATTTGAAAAATTTAGACAAACATAAGAAGACTTATATGAAGTAATATGGAATGAAGAAAACAGAACAAAAGAATAATAACCACAGTGCAAAGGAAATCAATTGTAAGAGGTAACCAAAGCCAGTCAAAATACAATGATTATTTTTGGTGACGTATAGTTTATGTTCAAGAACATACATTTCCTTTCTGTTATAAATTGGTGAAATGAACAGGTAGAGACTGACATGTTGTCAATTGTGTTTATGTTATTGGATAGCTTTATTTGCTAAGGAATGTACTCTATGAAAGTGTTTGCTTGGGCAGCTAGAGGGTTCAGTGGATTGAAAGTCACACCTGGAAATAGGAAGTCCTGTGTTCAGTTCTTGCCTCAGATGCTTCCTACCTGTGTGACCCTGGGCAAGTCATTTAACCCCCATTTTCTAGCTCTTATCTCTCTTCTGATTTAGAACCAACACACAGTATTGATTCTAAAATGGAAGGTAAGGGTTAAAAGAAAAGTGTTTGGTTGCTTTTGGTGAAGAGTTGTGTTCCAATCAAATATAAAAATAAATAAAAAAAATATACAGGGTTTCCTAAAAATAAACTGATGGCATAGTTTTTGGTAAAAAAAAAAGCATGATGATTTTATGCCTTATTGGCTAGTTTCTTGTGAATTCTTAACTGCATAAGCCTTACTTTTTCTTGAAGAGCAATTTTGTTAGCCTGAATTATGCAGATCATTTCAGTTTTCTACTAGACTTTATAGAGTAAAATGACTTACTCTAACATGCCAAAATGTATTTTCACATCTTTATATTCACTAAGTTGAATAAAATTCTTCTATATTGAAATGCTAAACCACAAAAAAAGTGCTAAAATTCAACAGAGGAAGAAATTGGGTAAAAATGAGTACTTTAAGAGGTGACATGGCATAGTTGAGAGTGGGCCAGTCTTGGAGTTCAAGTGTTACTTCAGACACACACTAAATTTGTGACTGTTTTCCAGTCACTTACTCTCTCAGGGACCCCAAACCATAGTCCTAGAAAACTTTGCAGAAGAGTTGTTATATACATCACTGAAGGGAATTTCTACCTTGGGAGTAATCCAATGAAATCATTGGTTTAGGTAAAAAGCAAAAAAACATGCCAGATGAAATTGGCCTATTTCAATTAATCAACAAGCATTTGTTAAACAAATGTGTGCCAGACTCTGTGCTTGTCTAGTCAACTGAGAAGCAGAAGGAGGTTATATATTAATGTCAAGGAATTCAAATATCAAAAATCTAGAATTTTCTTGGTGTGAGAACTCTTCCTAACTATGAGGGTTGTAACCTCTCATTAGTTCATCATAGAATCATAGATTTCAACTTGGAGGTCATCTTATGGCAAGATGCTTCAGTATCTTTGCCAAGAAAACCTCAAATGGGATCTCAAAGAGTCAGACATGAATAAAAGGATCGAATACTAACAAGAAAAGACCAACCCTCTCATTTTATTTAATTTATTATTTTTTTCTAGAGTAACTATCAACTTTCTTTGCCTTCCATTATTAATAAGCTATTTTTTTTAGAACTCAGAGGAGAACCTGTAGAAGAATGTTTCATTATAAATACCTTTTTCTACCCAAATAAACTTTTCAACTGTCTTCCAGTGTCTATCTTCAGTCAACAGTTTTCCTGCCTCATTGGATTCAGCCTGAGATGCCGAGGACAATTGAAGCGATATTGGAACCTGTGCATGAGAGCTCAGTCTACACAAAATTGTTGCTGCTGAGTTGTAAATGAGATATAGGATTTAATTAATAAATTAATTAATGATATTTTTTTTTACTGTAAACCACAGTAATCATGAGTCTCATTTTTGTTTTTTTGTTGAGGGGGGAGGAAAGGGAGCATGAAAAATATCTGACTGACTTGAAATTTGGGGAGCACTCTCAACCAAACTCACTTGGGAGTGTCTGTAATAACATCCTTAGAAAGAGTTGGAAGTTGCCTCCCTTTTAGTGGGAGATGAGAATGGGGAAGGATGTCAAGATGAACATTCTCCAAGTGAAGCATCAGATCTCATCCTCAACCCTCTCATTTTAGAGACTAAAAACTAGAGCTCCAGAGAAGGAAAGGAATTTGTTGAGAGTCACACAAGTGAATAAGTGACCAAGCCAAGTTTTAGCCCCCAAACTCTAACTCTAGATCTAACACTTGTTTCATTGCACCATACATAAACCTTGGGGAGATGTCTCAGGTTGGGAGTAGATGAGGTAAGTTATAAGATCATAGGATTAGAGCAGGAAGGAGCCTCAGTGGCCATCCAATCCAACCCTCTCATTTTGAGAATAAATAAATTAAAGGTGAGAAAGGTTAAATTAATTGCTCAGTGTGTGTTAGGAGTAGGATTTGAACCTAGGTCTTCCTTACTATAAGTTGTAAGAGTAATTAAGAAGTTTAACACATTATTTATTCATCATTCCATGCTGCCTCTCACCATTTCACTCACTTATTTTTAGGGTGAAAATCATTCAGTTGTATCCAAATCTTTGCAAGTCCATTTGGGGTTCTCTTGGGAAAGATACCAAGTGGTTTGTTATTTCCTCTTTCAGCTCATTTTAAAGATGAGGAAACTGAGGCAAACAGTTCAGTGACTTGTCCAGGATCATATAGCTAGTAAGTATTGAGGCTAGATTTGAACCTCCCCCTGCCTAGCACTCTATCCACTGAGCCAAATAGCTGACAAAATAAATACTACAACGGGATTAAGCTTTATCATCTTAGAATTTGCTTTGAATTGTTGAATTCAATTCAATTCAGAAACTCACAGAGGTTCAGTATGCGTGATTCTGCATAAAGAAGGAAAACAAATTGAGAAAATAACATAGTATGACAAGATGTGAGGTTAAATAAAGAGACATCTTTAAAGCTTCTATCACATCCTAAGGTAAGAAGATTCTGTGATTTCTCATGGGGTGGAGCAAGGAGTTTGAAAATCATTAATGTTCTTTTTCTATCTCTAACAAAAGCTATTCAGAAGCAGGAATAAATATATTAGTTAATAGTAATGTGGATTCTGTGGATTCCCTTTTAATTTCACATTTCTTTTGCTGAGGGGTATAATTTTGGCCATGTAAATAGTGTCAATGAAGGCTGTAATTATAATTCTCCATCACTGCATCATAGTTAATAGTATACTCTGTCACACACACACACACACACACACACACACACACACACACACACACACACACACACACACATGAAATGCCCTAGATAGTGCAAAGACCGATGCTAAACTGAGCTGTTTTGATATCTTTAACAGGACAGACAGAAGGGCATTGAATCATGATTGCAGGTGCTAAGGAGAAGAGAAAAAAGAAAGTCATTGAAACCTAAGCTACATAATATAGGGTAGAAATGTATGGTTGAATGACGAACTAACTTTGCATCAAGGATGGCTGTAAAATTTAACTTCAGTCTCTCTGTGGGATCTATTTTTCTTTATTCTATTTTTAGGGTTCATTGTTTTTGTTTTTATTTCATATAGTTCTGCCCAGTTATTTGTATACCAGTCTGATTAAAATCTTCACATAAAATCTATAGACATTTTTATTTACAGAGACACACCCATATAAACACGTATCTACCCATAGATATGTGTATATGTCTATCCATAGGCTATATATATATACATATAGATACATTGCATTGCACTTTCAAATTTTATGGGTGAGACAAAATGACTTGGTGACTAGGGCGTGTACTTGAAATCAGTAATGACCTTGGTTCAAATTCTGTTCCGAAAGCTTAATAACTGTCCTGTTGACACTAACTAACTATTAAGTGACTTGCTTATGGCAAGTCTCTCACCCTTGGTTTCCTCTTCTGTAAAAGATGAATGATAATGCTTGGATTACTTTCTTAATAGGGCTGTTTTGAGATTCAATTGAGATAAGATATGGAAAGTCTTGGGCAAACTTGAAAATACTACATAAATGTTACTTATTAACTATAAAGTAGTTACACAAATGTTATTTATATTTATTAGTCTCAATTCTTATATTTTTCAAGGGAGTTCAGATAGAAATGATCCCAAGAGAAGTTTTTATCCTGCTAGAATACTTATAGATTTGATATTCTGGAAATTATTAAACCTTAAATTGGGTAAAATAATTGTTGTTTTTTTTTGGTATCTGAATAAAACCATTGGGATGTGGGCTCATCTTCTTTAAGCTTATAGAAAACATCTTTAGGCCAGCTTTAGTGACAAACAGGACAACAAGAGTAATAGTTTATATAGTTTATATAGTGCTTTAAAGTTAGCATTTTAAGTTTGTAAAGTACTTTACAAATATTATCTTATTTTATCCTCACAACTATGGGAGGTAGGCACTTTCATTATCTCCACTTTGCAGAGGAGGAAACAGAGGCAGACACATGAAAATGACTTGTCTAGCATCACGTAGGTAGTGTAGAATAATATGCACCTTATCTTATTTCCACATTTTTCATTTCCTCAGCTAGGTTTCTATGTTTTGAAAGCGGTCCATTTCATGTAGATTGCAATATTTAACATAATAACATCTAATAAAACATTTTAATTTTTATAAAACAAAAGTTAGATCCTGGCAATTGTGGGCAGCAGTTTTGTCTGAGATAACATTCCAGTTCTAGGACTATTTATTTTGCTCGATGCTCAAGGATATTTTAAGGTCTGTATTTGTAGTATTGGGAAGTTGTCTTCCCTTCGCTTATGAAAGAGAATGAGCCTCTGATGTATAATTTAGTAAGATAATGATGATGTCACACTCTCTCTTTGAAACTCAGTTTCCTCATCTATAAAACAGTAATACTAATGCATGAACTATCTAACTTACAAGGTTGCTGTGGGGAAAGTGTTTTGTAACCCTTAGATCGTTATAGTAATGTGCACTACTATCATTAGCTGGAACTTATCTGCATCTCTGACAGCTTCCAAATATCCTAAGGATCCTTGCATATATTGATATAGACATAGAGAGAAATGACACCTTAAGTCCGGGTTGTAGAAATCATTTCTTACAATCATCAGGCACAGTTAAATTTGACACGGAAGCTACAGTTGTGACACGTGTTAATTTCTTCTTTATCATGAGATTTTACACTAGACTCTGGGAAAATGTGACAAGTCATGATTGATCATTGTACCAGGCTTCTCCTGGTCACAAATGAAGGATTTCAAAGAATTTCAAGCAGTCCTCCGGGACTTCCATCAGGAAATCGGCAGGAAGACAATGAATCCATATGGTGTCTGTCAAGCAAACTTGTCAGGAGAGTGCTGTGGCCAAGTTGAACATGTTTAAAATTCATGTTATTTTCCCCTCCAAATAATCACATTCTCAGGTAGAGGAGGATAAAAGTCATAACTCATTTTCTCAATCTGATTTTCTGAGCAATCTAAAGAAAGTGCAAGATCTGGTCTTTGGAAGCTTCTTTGCTAGTTGGTTTTGAATACCCCCAAATAGCTCTCAGTTTATTGTCACCAGAGTCCATTCGTTCAGTTCCATGTGCTTTTGTAGCGCACCTACTATGTGCCAGGTTTTGTGCTCATCTCTGGAGATAGAAAGTCAAAAAAAAAAAGCACAGTCCTTACATTGTTTGCTAGCATTCTTTTGAATGCAAGGGAAAGCAGCCTGTGCCCAGAGAAGTAAATGTAGAGTATTTAGAAATTAATTTTTCAGGGAGGGCATTAGCAACTGGGGAGTTTGAAAAGAATTTCCTCATAGGAGGAAGCATTAAGTTGAGCTTTTTTTTTAACTTTAAAAGAGAAGGGAGGGAGTTAACTGAGCATTTTAATGTAACAAAAAAACCCCAAATTAATTCATTAATTCATTAAAAGAAAAAGAAAGAATGGGATACTAATAGTACCATTACCCAGTATTATTCATAGGAGGTTTTGTTTTTGTTTTGGTGAGGAAAGCATATTGGAAACCACATCTTACTATAACAATGCAACATTATCATCAATGAATCTATCCAGTTAAATATTAGCAATAGAAATAAAAAAACAATACCCATACCTTCCGTCTTAGAACCGATACCAAGTGCAATTGAGGTTAAATAACTTACCCAGGGTCACACGGCTAGGAAATGTCTGAGGTCACATTTGAACCCAAGATCTCTCATCTCTATAACTGGCTCTCAATCCACTGAGCCACCAAGCTGCCTCCAAAATAGCATTCTACATGAAGCCTTATTGATTCCCCAACTACAAGTTCTCCTTCTCTAACTACTTTGTGGTTAAGTATTATTGTCGATTTGCACTTTCTTTATATTTGTTTATATATTATTATGCACTTTTTTGTCTCCCCCATTAGAATGCAAGGTCTTGTTAGTAGAGATTATTTCATTGATTGCATTTGTATCCTTGAGCTCATAGCACGCTCACTGGCACACAGTAGAATAGTCACTTGATGAATGCTACTAATTGATTGACTGATGTGTGCAAATTTGCCTGCTACATAGAGTGAACCATTGAGTTTTCTTTCAGAAACTTTGCAAGTAAAAGTGATAATTGTGTAAGGAAAGAAAATAATCAGAAGATGTGTATAATAAAACACAAGGTTAAATACTGAGGCTTTTGTAATGCAGTAAATGAAAAAAGGAAAAATCTAAGAACTAAGGATGATAAACAGATCTTCAGAAAATCTCATGAGTTACCTTTAGCACCAAGATCCTGAACACCAGGAATTAACTATCCTTACCCACATACCACAGAATCACAGAATCTTGGAGTTGAAGGAAATACTAGAGTTTGTCTTAGGCCATTAGTTATAGTTCTGACTTATAAAGCAACACAGCAGAAGAACATCCCAGCCTATGTAACAATCCTTCAGTAAATATTTGTTATCTGAGGCTGTAAAATCTGCTTTTAAATTTTATTTTTTAGAGATCACATCCTCAGTTCTCACTAAGTTCTCATGAGTTGATATTCAGACTCCTCGGCCTCTTAATCATTCCTCATTCCTCACTCTTGTTTGTCAATATTTCTCCTGAAATGTGGCTTCCAGATGAGAGGAGGCTGACCATCCAGAGCAGTAGAAAGTGAATCATCATTTCCTTTGACTACATTGCTGTTCCTGCAGTATTTTTGGACAACCCTTATTAATAGTCATATCCCACTGTGGTTCCTATTAAACTAATGGTTAACTAAAAATGCTAAGTTCTGTTCACCCTAAAATTCTACAAGTAATTTAGTGAATCTATATGGAGTATTTGGAGTTTATCTTCACTAGTATTGTCAGTTTCAGTCCAGTGTTCCAGCTTGTCTAGATTATTTGTAACCTCTCTTCTATCATCTACCAGTTTAGCTACCTCTCCCAACTTTTGCTGTATTTGCATGTGATAAGTTTGTTTTTATATTTTATAGAGATGATCAACAAAAATGCTCAGAAGGCTTAAGGACAGAATTCTGTGCCATTCTGTCATGGAGTCTTGGATTGAAGTAGAATAATTAAAAAATCAGTGAACTTTGCGGACAGTTGCTTTGTCCTCAGTAGTATCAATTAATTTACATTTCACTATTTTGTCTACCAGGATAGCATCAAATTGGTCACCTACCTTCCTCCTTTCTTTCTTTTTTCTTTCTCTTTCTCTCTCTCTCTTTCTTTCTTTCTTTCTCTCTTCCTTCCTTCCTTCCTTCCTTCCTTCCTTCCTTCCTTCCTTCCTTCCTTCCTTCCTTCCTTCCTTCCTTCCTTCCTTCCTTCCTTCCTTC
>NC_058132.1:239160142-239201171 GCF_016433145.1 Gracilinanus agilis
CATGGCTAGTATATATATATATATGTATATATATATATATCCATGGCTAGTATCTGCAATGGCTGGAGGCTTCCTTGAATATTATTCTAATAATACTTTCCTGTTTACCCCGACTTTAAATGGTTTCTAAAAATTGTATTATACATCTTCAGGTTTTGGTGCAACCAAAGCAAAGATGTTGATTTAAAGACTAGGGAATAGTTTTGTCTAGCCAGACATTTCCTAGCTGTCAGGTGTTGAGTGGGGAAGAAGAGCCACCAAGTGCTATAGGCTCCATTCTTCTACAGCTTTTACTTGAAGGCATACTCTCATGTGATGAAAATCATGTTCTTTTGCAATCATAGATTCAGACCTGAAAAGGAATTTTCAGTCATCTAGGCCAACCCTGTCATTTTATAGCAAAGAAATTGAGTCTCAGAGAGGGGACATGATTAGCTAAGGATGTATGAGTAATAACTTGTATTTAATATAATTTAATTTAATTTAATTTGATAACTTGCTGCAGTTGGGCAGATGCGGGATTTGAATCAAAGTTTTCTTAGTTCCAAATTTTGTGCCCAGTGAATGACATTACCATAGAGCCCAACATAGCCCTGGCTCAGCAAATATCTACTGAATTGTTTACTCTGTGAGTTTGGGCGTATATTGCTTCTCAATCATATTGCTGCATCATTGTTCTCAAAGGTCCTTCCAGCACTGAATCCTTTCTGATCTGCTATCTTATACCTCTGCTCAATAACTCATCAACAAATCAATTCTTGATTAGAGAAACAGGGCATTGTGGGAATAAAATTTGATCACATTTCCACTCCACACCCCAAGTGTACCGAAATCAACTTTGAGATTTAACTGGATCAGGGGACTAGGGACTCAGATTCTTCATATCAATTCTAGGTTGTCTACAGACAAAAGCTCCAAGTGTTTTGCTCAGGCAACTCAAAGCTAGGGGAGCTTCTCTCAGCTGGACCAGCTCAGGAGGTACAAATGCATATCTCTTTCCTTCCACTGCTATGACTAAATAAATCTCCTTCTTAAAATTGTTGAATGATTTTGTTGATGTTTCATTTCTTTCCATGACTGAATATGTGGCAATTAGGTGGTATAGTGGATGGAGTGATGGGCTTAAAGTCAGGAAAGATCTGACTTCAAACTCTGCTTTAGACATTTACTAGCTAAATGACCCTAAGAAAATCACTGAACCTCTTTCAAACTCAGTTTCCTCATTTCTAAAATGGTGATAATTATATCAATTTACATCATAGGACTTTTGAAAGGATCAAATGCAATCATATGTAAAGCACTTAAAGTGATATATAAATCCTAAAATTATTATTATTGTTATTGGTAATAATAATAAGACTACTATGTGTTACCCAGAAGCTGGCCTGAATCAGGCCCATTCTTAAAGTCAAGACAAGTCTAAAACACAGAGAAAATTCAGAACAACCAGGGAATTAGCACAATTGCTTTATTTCTCTTTTATCATAGCAGCTATTACCTTGAAAACATAGTCACATCTTGGGTTTCTAAAGTTCTATAGAAAGCCTAGAGTAAATCTATCCTAGGAATGCAGGGTTTATTTAGCATTTTTTTAGACACTGGGACTAAATTATTCAAAGAAAAAAAGAGTGTTTATAAAGGTATGATTTGAGCAAAAGATCTTAGTAGACCACACAATTACATGCCATATGACACTTCTCCATTCAAGCTCTACCCTAATATTACATTTTGACATGGCAGTGACTCCAAGCTTTCAGGGGCTATGCTTCAAGAGCAAGTTCTGATAGGCCATACCTAGTGTGTGTCTTCCTCTTAAGTATCAGTGTAGCTAAATTTAGAGAGGTTCATCAGTTTTGAATCAAATTTTTCCAACTCTAGGACCTTTAGAAGATAATTGCCTAAAGTGTTGGGAGCATCCCATCTTCCTTAGTGAACATGGGTGAAATTATGGATTCTTTTAGAATTAATTACATGTGAGACATCAAAGGGAAAATATGATTCTCTTTTCCCCTCAAGTTGCTTAGAATCTGACAGATTCTATTCTGTCTATTCAATTCTTATCTGTCACCTATTAGATGATAGAAAAAATGGTACAACAGCTTATAGAGGTGAGAGATCTAACTAGATGTGATACAAATTCAGTTTGGTGGATGGAGTAACTTTGAGGTATCCTAGTAGATGTAGAGAGGCAGGTGGGTGGTACAGTAGATAGAAAGCTGAAATAAGAGTCAGGAAGACTCATATTCATAAGTTCAAATCTGGCCTTACTTACTAGCTGCATGGTCCTGGACAAGTCGGTTAACCCTGTTTATTTCAGCTTCTTCATCCATAAAATGAGCTGGGGAAGGAAATGGCAAACCACTGTAATATCTTTGCCAAGAAAACCCCCAAAAAAGGTCACAAAGAATTGGATACAACTGAAATAACTCAATTACAAAAAGATTTAGAGATGTCATGTTTCCCTTTTAAGAAATATATGTGAAACCTAAAATTAATTTTCTGCCTATGTGGAAATAAATACATTTGTCTGAATAATCTTGGAGAAATGGGATACCTTCTCCTTTTGCTATATGATACTTTACTTCTAAACAGTAGTAGCAAAGCTGTAATTGGAACAGTAACTAGAGTTTTGCCCAAGGTTAGAAAATTTAGAGGGGACCCACAGCACTGGTTAAGTGCTCAGAAATCTCAACATACCTTGAGGTTTTTCTTCCTATTGGGAGTCCCGTCCCAAGTGACCCTACTCTTCATCTCCTTCTATTACTCTAAATGTTAAAACTGTTTAGTTATAGTTCTAAGTAGCAGTGCTCAATAATTAACTTCTCAGGACCTGGGGAAAGATGATGTTCTGGGCTGTAATGACTCAGATCAGGTCCCTGGTAGTCTAGGTTTGGTCCTGAAATGAAATGAGTCATTTGTAGATCATTCAATAGTTAATAAAGTGAGATGATTATTATGATATATTTTTTTAAACCCTTGTACTTCGGTGTATTGTCTCATAGGTGGAAGATTGATAAGGGTGGGCAATGGGGGTCAAGTGACTTGCCCAGGGTCACACAGCTGGGAAGTGGCTGAGGCCGGGTTTGAACCTAGGACCTCCTGTCTCTAGGCCTAACTCTCACTCCACTGAGCTACCCAGCTGCCCCGATTATTATTATATTTTAATTTTTATTGCATTTTATTTTAATAAATTTAATTATTTATTATTATTCTTATATGGCAGAAGGACATTTAAGAAGAATAGGCTTTGAAGGCACCTCAAGTTGATTCAGTTCTCTGAAGCATCCTTAACCTGAGTTGTCTGTTGTTCTAGTCAAGCATCAGAGAGTGGGCTGGGATCTCGAAGAGCCTGTTTTGTACTGGGCCAAAAAGGAAGTGATAACCACAACTTGAGCTTTGGTCCTCTAAGAACCCAAATTCTCAAAAAAAACTTGAATTTGGTTTTAATACCCTTTAAAAGAAAACTAGCTTCAATTGAATAGGAAAAGGGATAGGGAGATTGCTTTTACCATGAATGGTCATTTAACCCATTGCTGGAGAATATTAACATCAAACCTTTAAGCAATCCAAGTTAAAAGTTAACTCTGTGGGAGTAAGCAAGGATATACTGGCAAATGTTTAACAGTTTGGTGTCTGAGGAAACACACACACACATACACACCAATAACATTTATGCAGGACACTCTTTTAAGTTTTATTGGTATTAATAATATTTTCTCTGTCGCTTTCTTATGTCTGGACAATCAGCCATTAATGCCTTAATTTGTAGATGTGCTGATTTTCAAGGGGTAAATAATTACACTGAAAATGGAATAATGGACTCTCCCCAAATGGTTAGAGCTGGCTCCAGCACAGTCTTGGTTGTAAGCTACTCTCCAAGAAGGGAATTGTCACAAAATTAAAATGGGGAGGAACCCTAAGCTAGTGACAGAATATTTGGAATCAGTGTTGTGGTTCTGTTTTTCTTGTTCTCTATAATTCTCTGTATCATTTCCCCAATCATTCTGCACTCATATTCAACTGACTAAAGATAGGAATACCTTTCAGAGGGCATTTAATGAAATGCATTATGTGTAGTTTTTACTCATTGATGGATTAAATTTTAGAGCTGATCACCTTTCTGAGGTCCTGGGTGGAGAACTTCCAAAGAAGAATCAGTTTACAAAGCAATCTTGCCTGTCAGCTCAAAATAGCGGGATCATAGAAAACGATGATAAGTTGGAATTCAGCATCTACAGCACATCATTTTCTTTTGTAGTTAGTTTAGTCTGACAGTTTCTGGAGGAAAAGTCTAAACTCCCAAATTGCTTGGAGTCTCTTTTTAGCTTGCAGATGCTTATTTTTTCCTCAGAAAGTTTCTATGGTCTTATATGATTGACAGCTGACTGCTTCCCATAGAAGAGAGGAAACAATAAGATGGGCTAGGCTAGGGCATTTATTTAATAGTTCCTTAAACCTACAGAAACCAAAATCGAAGATAAAACATTAGCATCTGTCTAAATTGGAAAAGCTGACACAAATATCAGTCAAATTTTGAGAACTGCAAGACTGCTTTGGGACCTTAATACTACTTGTGTGGGATATTTCATGAAAAATTATCACTCAAAATTTATCCCCTAAATTTTTTTCTTCGATGACTAGTCAAGACTGGAGATGGGAAATAAAAAATAGGAACAGGAAGACTGATTCCTTTCCATGTTTTCCTTCCACAGACCTATATAAAATGGAAGAGTAAGAGGCAAAGAGAAAAGAGAAAACAGAGAATGGGGAGGCAGGGAAAAGCAGAAAAGAAGTGGGGCAGATGAGATAGAGCAATTTTCCTGTGCTCACAAAAAGAAATATCAGTTCAGGTCTACTTTAACTCTGGCTATTCCACACAAAGTGTTAGCCTATATACATGCTAATAGTTAGCATTTACTTATTGCTTTAAAGCTTGTAAAATACTTCATACATGTTATCTCATTTGATTTTGAGGATAACTTTGTGAGACAGATGTTTGCACATTGTCTCTCCTATTAGATTGTAAACTCTCTGAAGGCAGGGACTGCCTTTTGCTTTTTTTTCTGTAAAGCTTAATATGGTGCCTAGCACATAATAGACACTTAAATGTTTATTTATTGATTAATTTTACAAATGATGGAAATGAGCCTGAGAGAGTTTAAATATGTTGTTTAGATCACTCAGTATATATTTGAGGAAGGAATCAAACTTAAAGTCCAGATAATTTAACACTCATTTATTAAACCTTTAGTACATGCAACATGTTGTGCTAAATGCTGGAAATAGAAATATATGCTACAAATGTTCATGCACTTTAGGAGCTTACATTCTAAAGGGGGAAGATGAAATATAAAAGGGAGCTGAAAAGGGCGAGTCAAGGTGTTGGATAATGGTGTCAAAGTCCAGAGAGTGAACCATAGCTGTGGGAAGAACTTACCAATGGGAGAAAGGAGCCCATAGGTCTTCTCTCCACTATGCTATCTAGTTGATGGTAGTAATAAGGAACTTATCCATTTATAACTTTCTTTTCTTTCTTTCTTTTTTTTTTTTTTTGGTAAACCCTTAGCTTCTTTCTTAGTATTAAGAGCAGCAAGGGCTTGGCAATTGGGGTTAAGTGGCTTGCCCAGTGTCACACAGCTAGGAAATATCTGAATCTAGATTTGAACCCAGGTCCTTCTGACTCCAGGCTTGGGTCTCTATCTACTGAGCTACCTACCTGCCTCCATCTATAACTTTTTTTTTATTTTTTATTTTAAACCCTTAACTTCTGTGTATTGACTTATAGGTGGAAGATTGGTAAGGGTAGGCAATGGGGGTCAAGTGACTTGCCCAGGGTCACACAGCTGGGAAGTGTCTGAGGCCGGATTTGAACCTAGGAGCTCCTGTCTCTAGGCCTGGCTCTCAATCCACTGAGCTACCCAGCTGCCCCCCATCTATAACTTTTGATAAATATTATGATCACAATTTTTCTATATAGTATAACTGTTCATTTTTCTGGTCCTTTGTTTTTTATGAATATAGTTATGGGGTGGGGAGAGAGGGAAGGACCCTATTTACTTTAATCAAAATTATGGCTTGAATGGTTCTGGATCTCTTAAGCTACTGCATAATAACCCTTAGGTAATAATAGAATGATGATAAAGTAGGGCAAGTTGAACATTTTGGACTATTTAGAGTCTATTCAAATAGAGAGCATGTTTTGCTAAGCATATTTTTCATTTAAAAAAAAAAACCCTAACCATTTAGATGGAATGCTTCCGAGATTGTGATACATTTTTATTTTACTTAACAAATGTGATTTTCAAGAGTCTTTTCATATCCAAGATGATTTGAAAGCCCCTTTTCTTAGAAACTGTAAATAGCATTTTCCTAAGAAATTGACCCGATGCAAATCTTTAAGTTCTAAGAAGACCCAAAAGGTGGAAAAGAAAGTATTCTAGACTTTGAGTCAAAAGCACTTGATTCTAACAAGCTGACTAACACTTGGGCTATTCCTATCCCAATATAGACAAGTCCTGAGTTATTTAAGGTCAGTCTATCCTTTACATAATAGTCTGCCCAGCTAGGAAATAGAAATCCCCTTTCCTGCTAGAGATTGCGCCTATGACTTCTACCTCCCTCACTGTGTCTCCTAATACCAATTCTCCCCTTCTTTCCCCTCTCCCTTAATCTTTCTCATATGCCCCATCCATTTTCACTTGCTTTCTGGAGATTTTGACTCAACCTATATGTTTTGACTAACATTGTTCAAGTTGCCCTGCTCTACTTATCGACAGTAAAGGATTGTTTTGGTAGCCTGATCCAACTGGAAAGAATATCATTTCTAAAGGAATGGGGTCTGAGTTCAAATGCCATCTCCGATGATTTCTTCCTATGTGACCTTCAGCAAATTGTTTAATTTTGAGGGGACTTCACTTTTTCCCCTGGGAAACTAAGGGTGGTATGACTTAGATGACCTCTAATGCCCTTTACAGCTCCAAATCTATGATCCTATAGACAATATTAATGGAAAAAGGGAATAAGAGTATTCTGGCATAATGAAAGAGGAATATCTTCAGCACAGTTATCACTATTTCTAGCCTCCAGAATTTCCTTATTATACTTTGCAAGCTCTCAACCTCTTTCCTTCTGAGCTAGTTACTGGCTCTTCCAAGTACTTAAAATCTAACCCCTACCAGATGTCCCAAGCAGCAGCTGTGCAGATATCCTCAGGATTTATCCTCTTATTGAAACACACCCAATGACTCCAAAGGCAAGTTTGACATTTTGGAGCAGGGATCTGTGAGTAAGAGCCCCTGTCTACCTGTTTTCATTTGGGTTGAACAAAGTTTATAAGATGAACTAATATTAATTAACAGGATGAACCTGAATGAGTTGAAACCTTCATTGAAGAGCTCCTTATATTACCTTCTTCTGATTCTAAGCTCACTCTTCTTTTAAATTTTCCTATTACAGTCAAAGGTATTGCCATTTTTTTAAATCATCTAGGTTCACATTTGCTACTTCATTACCTTACTCCTAGTTACCAGATCTTGTTTCCACTTTACAGCATTTCTCAAAATTTTCTTTTTTACTCTATTCACACAGCCAACATCCTAGTTCAGACAATCATTACTTAATACCTAGCTTCCTAACTGCCTCCTTGTCTCCAAGTTTCCCCCTCTATAAACTACCAGCATGGTTCTTTCTAAAGTACAGGTCAGGGGGGGCAGCTGGGTAGCTCAGTGGATTGAGAGTCAGGCCTAGAGACGGGAGGTCCTAGGTTCAAATCTGACCTCAGACACTTCCCAGCTGTGTGACCCTGGGCAAGTCACTTGACCCCCATTTTCCACCCTTACCACTCTTCCACCAATGAGCCAATACACAGAAGTTAAGGGTTAAAAAAAAATAAAATAAAGTACAGGTCTAGGGGCAGCTGGGTGGCTTAGTGGTTTGAGATCCAGGCCCAGAGATGGGACACCCTGGGTTCAAATCTGGTCCCATACACTTCCTGGCTGGGTGTCCCTGGGCTTCACTTAACCTCCAATGCCTAGCCTTTACCATTCTTCTGTCTTAGAACCAATACACAGTATTCATTTAAGATGGAAGGTAAGAGTTTATAACAAAACAAACAAAAAACAAACAAACAAACAAAAAGTACAGATCTGACCATGCTACTCCTTGACTTAGCAAGTACAGTGGCTCTCTCTTGATTCTATGATCAAATATTATTCCATCTTTATTTTATTCTTTTTAAACTTTCTATTCTTGTGTAAGTTTTATTATGTATATAAATATTAACATAGAATTGTATACATAAAATTTGTAAATAAGTAAATGTAAATACGCAAATTTGTAAATAAATTAAAAAAAAGATTTTGAGGTATAGGCTCATAAGCGTTTGTTATTGGGGTCCATGATCAAAAAAGTTAAGAGACCACTGGTCACTGGCCTATGGTCCTGTGAAAATTGCTTATTCTTTACCACTTGTTAGCACCAGTAGGCATCATAAAAAGTTGAGGAAATAATGAAGTGGATGAAAATCATTTGACAACAGTTGAGGAATCTCTGTCATTTCTTTCTCCAAAACGTTGCTGGGCTTGTACCCCAAAGAGATCATAGGGAAAAAGACATGTACAAAAATATTTATAGCCACTCTCTTTGTGGTGGCAAAAAACTGTAAAATGAGGGAATGTCTGTCAATTGGGGAATGAATGAACAAATTGTGGTATCTGTTGGTGATGGAATACTATTGTGCTCAAAGGAATAAAGAACTGGAGGAATTCCATGTGAACTGGAAAGACCTCCAGGAACTGATGCAGAGTGAAAGGAGCAGAGTCAGAAGAACATTGTATACAGAGACACTGTGGTAAAATCTAATGTAATGGACTTCTGTACTAGCAGCAATGCAATGACCCAGGACAATTCTGAGGGATTTATGGAAAATAATGCTACCCACATTTAGAGGAAGAACTACAGGAGTGGAAACACAGAAGAAAAACAACTGCTTGAATACATGGGTTGATGAGGACATGATTTGGGAAGTAAACTCTAAAAGACCACCCTAGTACAACTATCAATAATATGGAAATAGGTCTTGATCAATGACACATGAAGAAACCAGTGGAATTGTACGATGGCTACGGGGAAGGGGAATGTTGGGGGGGGGGAGAGAGAGTAAGAACATGAGTCATGTAACCATGGAAAAATTTTTTTTTCTAAAAAATAAAATAAAAAAAAGAAAGTCATTGAAGGATTTTGATCAGGAGAATGATATACTTTGGGAAGATTAATTTAGCAGCTGTATGCAGGCTGGGTTGGATAAGAGAGGCACTTGGATTAGGAGATAATGAGATTCTGACCTATAGGGATAGCAGTCGGAATAGAAAGGAGGGGACATATAAAAAAGGCTTTCTAAAGGTATAGAATCACTGTCTTTAGAGGATCCTTTCTGATCTCCTTACTTTGGACGATTCTTTTCTCAGACTCATCCAACCAGGTGAACGTTTAGAACTTTGTAGCCTGGATTGCTGGATCCCCACTGGAATGGCATGTGAGAAGGTTAGTGTGTGGTATTCCCCCCAAAAGGTGGCCATTAGCTTACTAGCTTTCAATTTCACATGGCATTAAGCATAGAGCAAGTTTAATTTACAGACTAAAGAAAGGATCTGTACTCCAAACCATAAAGAATAAACATTCTCTTTTTTTCCTACTGCCACTAGACTTAACTTCATCCCAATAGAGACCCAAGCCATCCATGTGACTTGGAGAACTGCCCTGGGTGAGGTTTTAGTGAGAGATAAATTCATGGCTCATTACCACAGCTGTGCTTTCCTCCAGTTGTTCAATGATGCTCAGATCTCTTGCAGAGGTAGTTGTTTCTCTCCCCCTGGAGATGGTACCAGCTCTAGAGCAGCTGGACAAGGAGAGAATGATACTGTTTGAACGGTTCTACATTAGGACCAGAATGATTTCAGACTATTTACTCTTTCTGATTTTTAAAACTTGGGGTCTCCTAGTCCTACTTTATGCACAATGGTCTCCTTCAGGAACGGTGAGAATTCATTCCACTTGACCTTCTTAATGAATCTGTTTTTCATTTGTAACCCAAGGCTCATAGGACTATTTGCATAAGCCTCTCTGAATTGGTGGCAACTGAACTGTGTGAGGAGCAGAATTGGTGAGAAGTGAAAAGAAGAGAGATCCTGGATTCCTGGCTTCTAGGTTTGAGAGAGAGAACATGTAGTTCCAACCTTCCTTTGGTCCCTGATGGGAGATAGACTGAGAAGACCCTGATATATTGAGAGGCTGCCACTTCAATTGTGCCCCTATTCTCAGATCATTACACTAGAGACTTGTTGATTTCCTTTTTAGTGAGATCTGAGACCCTTCTTGTTTGAACCCAGTTTCCTCACTTCCAGTGGGAGAATCCATTGACTTTTTGTATTGTGTGGCATACATTTTCTTATTTATGAACGTAAATGACATATAATCTTCTATTTATTTAACTTTGATTTTTATTTTGATATTGACTTGGGAAAATGGTTTTATTTTCAATTTGCTATGTGTGTTCATTGTGACATTTGATAGGAAAAGAGTTGCAAGAATTGAAATTCTCTTGAGAAATAGCATTTCTTTTTTCCATTCAAAGATATTTTTATTTTTCCAATTACATGCAACAATAATTTTCAACATACATTTTCCCAAAGTTATAAGATCCAAATCATCTCCCTTTCTCCCTTCACTCCTCTCACTCAGAGATGGTAAATAACAGATCTGGGAGAGATAATTAATTGTAAAATAATTTTAATTGACCATTCAAGAAAGCTTTAATTTGTCATTTGACTCCCTTCACAATTTGTAAAGGTGCCAAGAGAATTTATCTCCTTTGGCACAGGTTTACATACCACTTGTGAGCTCACTGTTTAACCCCTCCCCTCAAAATCCCAAGACATTTCTGATTTGAAAATAGCTACTGAGGAGGTAGACCTAGAGACTCTAACTCCTCATTCATTACTTCAGCACAGGATGGAGGATGCCAAATAGTTTATTCCTCCCCATTACATGGCTGGGTCAGTGCAACATGGCTGCAGAGCTTTCTGACTTCCTTTAATCTCTCTAGTGGGTCAGGTTCACCATTGTCAGCCTTGCCCTTAATTCTTTTAAGATTAAACAAAAGAAGGGAGGTCCCAATCCAGTTTCTCAGTCTGAGAAAGAAATTGTATCATTCTCACCTTAGAATCAGACCATTCTTATGGGGGATTAAAATGTAAATTATTTCATAATTCAATATTAATTTTCCGTAGAGTCAAATCTTAGATATATAGATTGGGGCACTCTTTTCATGTTCAAGAACAGCAGTCAGGAGCTCAGATCAACCCTAAATTATTTTCCCTAGACTAGTAATACTTAAGGGAGCAAATAGATGTAATTTCTAGCCTGGTACTGCCTCTCTTTGAGGAAAGCAGAATGACTAGCTTCTGGCACCAGTTTCCTGGTTCCCCTCCTGGCAGGAATCCAAGTCTTCCTTGAAGAAGGATGGGGAAAGAATATTCTAGTGATATCTATTCTTGCTTCCCTATAAGCCACATCTAGACACACTCATTTGGACATATATAACCTATATGGGCAAAACAGTAAAATTTACCCATTGACACCCCCCCCCCATATACATTCATGCACAAACTATGGTGAATTTTCTTCTGTAGTGTTCTCTCTTCTAGTTGCCTCATAGAGTGCTTCTTGCTTTTTTTCAGCATTTCTCACTGGGCTTTACTCCCTTGTTTCCTTTTCCTTTGTGCCTACAGTACATGTTTTCTATCATCTTCTGGGCACTTTTGAGGCAGGGGATGTAAATAAGCTGCTTCAGAAAGCACTGGAAAATAAGAAAGGGAGAGCCAGAGTTGGTGGCATCCAAAGAAAAGAGAGCAGAAGAAGGAGAGTGTTGATCTCACTTGACTTCTAAGTATGGATACTAGGAAGTAAGCAACTAGGGCAAGGATTGTTTAAACTTTAAATCAGAAAAGCACATATTTGTCCTCCAATGGTCAGGAAGGGAGGGGGTAGCCCAGAGTCAAGGGGTTGAATTCTGGTGCAAGTCAAATCACTTTGGCTTCTTTCTCTGATTAGCACATTCTCTGCTTTTCCTGAGTCCTAATAATATAATTTTGGTTGAAGGTTTGGGGGGTTGATTAGAAGACATGGTATTTCCACATACTGGGATAGTTAGGTGCTGGAATGGTACTGTCTTCACTGAGTTTTCAGAGAGTGCTCTGCAAACCGAGAGCCTGGGTCAGGGGAAGGAACATTTTTTGTGCCCTTTTTCTTTTATTCCCCCAACAGAGGTAAGCAAAACTTTGCCAGAGGTAAAATCCACAGACATGAAAGACTGATTGGAAGTGGAAGATGAGGGAAAGATCAAGGATGTCCTCATCAAAGAGTGTTTGGGACAGAAGCCAGATTGTAAAGGGTCAACGGGGGAAAAAACAGATGGTGAGGAAGTAAGGCAGCAGTGACAGTGTGTCAGTGAGAGAGGATGGAAGGAAGATAAACAGAGGAGGAGGAGGAGGAGCTATAGGAGAGATAGCTATAACAAAGAGGTGAACAAGAAAGAGGATAGATGAATCATTTCATCCTATGCTGCTTCTCACTATTTCTCTTTAACATTTCAATACATAAAGTGCCCACTATATACAAGGCATTGTGTGGGGTGTTGGTGATACTAAGACAAAAATGAATAGCCCTCTAGAAGCTTATATCCTGGAGTGCTACAGCATGTATACAGATAAACAAATTACAAAGTAATTTGAGGGGGGAAGAAAAAAAAAACCACATAGCAAACTGGATTGGAAATCATAGATTTAGATCCTTAAAGATCATCTAGTCAATTGAAATATCTTCAATTTACAGATAAAGAAACTAGAAGTAGGGTGACTTGGCCAAGGTCTCTCAAAACTGATGAGTGGGATTCAAATGAAGACTATTTAATTCAAGATCTAGCACCTTTTCTGTCCCTCATTTCATAAAAAGGGGGTTACTTAAAAAAGGTGGCATTTAAGCTGAGCCTTCAAAAATGCTAATAATACTGAAAGATAATGAGTTCTTTCTGGGAATGGGGAGATTGCTTTTTGCGCAACGTATAGTGCCTAGAAATGGCATATTTTGTTAAGGAAAGGGCTAGTAGTTCAACTTCTCATTCAGTCAACTTCCAATACCATAGGATTATAGGACAATAGACTGAGAACCAGAAGGGACTGTGAAGGTCATCTATTCTTCTCTCTTACCCTCAACTCTCCCTTTAGCAGATAAAGAAACTGAAACTCAATGAGGTTTCCTTTATAGATGTGAAAAGGGAATTCTTTGTTCTCTTTGTCAATTCTGAGTTTACACTTGTAAAAAGGGAATCCTTTATTCTCTTTGCCTAGTTGGAGTTAACACTTTGGTTAACAATAACTTAAGTACCCTTACTTAGTACCTCACTAGATGGCCAAGACAGGATTAACTCTCCTTTGTCTACCATTTGATTGAATCAACACAAGCTTGAACTAGGTAGAGGAGCTACAAACCACTTAGAGAATACACACTCTCAGAGACTCAATCAGCCAGGAAACTATGAAGCTTTTTGATGAGAATTCATACCTCCAGAAGGTGAGAAGTGGATCCCACAGACACTGCCCCCCTGGGCAGTGCTGAGCAATTTGGAAGCTGTGATTGACCCTTGTGAAGAGGGGAAGGGACAAAAAACCACTATAAGAGGCCCTGAACTTCTGGGAGTTCGACTTCTAGTCTAGTTCTAGGCTAATGTCTTCTATACCCTTTTGTATTTCTCTACTTTCACTTTTCCCACCTCTTTTGTAAATATAAGCTATTAAAGGTCATTTCGACTTTGAGCAATAATACTTTGAATTGGCAACCACCAATATTATTTATAATTTTCATATATTTTAGTCAAACCATTGATTTTTAATCCCTCCATAGGACAGTTTGTAAAGGCTTACACTGGTAATGTGTCAAAGTTGGGAATTAGTCTTGCATTAGTAACATGTCATTACCATGTAATATTACAATCCTGACAGTTGCTAATTGGTTTCAGTATGGGAACTGTCTCTTGTGAAAGTTAGAGAAAAGAGGTAAAGCATTTGTTTCATTCAGATATAGCAAGGCAAATGTTTACTTTAGAATTCATCACAAGGGACAATTGAGCTAATCACACCCCTAGGTATTGTTCTCCAAAGCTAAGAATATCCACACTTGTCGCCCTTGCTGAGAATCCTCTTCTAGAGATAAACAAATCATAGTTTGCAATTTGTTGATAAAGACCAAGTTCAGCTAAATCCTATCTATACACTCATATCACTCATCTGTGATTTTAGGGCAGCTGGTATAGTGTATATAGAGTGCTGAACTTGAAGCCAAGAGGACTTGAATTCAAATCCAACCTCAGACACTAACTGTGTGATCCTGGGCAAGTTACTTACCTTTGTTTCCCTCAATTTCCTTATCTCTAAAATGAACTGGAGGAGAAAATGACAAACCACTCTAGAATCTTTGCCAAGGAAACCTCAAATGGGGTCAAAAGAGTTGTACATGACTGAAAAATGACTGAAAAACAACAGCATCAGAACTCACCCATTACTTTCAAATCTAAAGTACTATGTAACTATTATCAGTTTTTTGCTTTTATGCTTTTTTTTTTGACAATGTCTTTCTTTGCTCTTTGCACTATCCTCTACTATCTCATACCAAAAATCTTATTCCAGTTTCTCAACCCTAGCTCCTTGGAGACTTAGTTTTTACTTTTAACTAGCTTTTCATGTCCTTTTTCTCTCTGTGGAAGAACTACCATCCCAGGCTAGTAGGGCTATAGTAGTAGTTTAGATGTGCCTGAAGCTCATTGATATTGGGCTCTATCTTCATCCATGCCCATGCTGGCATGATGGGCGAGGCAGGGTAGGAGAGTAGGAAAGTGGAAAGTCTCTTCAAGGTTCTTTTGAGTCTTTACAGTATCATTAAAAAAAAACCCTTGCCTTCTGTATTGGTTCTAATGCATCAGCAAAGGCTAAGCAATTGAGGGAAGTCACACAGCCAGGAAATGTCTGAGGCCAGATATGATCCTAAGACCTCCTGCCTCCAGGAATGGCTCTCCATCCACTGAACCACCTAGCTGCTCCCTCTCTTCAGTATCTTTGATCTCTTCTGGTTCAACCAGGTTTTCCATTTTTTTGGTCCTTTGAACCTTTCTCCCTGACTGCTATTTATGGGATAGAGGTGAGGATGGGGGTTTTGCTTCTGGTTTTCAGCTTCAAGAGAGAAGATAAATAATGACAGCTGAAGGAAAAGACTCAGAAAATATGAGAGGATCTGACAGTCTCCAACAGATCAACAGAATAGTCATTCAGTTTGTTTTTTGGGTGCATTTTTACTCCTGGTCAGCTCTGTCCTCTAGCCTCTTTTTAAATTTCTTCAGCTTGAAAATCACCATTGTTTTCCTTAGGGCCAGCAGACTTAACTGGGTTTGGAAAGGATGCCAGTTTACTACATTTCTGTGGTTGACACAGTGGTTTCTGTCACCTCATTACCTTTTTTCTATCTCATTATCAACTTTATACCTTGAAAGAAGAATGACATTTCCACTGGAAGTGACAGATCAAAAATAACTAAGTGTTGATACCCAAGATAAGTAAGAGGATAATAAGTCAACACCTAGCCACTCTTTTTTTTTTTTTTTTAACCTAGCCACTCTTGATGAATTCAGGTCACCTGGTCTACATGAGCTACATCAATCATTCAATCACCATTTATTGGGCACTTAGCAGCTATGGTAGTATAGTAGCAAGAGCACTGGACCTGGAGTTAGGAAGACTCATCTTCTGCAGTGCAGAGGTGCAATCAACCCTGCAAAAGGCTTACTGCAAAATTTCTGACAGTTGAGAGGGTTTAGAACCCTGACTAGCAGCAGTTGATCTGGGAGGCTCGGACAGAGCAGAAGGATCAACTGAGCTCGGTCTTTGGGCTGAAACCTGGCCTTGATTCTGTGCCTTTTCTCTTGAGATTTGTAGCTTAGTTAATTCCTCTGGATCTCCCTGACCTTCCCTATTTCAATCACCATTTCCTTTCCTAATTTCCTGTGGGTTTGGGAGAAGGGTGGATTTGGGTGGATCAAACTTTGAAGACTTAGTTTTCGCCATAGACAAGTAGGGCTTACCCTTGATACAAATTATCTCCTGATTCATTGTGTATAACTTCCCTAACCTTAAAGGCAACAAAGCCTCCCAGGGCTGAGTGGGAGCAGGCTCTTGCTCAGTCTGCCCCATTCCTGTGTCCCTCCCCCACTTGGAACTTCTCCCTAGGTGGTTGTTAGAGAAAACTTGTATCCCTCTGTGCTTTATAATCAACCCTGAAACTTAATAAACCCTGTTGCTATTTAATCAAACCTTTTGCTAAATCGTTGGTTAAATGATAAAAGAGGGATAAGGAGAGAAAGGAATAGTTTCTCTTTGGGTCCTGAGGGGAGTTGGAAGCGTCCATCTTGGAGGAAGTGGTGATCTCTATACTTCCTCTGAGAAGCCCTTCTATTTCACAGACAGGGAGGAGCCTTAGGACTCTTCCTTTGTGAACCTGAGAAACTGACTAAAAGCCCTCTAGTTAGTTTCAAACCATTTCTGACTGGCCCTAACCTTTTGTCTGTAGAAGTGCCCTTCCTACCTGGAAGGGTTCAGCTTGTTTCCCATCAGTATCCACTGTCTCAAGCCTGTGTACCCAGTCTGTGTCTCCCTGTTGCAGCTGCCTGCCCAACTACCTCATCATCTCTCCTGCCACCTCAATCTATTACCTCCACTATTGTACCCTCCTTTCCCACCTACTGACTTAAGGACCTACAAACCCCATCCACTTACTTTATTCCCTTATTACACTTCCTGAGTTCAAATCTGGCCTCATACACTTACTAGCTATGTGAATGATTCACTTATCCTATTTGCTTCAGTTTCCTCATGTGTAAAATGAGCTGGAGAAGGAAATGGCAAACCAATACTGAATCTTTGCCAAAAAACCCCAAATAGGGTCACAAAAAATCAGATATGACTGAAAAAAAGACTGAACTGAACAAGCATCTAGGGTCCTGAGGAATAAGCAAACAAATTCCTACAAACAAGCTATACATAGAATTTTAAAAAGGAAGGCACTAGAATTCTAAGTAATTAGGTAAGGCTTTGTGTAGAAGGTAGGATTTTAGTTGGGATTTGAAGGTACATAAAGAAGCAAGGAATCAGCGATAAGGAGGTAGATCATTCTGGGCACAAGAACAGCCAGAGAAAATATCCAGAACTGAGAGATGTTATATTCTGTTTGAAAAATGGCAAGGAGGCCAGCATCACTGGACTGAAGACTATGTGTATGTAAAATGTAAGAAGATTGGAAAGGTGTGTATGTGTGGAGGTGATTAAATTGTGAAGGCCTTAGAATGCCAAAAAGAATATTTTGAATTCAGTCCTGGAGGTGATAGGGAGACACTAGAATTTATTGAGAATGATGGTGACTTGGCTGAACCTGTGTTTTTGGAAAATCACTATAGTGGCCAAATGGAATGAGATATGTACTGTTAAATATTTTATTAATCTTGTATACAAAAGTAAAAATGTGTTATCATTAGATTTGAAGATGATACAAATCTGAGAGGGGATAGTTAACACAGTGGATAATGAAGTAAGATACTAAAGGAGCTTGACAGGTTAGAATATAGGGCTGAATGTAATAAGATGACATTCAACAGGAATAAACGTGAAGCCTTACATTTCGGTCTCTGCCCCCCCCCCCCAATCAAATTCACCAATGTAAGATCTATAGGCATGAATAAACAGCAGTTATCTGAAATAAGATCTTGGGGGTTTTAATGGACTACAAAAGTAATGGGTGAGCAGTATGACATGGAAGTCAAAGAAGGTAGTGCAAACTTGGATTGCAATGGGAAGTTCATTGTTTCCAAGAGTAGGAGTGCAATAATCCCATTGTTCTTTGCCTTTATTATTTTCTGTCTGGAATAGTGACCTAAGTTCTCTTCATCACAGTTTAAGAAAGACATTGATAATCTGGAGAATGTCCAGAGGAGGGCAAACAAGATATGAAAGATCTTGAGTCCATGACATGTGAGAATTCATTGAAGGAATTAGATATATTTAGACTTTCCCAGCCTGCCTGAATCTTTTTTTTTCATTATTATATTTTCCCCAGTTCATGTAGATATATTTTAAAATAATTGTTTTCTGACATTTTGCAATCCATGTTTTCTCCCTTCCTCCCCTGCTTTTTACCCAGATTTGGCAAGTAATATGATAAAGGCAATACATGTGCTATCATGCAATACATATTTCTGTGTTTTTCATGTTGTGAAAGAAGACACATATTGCTTATATAAGAAAAAACTCTTCAAGGAAATAAAGTGAGAAATCATATGTTTCAATCTGTATTCAGACTCCATAAATTTCTGCTATGGTGGCGGTGAATAGTCTTTTTGTTGTGAGTCCCTTGGAGTTGTCTTGGATGCTTGAATGGCTGATAATAGTTAAGGCATTCACAGTTTATTATTGTACATTATTGCTATTGCTGTGCACCATGTTCTCCTGGTTCTGCATGCTTCACTTGGCGTCACTTTATATAAGGAACTCTTTAAACTTAATGCCTTCCTTCTAAGATTATCTCCAATTTATCTGGTATATATTTTGTGTACATGTAATTGTTTCCCCCATTAGACTGCAAACTCCTTGAAAGCAGAAACTTGTTTTTTGCTTTTTTTTGAATTCCTAACATTTGGCACAGTGCCTGGCACATTTGTTGTTGCTCTGTCATTTCAGTCATGTCTGACTCTCTGTGACTCTATTTGAGAAAACCTCAAATGTTAAAGATACTGGAGTGGTTTTCCATTTTCTTCCCTAGCTCACTTTATAGTTGAGGAATCTGAGCAAATAGATTCCAAGTGACTTGTTCAGAATCACACAGCTAGTAAGTGTATAAGGTGAGATTGAACTCATTTCTTTCTGACTCCAGATCCTGTGGTTCATTCACTGCCCCACCTGGCATATAGCAAGCATGTAATAATTGTTCAACATGTCTTGACTGTAGAAAAGAAGACTCACGGGAGATATGATTGCTGTCTTCAAGTATCTGAAGGGTTGTCATACAGAAGAAGGATTGGATTTGTTCTGTTTGTCCTCAGAGGGCTAATGGGTGGAAATTTCAAGAGGAAAATTTAGGCTTGATGTCAGGAAAAATCTCCAAACATTTTGAGTTGTCCAAAATAGAAAGGACTTATTTAATAAGAGGTGAGCTCCCCATTCTTGAACATCTTCAAACAGAAGCTGTTCATCCTCTTGTTTAGGATATTATAAAGGGAGTTCTTTTCATGTGGCTTTTGAACTATATGGATGTTGAAGTCCTTTCCAACTTCCAAATTTAGTGAATCTATGATTCTTTGAATAGTTGACTGAGGTGGTGCAGTGTAAGTATGGAATTGGGGTAAATCAAGGGTCTCTAAGCACTCATCTTGGAAGGGGACTGGAAGCCGACCCCATGGGACCCAACCCCATGGGACCCTGAGAGAATTCCGTTTGGGAGGGGTCAGCAGCAAGAGGAGTTTGGAGAATTCTGAAGATCCTAACTGTCAAAAATGGACTCCTGAGAATACTTGGGTTGGTGCTCAGTGGGAGAGGGAGTTGGTGGAGAAGGGTGGCCGGGAGGATCTGGGAGAAGTTAACTTTTCCAAACCTGGAATTATCTGGCATTTTGGTGTCTACAACAGTAAAACTCATTCTATAGACCTTCCTTGCCAACCAGGAGGAATCTGTGATACCCGTGTTTCAGTTGGCCATAGTGCCCAGATGTCAGAGGGAGCGGGCTTTGAGGGAGTTATCCTTGATTCAGCTTGTACCCTTTCCTTTCAAATATTCCCCTGTTTGTTAGTTAGAGCTAAGGTTAGGATATTGTTAGGTGAGAGAGAACAGTTTCTGAGTTCAAGCTACAGAAGAAACCAGAACTGCTCCCTTGTTGGGGGGTTCATAGGAGATAGAGAAGTTATCCTGATTCCCCCCTTCCTCACATTCCACTAATATCCATTACCCAAATATCCTTGAATTCCTTTGTCTTTACAATAAATCTTTATTAGTTTATTAGAGGTAGCTTGGGGTGTTGCTTGGAGGGGAGAAGATCTAGTGGCTGAGGAGAAGCCAAAGACCATCTTGAGGGGTAAAGCTACTGGAACTTAGGAGTGGGGGGAGGCTCTGAGGTTGGGATCCAACCCATTAGGGTCTCAACTGAATCCCAACACCTTCCTTCAACATCCCCACTATAGCTTTGCTAGTTTGGGAACCTCTTTGAGTTTAATCCCTCATAGGTCTTCCCTGGGGTAGGGGTGAGTGATTAGCTGATCTGGTCCATTGAAAGCTAACAAGGGGGGAGTCTAGATACACACCCCCTACCATCAATACTCACCATCATACAGCAGTGGGAAGAATTCTAGGTCCATAGTCAGGATTATCTAAATTCAAATCTGGCTACCAATGCTGTGTAATCCTGAGCAAGTCATTTAACTCTGTTTGCCTCAGTTTCCTTATCTGTAAAATGAGCTGGAAAAGAAATAGCAAACCACTCTAGTGGTTTTTGCAACAATAATAGGGCCATTTCCCATTCTATATCTAGGATCCCATGAACTCGTGGAACACAACTTATTTGTGAATCAAAGATTATATATATTTCCTGTTCTGCTCTATGGAATAAGGGACTAGTTTTGATTTAAGTAATCTATGTAGAATGTTGCAATCTGTGAAGAACTGAGAATGAGTGGGGACAACTAGGTGGCTGTCAATCTAAAGAGCCACCTAGTTGCCCCCACTCATTTTCAGTTCTTTACAGATTCACTGAACAACCCCCATTGCCTAGTCTTTACTGCTCTTCTGCCTTGAAACCAATGCAGAGTACTGATTCTAACTAGGAAGGTAAGGATTTTTTTTTTAAAAGATTGAACGTAAGGAAAATGGAAGGGCATGTGATGGAGGCAACTTGGTTTCAACCAGTTAAATAAAGAATTTTGAGGTCAGATAAAAAAATGGCATCAATGGATTGTTTATGGAAAGATTTTTTTTAAAAAGTTGGGCTAGATGTATGGTGATAATGAGAAGTTACCAATCCTGGGCAAGAGAAATCAAAGAAGGTCCCCAGCATCCTAGTTGGTCCCTCTGTGACTGAATTAGGAGGGACAGAGATAAGAATCATGTTGGATGAGCAGACATGAATGGGCTGTGATCAATGTCCTTGAAAGAAATACATCAATGAGATCACATCTTTATTGGGTATTTGAGTAACATAGTAGAAATGCAATTCATCTAAAACTAGCTCTTAACAATAGATTCTAAATTATATTTTGCTAATCTCCCAAAGAGGATTTTCAGTGAATAAGATGGTTAGCCATTCTTGACTCTAGAGAATTGTAAGAACTTGGGGTGTGAATAACTCAATTATCTGTTGCGATTAATACTGAAATGACTGTTCACACTGATATTGGTTGGTTGGTTGTTGTCCTTCCTCCTTGAAGAGGACTAAAATGACATCAATATTGGTGATGTCTTTTGACTAACAATACATTAACTGTATTTAAGTGAAAAAGTGTTGTGCAAACTCTTCAGCTTCACTCTGTCTTTCAGAGTCTAGTGGCAAGACAAATGTCAAGACAACTAATGGTGGCTTAGGATGCAATGCCTGACCTTGGCTTTTTAAATGTCTAACCAAGTTCTAAATGCTCCATAGTGCATGCTTCTGCCACCTTTGTGGCTGTTAGAATAAATTGTTCTCATCTGCCCTTTCTGTTGGGAAGTCCTTGAATGGGATAAACACGACCCCTCCAAACAAATTCACCGACAAATCTGAGGCCTGTCAGTCACCCTCCATGGAGACTGTTGAACAGAGCATGGCTGCTTGCACACTACAGCTTCTTGGACCTACAAGTAAGAGCTGGGTGGCAGATGGACAACCAAGAAGAAGGAAAGCAGCCCCGATTGGTGAGTCCTCACACCAGATGTACTGGTCTTCCCTGAACACCCCATACCTCCCCACATTGATATATTAGAGCAGGACAAATGCCTCACTTCTTTTCATTACATTCCACAAGAGATGATTCCTAGCTTGAGTCCAATTACTGGCTAGTGTGTTCAAGGAGATCATTGATAGAAGGAAAAGACCATTATATTTGTGGATTTTTGTTGATAGAACAAGATTTCTTTTCAATTTGATCTAGTTTTTTCTAAAGTATTTTCAAATTATCATTCTCTATACTTAAGGATTTACTTATAATCAGAAAATTTTGCTGTTATTTAAATTTTAGCAATTAATTGCACAAAAAGCCCCACTAGAACCTGGTCTTATGTGATAAACAAACCAAAAATGGCATTTCTAATTTACTGGATGCTCTTTTATGTTAAATGAGACTACAAAGAAGCTTTATGGTGGAATGCGTGTTGGTGGAGGAGGTGGAAATGAAATGACATATAGATGATTTACCAGGCTAAAAATTTAGACGCTTGATAATTTTCATCTGTAGTGTATATGCTAAAAAGCGAAGACTGTAGCTCTGAATAGTTAGCCTACCACATGTCAAACCCAACCAGCAGAACATATGGCCTGACACAACGCCATAATCACTTAAATCTGTGTGCCTTCAGGAAAACAAGCATTCCTGTAGAGGGATATCAATAAATAGAAATTATCACTTAACTTTTACTTACTTCTCAGTCTGCCTCTGATGCTTTTAGGCTGGTTAGAAGAAGTCAGGGAACATACATTTATTAAGTACCTACTATGTGCCATTTACTATGCTAATCTTTATGCTAAGCTCTTCGTATTGAAAGGAAAAAACAGAATCCAAGGAACTTACATTCTAATGGGGGAAGCAACGTGCAGATAACCATATATATATATGCATATATATTCATACACAATATATACATATTATCAATAGAAAATAATCTTAGTGGGAGGCCTTGGAAGCAGCATTGGTGGAAGGATGGGACTGGGAGATGGCTGGCTCGCTCATCCATTTGCTTTTGCAAGATTTTCCCATGTACATGTAATCTGACTTATTTTTGTCTAAATAACTAATTTTAAGAGTCTGCCTTAGTAACCTAATTATTACATAGTTTTTGTAGCAATTGGCTAATCTCTTCTTTAGGGAGTTTTGGGAGGGAAGAGTTTGGAACACATATCTTAGATATTTTACTTGATTTCTTGAAGAATTTCCTGTTTATCTGTAGCTGAGAGTTCTATAATAAAAAAGGGCACACTTTTCTGAGCCTTTTCCTTTATAGATCACATAGTAAGATAGTATCGATTTTGACTAGTATTAATTAATTAGCTAATTAATTAATAATGACAGTAGGATCTGGTGCAAGTAACCAAATTTTACAAAATAGTCAGAGATATTTAAAAAGCATGATGAGAATCAAACAGGTTGTCCCACTAAATTGATTTTATTATTTTGATGAGTGTTGCTTAAATTTAGTATAAAACATAGTTCATATTTTACACAATAATGAAATCTTAGCAATGTAAAATCCCCCTTCTGTGATTACATTTTTGCTGAGAAGTGGGACGAGAACCAGATTTCACATGAAGGATTGCCTCTAGGATAAAATACAGACTCCTTAGCCTGGCATTTAAAGCCTTCCACAATCTGGCTCCCACCTACCTTTCTAGGCTTATTTTGTATTACTCCCCTTCACACATTCTTCATTCTTCAAAAGAGAGAGTTTTAGGGAGCTCTAGGGTGGTTGTGGGGGGCTGCTTAGTAGTGCTCCTTAAATTACTTTTCTCTTTTTCAACTCTGACCTTCTATTTTAGTATCAATTCTAAGAGCAGCAAAGGTTAGTCAAATAGGGTTAAATTACTTGCCCAAGACCACACAACTAGAAAGTGATGAGGCCACAGGTCCTTCCAACTCCAGGTCTGGTCCTCTATCCACTGACCCATCTAGCTTAGATTACTTTTCAACTGCTATCTCAGAATCTTTGTCTCAGTGTTACCATATGCTTTAAATACACTCACATATACATAGAGTATATGTAAAGTTATTTGCAAACCAAAAAGTGCTATAGAAATGCTATTATTGTTATTTTTTAAATCTCTAGTTTCCTTCAAGGCATAGCCCAGATACCACCTTCAACATGAGGTCTTTTTTAATCTTCCCAGTTATTAGAACTCTTTCTCTGAATTTGCTTTGTGTTGTTCTGTATTTACTTCTCTGTGTATGTGTTATATATCCCTTTCTACCCCTCTGCCAGAAGAATGTAAACTTCTTGAGGTCAGAGACTTTTTCAAACAATATCACAGAGTCACAAATACAGAAATGGAAAGGACCTTAGAAGTCATTTAGTCAAAGAAGAAAACTGGGAAATAATTTTCATAGATAGTCTCTTGGATAGAGATCTCATATCTAAAATATATGAAGAACTTTGTCATATTTATAAGAATAAGAGCCATCTCTCAATTGGTAAATAGGAAAAAGGTATGGACCATTTTCAGATGAAGAAGTCAAAGCCATATATAGGTATATGAAAAAGTACTCTAAATCACAACTGAATTGGGAAATGCAGACCAAAACAATTTTGAGGTATCATCACAAACCTATCAGATTGGCTAAAATGAAAAAAGGGCAAAATGACAATGGTGGAGGGAAAGTGGAAAAGTGGGGACACTAATACACTGTTGAAGAAACTATGATCTGATCTAACCATTTTGGAAAGCAATTTGGAATTTTGCCCAGAGAACTTTAAAACTCTTAGACCCAGCAATACCATTGCTGAGTCTATTTCCCAAGGAGATCAGGAAAAAGGAAAAGAATCTATACATTCCAAAATGTTTATAAGGGTTCTCTGAGGTGGCAAAGAACTGAAAATTGAGGGGATGTCTGTCCACTGGGTAATGGCTAAACAAATTGTGACATATGATTACAATGACAGGTTACTATACCATAAGAAACGATGAGCAGGTTAATTAAAAAACTTGGAAAGAAAGACATGGGATAGTGAAGGGTGGAAGGAGTAGAACAAAGAGAACATGATATATAGCTATAGATTTAATATTTGAAGAATAACTTGAAATATTCAGCTCCAAAGAATGAACAGCAAAATGGAAACACGAAAGATATAATCTCTATATACATATCTGTTTGCTGAGACAGATGGAAATAAATACTATTAATAAAACAAACAACAACCACAGAGAGTCGTCTTGTCAAACCTTCTCATTTTCCAAATGAGCCAAGATAGGCCAACTGAAGTTCAGTGACTTGCTCAAGGTGACCCCAGCAGTTAAGTAGCAGAGACAGGATTTTCACTCCAGTTCTTCAACTACAAATTGAGTCATTGTTCCTTTCTATTGTGCAGCCACTTAGTAGAATGTAAGCTTCTTAAGGGCAAGAATCTTTTCATTTTTGTCCTTGTATCTCCTGGGTCTTGTACATAGCAAACACTTGAATACCTGTTGAATTGAATTGAATTAATGATTATATTTTATTTTTGACACTTTAAAAAATAACAAGGGCCTCACCCAAAAGGAAATACAGTGGATCTCACACAAGATAGATAGGAGCAGAGTGTGATCTCAGGGCTTTGCCTTGGACAATAGCGACTTACCTATTTAGGGTTGTATCTTGTGCCCTGGTCCTGGTTGGGATGGACTGGAGCCCTTATAGGATAGATCTGAGAAGGGTCTATGCCACTCCTGGATGCATTTTTGATTTGGAGAACTTCAATGGGGGAATTGAAGGATACAATTAATTAGGGAAGTCCCTGCTTTGGGGAAGGAGTATGAGAGTGTAGAATCGCTGTGCTAACAAGTCAAAATCAATAATAGAGAAGATTTCTTATGAATTAAGGGTAGGGTGGGGAAACAGAGTCAGTAAAGGAGGAAGGGAACAGACATTTACTGAAGGAAATGACAAACTACTCTAGTATTCTTGCCAAAAAAATCCCATGGATAGCTATGGGCCATGGGGTTATGGACACAACTGAACAACAACGGTGTGACAGGCACTGGAACCTATCACTATCACTAAAATCCAGTCAAGTATAAGGGGCTAGGGGTCTATCTTCTCAATAATAGTTACTATATTTTTTGTGGCTCAAACATCACTCTCCTTAACCTCATTATTCTTCTTTCTCAGTCTCTCTCAATTTCATCTTTTCCCCCCCTTCCACTGTGGCAACTATAAAAAAAACAAACAAACCAAAAAACAGCTTTTCCCCCTCTATGGAAATCTATGGAATATCATGGAAAGCAGAAAGGGATAGCCCATGGATAAAGATATAAAATTCTACATTTAATATCATTTTATCCATGCCACAAATATTCTGATAGCTTTCTTAACAATACTGTTAGAAACTCCAGTGTTCTTCTGTCTCTTATTTATCCTTCTACCTCTCTCTATGCCTCAGCTCTTTTAAATCTATTTTTTTGGCCCGCACAAAGACTTCTAATCCTTCCATTACTTCACCATATTCTCAGGCCATTATCTGACTGGTCTGACTTTGCTCTCTCTCCAGTTTCAACCCAATATTTAGCCATTCCATCTTTATTTCTGTCTTCTGCTTTGGGATCCATTGCCCACATATCCCTACTCAAACCTGGATTATCTCTACCTCCTGCCTCTTTCACCCTTACTTAGAGAGCTGCTGAAAATAGCCAGAGGTAACAATCCTGCTAATTGGCTACATTACAAACTCCTGTTATCCAACCTCCATTGGGTCCTCCCTGTAGCAAGGTAGTTCTTTTATTTCTCTATAATTAATTTATCTTATTCCCCATTGAAGCTATTCCAAATTTTTGGAGGAGGGACAAAGAATACGATGGAAGTAAAAAGAGAGAGGCAGAGGAAATATTCTAGGAAAATCGAGGAGAGAATGAACACTTAATTAGCCAGTGGATTCAGGAAAGGCTGCATAAAGGAGACAACACTTGAGATGGGCCTTCACAGGAGTAGAGAATTTCAGATGAGGAAGAATTAATTTAGAGAGAAATAAGAATTGTTCCCTGCCCTCAGGAAGGGAAGCTCCTAGACAAGCAGAAGATGGGTAAATGACTATATAACTAGGAAGGATGTGATAAAAAGCCACCAGAGTGCTTCAGACTCTAGGCTGTAGGTGTTCAGAAAGATCTCCTTTTGGCTGAGGGAGCTTGAGAATCTAGGGATTGGGAGAAGGGAACCCAAATTGGATAGAAAAGTTTTGGGAATGTGTTAGAGAAGCTTCCTGTCCAAAAAGAAGTTGGTTGTAACTGGTTCTGAAATTCAGGGATACACAAGCCTTATTATTCCCAGAGGAAATATTTTCTAACAGCTCTCTCACTCTTCCTTTCTCCCTTTTATCTGCTTCTCCAACACAAAGGTCCCCTTTTGTATTTTTTTTTAAACAAAACCCTCAAGCACGAAGTTTTATCACCTTATTCTTCCAGTTACTCTAAAGGTTTTGGTTCTTCAAGGTTAATTTCATAATACATGAAAGGGGGCCATTTGAAACGGCATAAGATAGGATTAAAAATGTCATTCTTCTTGCAAAGTTGCTGTGAGGAATAATAAGGCTAAAGACTGCAAGGCACTTTGTAAATATGAAGCGCTATGCCAATGCTTAATAATAAATAGCAAAACATTGCTGCCTTTTATGGATACCTAGAAAACACAACTAGTAATCTTGTCTCTCTCATCTTACCAGTCTTTTGATTCTTTTAGTATAATTGTTTAATTTTAAACTATGTACATGTATCCCCTGTGCCAGGGCTTAGAAAGGTTCCCAAATGAGGAAAGAAATATTTCCAGGATAAAGAGTAAGGAACAGTGACACTGTCACATTTCTTTTCATATTTGAACATGCTGTTTTCAGTAGAATTATTATTATTATTGTTGTTATTGTTATTTATAAAATCTTTACCTTCTGTCTTAGACTCAATGCTGTGTATTGGTTCTAAGGCAGAAGGGCAGTAAAGGTTAGACAATGGGGGTTAAGTGACTTGCCCAAGGTTACATAGTTAGAGAATGTCTGAGGCCAAATTTGAATCCAGGACCTCCCATTCCTAGGCCTGATTCTCCATCCACTGAGCCACTCAGCTGCCCCCTAGGAAAATTATTTCTTAATGGTTGTGAGGCCAAAATGAGAAATTCCTATTCTGAAGGCTTTTCAACATGGGCTGATAGGTAATCCACTCTTTGGCTAATGATCTATAAATTGTGATTTGTAGTACACAGAGTGGAACCTCAGCTTTCCTGTCAATGTGGGATTTATTTAAAAATAAGCTAAATGGGAATAGTAGCTAGAGGGCTAGACTTGGAATCAGAAAGATCTGCATTCAAATCCATCCTCAGAATCTTCTAGCTGTGTGACTTTGGGCAAGTTACTTAACCTGTCTGACTCAGTTTCTTCATTTATAAGATGGGGATAATAATAGCATCTATCTACAGGTTTCTTGTGAGACTCCAATGAGATAATATTTGTGAAGCATTTAGCTCAGTGCCTGGCATATATAGGTGCTTACTAAATGTGTATTCTCTTCCCTCTCCTTCTTGTTTATGTTGTACAGACTCTGGGCTCATTCTACCACCTCACATTCTAGTCAATAGTCAGCAAATATTTATTAAGTGCCAATGTATGCCAGACACTGTGCTAAGAGCCGGGTATACAAAATGAAGAGAGACAGTCCCTCCCCTTGAGGAGCTTACGACCTATCAGAGGAAGGAGAGGGATATGTGAGTTTCAAAATTAATATCCAATATTCTAAGTATTATATTTAATAAGGTTTATTAATAATAACCAACATAAAAAAGCTAGAGCAAAAAACCACCTTCCTCAGCCTCACATGTGGGAAAAAAGAGGAAGAGGAAGCTTACAGCAAACTATATACAAAATGTGAGGACACAGGGAAAGGGATGCTGGGAGATGAAAGAAATTCTGGGGAAAGTAGTTTAGCGGCACAAAATTCTCTAATTAATACAGATACTCTATAAGGGCATGATGAGAGTCAGTCAGAGAAGTCTGGAAGTAATGGAGCTGCCAGTTGAAAAGGAAAGAGATGTCTGAGCTGAACTCTCTTCTTAAATAGAAGTTTGGAGTCCATGGTCTTTCTGAATGGTAGATCTTTTACCCAGAACAGAACTGCTCCCTGGAGGGCTCTGGGCATAGCCCTGAGGATTAGGACAGGTTTTTAATAATATTAATCTAGAAACCCATTTTTTGTTACCCATTATTACCTCCAATAGTATCACTAATTAATTATCACTAATTAATATCTATCTCTCCAATATAAGTTCTAACCCATGAACCCAAGTTAGTTTTTACAAAAGAATAATTACTTCAATGATATAACAAAGACAGAAGTGTTAATATATCCCACAATTAGAGGCATATTCTATATTCTATTTTTTCCAAAATTCATTGTCTCTGGAAAGAGTGGACTCAAAAGTGATGACTATCAAAGATTTGGTTGCTCTCCCTCAATAAATTCAGTTCTGAGTGTGGAAGAGTTGATGGATAAATTGCTCCCTTGCTTGCAGGACATTGTGTATCTGCTACTGGGTTGATTCACACACTGGTAGGTGAGGTTGAGTTGACTGTTCCTCAGGGATGGATAGGTGAAAGAGGATAGTCTTGAGACAAGGAGACCGATTAGGAGGCCATTGAGGCAACCCAGGTGAGAAGATATACGCTCTGAACCAAGATGTTGGGCTGGTGAGTATAGAATAAGGAGAAGATGAGCGAAATCTTGTGGAAATAGAATCAGTCACATGTGGCAACTGATTAGTCCCACAGATCCAACAGATTAAAAAAAAACTATACTTGATATGGTTAAATTTCAGAATTTAAATACCAAGTAATAAATTTTGTTAGATAGATAGAAAGGCCTTTATCTATGAAGGAAAACCAAAGTGAATAATAAAGGATTACTTCTTAGTCCCTAGAAATTAAAGATAATAATGTAATAAGATATCCCCCCTAAAAAGACACTCAAAATATAACCCAAAATAATATATCTTCTGATCCAAGTTTAATAATCAATGAAAAAAAGATTTATCTTAATCAAAGGAGAGGCATTTGAAGCATTCTTTAAACACATCTATACCCACACAAGCCTAGAGTATAACAGGTATAATTGAAAGAGAAAATTGAGAAAGATAAACAAATACAACTTACACATATAACCTCATAGCAAATAAATTCTTTCATAATTATATACTTTTTTATGGAAAAGAAATTAGATTCTGGGATAGAAGAAAGAACAAAATATCATCAAAGACTAAAAAGATTTAAGGGGTTAAAGAAGTAAAAAAGAATCTTAAAGACTCAGGAAAAGATGAGAGTTAAGAACTGAATTAATATTCTATAGATTAAATTTTGTGATCCCCTATAACTGTGTTCTATATATGTGTAGGGAACATAACACAGTGGGAGCTGTTTGATCAAGAAGAGAAGAAGTAAAAGACAGAAGGGAGCTGGAGGGCACCACTACCTAAGATAGAGGTGAATAGAGAAAACAATTCCTTCAGTCTCCTAAGAGAAGAAGGCTTTGAGAAAGTACATTGGATTTAAAAGATTGAGATGGAGGAAGTGGAAGGTGGATTTCACTCTTAAAGTGGAAATAAAGAAGTGCCTTAAAGAATGTTCCTACAGTGAATGGATGGTAGCAGTTATGTTAAACTCAGATAAAAAGGGACCACTAAACCAGACATAATGAACATTGTCTATGTTTTATTGTATTTTAAAATTTGATTGAATATTTCCCAATTATATTTTAATCTTGTTCCCCAGGAATTTTGACTGGTTAAGTATTGTATTTGATGCCTCTGGGAAGGGAAACTTTGTAATGAGAGACAGGAACCTTTAATTGATTTCTTTAGGGGGAAGGTCATGGACAAAATGCTTTTTGAGCAAAGGCTATTTTCCAAAATTTTGCTCCATCCCAGGAGAGGGAATATGTAGCCCAGGACTGATCAGTTCTGGATTAGTCTCATTAGATTGTGAGTTCCTTGAGGGCAGGACTGTCTTTTGCCTTTTTTTGCTTTTGGTATCCCTGTCACTTGGCACAGGTCTTGACACTTCAAAGACACTTCAATGTTTATTGATTGATTAATAGGAAAGATATAAACTCAGAGATAGTGTATGTCACAATTTGTTTAATTGAGGGTGGCAAAACAAATTATGGCATATGAATATAGTTAAATATTCTTACTATTTAAGAAACAATGTGTAAAGCATTCAGAGAAACTTTGGGAAAATTCATATGGTTTGATGCAGAGTGGCATAAGAAGAACCAGGAGAAAATGTTACATACCGACTGTTAATATAAACAAAAAGGATGGTTAAAGAGTAATTCAATTCTGTTCAAGTATCATGACCAAGTTTAGCCCCAGAGAAAAAAAGGGAGTATGAAGTTACTGAATTGACTGTTTTTGCTTAACTTTTTGACCCCCCCCCCCAGTTTCTTAATTTTTTCCCCATATTAATTATTGATAAAATTTTTAATAATAGTTTTTGGACATTTTACAATCCATGTGTGCTCTCTCTCTCTCTCTCTCTCTCTCTCTCTCTCTCTCTCTCTCTCTCTCTCTCTCTCTCCTATACTCCCCCCTCCCTAAGGAGATAGATAATGTGATATTGGTTATACACTTACTATCATGCAATACATATTTCCATGTTTGTCAGGTTGTGAAAGAAGACACCTATTGCTTACACATGAAAAAACTCATGAAGGAGATAAAATGAAAAATGATATGAGTCAGTCTGTACTCCATCTGTTTCTTCTATGGTGGTGGATAACTTTTGTTGTGAATCTCTCTGGGTCATCTTAGGTTCTTGCATTGCTGATAATAGTTAAGTTATTCACAGATGATCATCATACATTCTCCTGGTTCTGCTCATTTTCCTTTGTATTACTTCACGTTTTTTTTCCAGATTTTTTTATGACTGTCCATTTTGTCATTTCTTATGACATGAGGGTATTCCATTACAGTCATATACCACAACTTTTTCAGTTATTCTCCAGTTGATGGACATCCCTTCAGTTTCCAATTTTTTGCTACCACAAAAAAGAATTGCTTCTTTGTTTAAAGGGGAGGCTCAGTCATTGGGGTGGAGTCCTATAATCAGAAAGGATTGAACCCTCCCCCCAAAGTTATTAATAAAATTTAAGGAAAAAACCAAAATGAAGATGAAAAAAAAAGCCAAGAGTGGCCAAACTTAGAAGTTGAGCTATGGAGACAGAAGAAAGTGATAAAGTCTTCAGCCAGTAAACTTGAACAGGGTAGAAGAGGGTGAGAGGAGCAAGATGGCAATCAGGGCAAAGAGAATTTGCCCTGCCCTTGCTAACAATTTTCCACTATGAGGCTGTGGTGCCTCTGGGCAGGAGATGGTTCATGAATCTAATGGTGTCAGGAACGTCTGGAGGCATGATAAGTGAAGTAGCCAGAAGAAAGAAACAGCTGGAGTAACATTTCAGATCTGGGCAGACTCCCAACTCCATGTCCTAGTGCCATAAGGAGAAGATGAGTCACTCTGATCCTGAACCTCTCACCTATCTTCACTGTGACCCTCCAGGAAACCATGAGTACAATAGCATTTGGACAGTGTGTTATATTATTTGAATCCTTTACTTTCTCCTGGGGATGGAGAAGAGAGAAACCAGAAGAGACTAAATGACTGGGCTGTGTCTTTCCTAAAACTTCTGAGTTCAAGACCTTTTTTATTGATTAGTGATGGGCAACAATTGTCTGGAAGAAGCAGGGGATATAATCATGTACTATATTCCATATTGATTTATTCCTTTTTTTGATTGCCAGAAGTAAAAGCTATATATAAAAAGCGTAGTTGTCTGGATGCACAGTTTACTCCTTGCCCACTTTGCTCTGGCTAATTGACAGACAGTAGACCCAAAAAAGGAGGCAACTAGGTGGTACAATGGATAGGATGCTGGGCTTGGAGATAGGAAGACTCATCTTCCTGAGTTCGAATCTGGCTAAGATACTTACTAGCTGTATGATTTTGGGGAAGTCACTTACACCCACTTGCCTTAGTTTCCTCATCTGTAAAGTGAACTGGAGAAAGAAATGGCAAACCACTCCAGTATATCTGCCAAGAAAACTCTAAATGGGGTCAAAAAGAATCAGACACCATGCAGGAAAGAGATAATTTTTGAAGAGACTTGGAATTGGATAAATCATATTGTCTATGCCCTTTAGACTAACCGGATGAATGAGTGATACTCATAGTGATGGAGGTAGAGATAGAGATCATCAATTTTCTGAGAATGATAGAGAATTTATCCTTTCTCTGGAGCTCCCTCTGGTGTTGGGTGGATCATATAATTAGCTGTGAAACTTCCCATCCAAATTCTTATCTCAGAGGACTAGGCTAGTGGCAGCAGCACTACCATGTCACCATTAAAATGATCTTGGAAAAGTCATTTCATGTCTTAACTTCTTTAATGTCCTCTTGTAAAAAGGGATAGATTTTTATTCCTGACCTGCCCGCTTCACGGGTTGTTATGCAGATCATACTAAATAATTTTTTTTAAATTGGTACAGAAGAGCAGTAAGGGCTAGGCAATGGGGGTTAAGTGACTTGCCCAGAGTCACATAGCTAGGAAGTGTCTGAGACCAGATTTAAACCCAGAACCTTCAGGCCTGGCTCTCAATCCACTGAGCCATCTAGCTACCCCACATATATAATAATTTCTATGAAATTTCTTAGTAAACTGTAATGGGCTTTGTTTTTATACTTTTAATTGCCCAAATGGATAGTTCTTGACAGAATGCTTGTTTTTTTTGAACATTTATGGCATCTTCTCAGTGACACTTCCAATCACTAAATCTAGAATCCCGTTGTTACCCTATTTCTCTTGATAAGTAGAACTTGTAAATTGAACTGTGATCACTCAGAATAGTAAGGAGCTCTTAGCTGCATCTCTCATGTTAAGCCAATATTCAATCACTCATTTTACAATTTTGATTATGAAAATTTGAAGGCAATTTTATGCAGCAGTTAACTCGATTTTAACTCTTGTATGAATAGATTGCCAATTGTTAAGGGGCAAATAATGCCTCCTACATGGTGTTTTTCATATGTCTTAAAAAGGAGAAAAACAAGCTTAAAATTCCTTAAATTAACTTTTGCCCAGTAGAAAAATAAGCAAGCAAGTAAATAACAGAAACAAAAGTCCACTTGGCTCTGGGTAATCAAGCCTTGTGGGTTATATAGATCTCAGAATTGAATAGATTCTTTTTCTTTTAAACCCTTACTTTCTGTCTTAATAACAACTCTAAGTCAGAAGGGCAAAGGCAAGACAAATGGGGTTAAGTGACTTACTTGCCCAGGGTCACACAGCTAGGAAGTGTCTGAAATCAGATTGGAATTCAGTTTCTCTCAACTCCAGCTAGTGTTCTATCCACCGTGCTACCTAGCTTCTCCAGAATTGACTGAATACTTTTCAGTCTCTTAGTAATATGAAAAAACTGAATTCCAAAAGTTGTGCCTCACATATTAGAGATATTGAATTTTCAATAGTTACTGGAAGAATTATCAGACATTATGTTCCAATTTAGTTTCATCAACAAAATCCTTGTAATTGCTGATTGGAATATTCTTAATGCAATGATTATTGTTTTGGGGACCAAGTTTTTTTTTTTGTCATAAAGTCTACCCTGAGTAGGAGTAATCTCCAAGGAGTGATTTTTAGGGCACAGAAATATTTGCCCACCTCCTTATCCCCCAAATCTTCTGTCAGCCAGAATAGTCCTTACAATTCCAACCATTTCAGCTTCTTCTTTGAACTAAGGTGTAGTTTCCAGAAAGGCTGTGTTAAAATGCAAATATCTAGGGGGAGGAGAATTGTAACACATTAACCTATTATTTGCCATAATTGCATCTGGATAGATTAGTGTATAAGGTTAGCTGGCTTTCAGATTGCTGTGAGCTGAGTCCTTAGGGAATGGGTAATGGGGAGGCAAATTTTAATGTTAGGAAGCTGGAGGAAAGAGTATGATGTATCAGGGAGAGTGGAGCCCTGTTGGGGATTGCTGTGAGTGTTTAGGAGAGGACTGTGGGAACATACTAAATGTCTAGGGTCAAGGAAGAGCATTTCAGGGTGAAAGAAGGTGATGAAAAAGGAGGTTGGGGACCAATAAATTATTTTAATGCATGCTTCAAAATTTTGTCCCAAAGCAGATCAACTTTCTAGAATAAAAGGAAAAATAACATTGGATCTTAATATTGACTTAATAATCTTAATAAATCTTAAATTTAATTGGAAAGAGAATAAATGAAATATCCTTTATGTAAGTGTGAAAGATATTTGCTCAAAGCTTTGGATTTGATTAAAAAATATTACTTTGGTTTTCACATGGAAAGTGTTCTTCAATCATACAGAAATCTCAAATATTTTCATTATTTTGAGGGACAGCTGTGTGAGTTAGTGGCTAGAGAATCAAGCTTGGAGTGAGGAGAATCTGGGTTCAAATCTGACTTGTAAATGACAATACATTTCTGATAAAAACAACAACAACATAGGGGCAGCTGGGCAGCTCAGTGGATTGAGAGTCAGACCTAGAGACAGAAGGTCCTAGGTTCAAATCCGGCCTCAGACACTTCCCAGCTGTGTGACCACCCTGGGCAAGTCACTTGACCCCCATTGCCCACCCTTACCACTCTTCCACCTAGGAGCCAATACAAAGAAGTTAAGGGTTGAAAAATGTAAACAACAACAACAACAACAACAACAACAACAACAAAACTGTGTGACCCTGGGCCCTTCTGTCTTAGAGTTGTTACTAAGACAGAAAGTAAAGATTTAAAAAAAAATTATTTTGTAGATTTTTACAGAAGTTGGATTTTTGATTGAATCTGGCCATATGCTTCATGTGATGTGTACTTGATCAGAAACAAAAGAACTTTAAAATTGTCAAAATACATAATTTAACTGAATTTTATTTCTATTTCACATTAGAAAAGTAACATTCCACCCCCCCCCCATGTTTCATTGCTTTAAGGCACATCTTAAGTCCCACCTCCGAGAGATCTTAGCTGATCTATATCTATCTATCTAATCCTTATCTTTCATCTTATAATTAATACTACATAAATCTGTATATATATATTATATTTATACATAATCTGTATATATTTTTTATACTGTGTCTAATCAATACTGTTTCAAGGTAGAAGGGTGCTAAGGTATAGGTAATGCAGGTCAAGTACTTGCCAGAGTTATATAGTTAGGAAGTGTCTGAGGTCAAATTTGAACCCAGGATCTCCTATCTCTAAGTCTGGCTCTCAATCCTCTGAGCCCCCCAGTTACCTCCTAAACCCTATAATGTTCATTCCTTTTTGAAATTAATTTTTGTCTTATCTGTGTACTTGTGATTTCTAACTTGAAGGGAGATATTATTTTATTTGAGGCACCTCGTTGGCATATTGGTTAGAGCACTGGTCCTACCACTTCAATTTATTAGCTGTGTGACCCCAGGCAAGACACTTCATCCTGTTTGCCTCAGTTTCCTCATTTATAAAATGAGCTGGAGAAGCAAATGGCAAACCACTCCACTATCTCCCCTAAGAAAAACCCAATTGGACTCCCAATCATGAAGAGTTGTACATAATTGGACAACTACATTATTTTATTTGTTTTTATATATCTCTACCATCTACTACCTTAGCACAGTTCCTAGCACCAGGTCGTTCATCCTTTGTTTTTCAAAGTGGACCAAGATGATGTCAACTTGTGTATGAATTAGATTTAAGTGAGGCAGAGTTGCACAGTCATTAGCCTCACTTTCTCTCCTAGAGTCATCAAAGTCCAGTGGCAGGACAAAAATCAGTATTGCTGACCCTGGCCCAGAATGCAATGGATGACTTTCAAGTCTTTGCTATCTGACCAAACCCTAAGCACTCCAAGTTGCCTTCATGGTAGTTAAAACAAATTATTCTCATCCACCCATTTTGTTTTCACATGTTTGGGGTCGACACTTCCCTAACTCATTGACAGGTTTATGTCCCCTTGGCTAACCTCACCCTGGGATGTACGAAGTGTTCCAGGAGGTCTGGCACATCTTTGAGGGCTCATTCACCTTTCACCCAACTCTCCATCCAACTGTGTTTCCAAGAATCTAATCTATAACATGCTTGATGGCTATACTCTGGTAAAACCATCTCTGCAGAAAGCCTAAACGAGCATACAGAAGGCACTTAATAAATGCTTGTTAAAATAAATTTAATGTTGTCTTGAAATTATAGCACTTAAGTAAAGTTCACAATTTTAATCAGATTCCCTTGTCATCAAGTCTAAAAATACTTGAAAGGTTTTGGGCTAATTGATTAAGAAATATAGTATTAAGGAATGACATGTTGAATCTTTTCCTTCTTCTCTATCCCTACCCAAATTAGATAGCAAAGTGTCTTTGTTCTTTCTAAAATGATTGAGGCTTAAAGTTCCTAATTCCACTCAAAATGAGCCATTTCTATAGAGGAGAAAAATAACCCTTCTCTTTTCTAATTTTAAGAAACTCAGTTTCCATACTGTGTTTAGAGGGGGAGGCAGAGAAGGCGAGAATGATGGTTTGAAAATGAATAAGAAAACCTTCTGTTCAAGAATTATCTTTTTTCTACTTTTGTAAAAATGTTGCTTTTTGTGATCTAGATGTGTAACTTTTGTGTAGTCCCACTAATCCACTGTTTAGATAGTGCAAATAAATGTACTGCAATTTATAGATAGCACATGGGATGTCCTTATCAGGCCTCTAAAACAATAGTTAATAGTGTTAATTAAGCAGATGTCCCACCTGGTTTTTTCTTAGACTGGTACACACTGCTAGCTCTTAATTCTAAATGTCCCAATTCTCTCTACTTCCTAAGGATCTGTGAATAAGGATACAACACATATGCTCTCTATCTCATTGCTATACATAACATGGGACACTATTAGTGCCCATGATACAATTGTGGGAAAATGTCAATGCTTGACTATTGGAATCCAGATTGACTAAAATTCCTATTTCTTTTTTGTAAACATGGAAAGTGTTTATATTTAGTCTGTCAGCTGGTTTTTAGTTAAGAAATTTGAAAAAAGGCTATCAAATAACTTTCAGATATAAATAATTAGATGGGGAAGGTGATGATGAATTAGAAAATATTGTAGGCACTATATGATCCATAGATGATGACTGTACCTATATGGTGACAGGAAGAATAAAAAAATAGCTGAAAGAATTTTATTAAAATAAATCAATTAGCCAGCTGCTTTGTTTACACATTATGCCAAAAGAAAGTCTGATTTGCCTAACTTATTCACAGAATTGCTTCAGTTTTTGGCTGGGTTGACTGGTTGTTTTGGCATTGTGTGGACACAGCCTATGTAACTGGTTGTCAAACCTAAACATTTTAACTTCAGCCTAGTCTCAAAAGCAATTAGTGTGCCGTAAGGAATAAATGTCTGCACATTTTTTTTGGTTTAATGCCATTGGGGGAAAACACAGCTGAAATAAAAAAAAAAGACTTTTTGGGCATTCCTTTTCAAAGAAAGATGGTTAAACTGATCTAACAAATGTTGAATAAATGCATCCAAATGTTTAATGAAATCTGGGAATATGAGGCTACTGAGAGAAGGATTGCCGATAGTGTCATCACAAGGTTAACATAAAGGAAAGCTCCTAGCCCAATTTATACTATTGAGAAATAAGAATACAAACCAATTATAAATACCTCTCTCAGATCCAAAGGTCTCTGGCATAGTTGTGGACCCCATGAAATATTTTTTTCTCATGTTCAAACTTTTAGTCATCGAATTTGTTTTAATTTAGCAAACATTTTTGAGGTGCCACACACTGAGATGCAAAGGTAAATATGACAGCCCCTGTCTTCAAGAAGCTTACACTTGAGTTAGACAGGTACACAAATAACTAAAGGACAAATTAGAGTATGGCAAATGCATCTGAAAAGCACAAACGAAAAGTGTTAAGGAACGTGAGAAAACAAGAGATATAACTTCTGGCTGGGCATACCATGGGAGGTTTTATAGAACTTCTTTATGAGCCAGAACTTGCCACCAAGTGATTTTCCTAAAGTTCAGATCTGACCATAATATTCCTTGCCTCTGTTCGGCTCAATAATCCTTAGTATCCCTGTGACATACAGGATTAAATATGATGTCATTGGTTTGGCATTTAGAACTCTTCATAAAATATTATCTTCCTGTCTTTACAATTTTCTTTCATACTACTTCTTTATGCTCATTCTATTCTACAATTCACCCACTTGGCTTAATTGTTATTTCTCCTGTATAACACTCCATTTTCCATTTCCATTCTTTGCACTAGCTATTTCCCATGCTCTCCCTCTCAACATCAAGCTCTTAGGATTTCTGACTTTCTTTAGGATTCCACTCAAGAAGGGTAGTTAGGTGGCTCAGTGGATAGAAAGCCAGATGGATAGAGATGGGAGGTCCTTAGATATCACCTACCTGTGTGACCCAGGGCAAGTCACTTAACCCCAATTGCTATGTCTCTTCTGCCTTGTAACCTATACTTAATATTGATTCGAAGATAAAATGTAAATGTTTAAAGAAAAAAAATTCAATTCAAGGGCCATATCCTAAAGGAAGCCTTTCTTGGTTACCTCCAGATATAACTGCCATCCCCTCTAAGATTACCATTCCTCAGTTGACTTGTGTATTCTGATTGATATATGTTGTCATTAGACTGTAAGCTCCGAGAGGACAGAGGCTATTTTTAATTTTTCTTTGTGTCTCCAATGTAAGCTTAGCACAGTGGTTAGCACTGGTGCTATACAAATGCTTATTTGATAGATTTAGAACTAGAATGAACTTAGAAGTTATGGGATCATAGCTATGGTCAAAGATTTAGAGCTGGAAAGGACTTTAGATGCTATTTAATCTAAATCATTTTACAGATAAAGATAATAAGACAAAGATTAAGAGACTTCTTCAGGGTCATATTAGGGATCAGGAATTGAATTTAGGCTTTCTGGATGGTAAATCTAGAATTCTATGCACTAAGAACTCTTGATTTCAACATTGTGAATATTGGTAGATTATAATGGGAAAAGACATGAAAATGAAACATGTATTAGCAGTACAGTTTGTCTGGAAAATAGGGCCTATGAATAATGAATGAGAGAAGTCTGGAGAAGTAAGTTAAAATTTGATTATAGAGATTCTTTTATAGCAAGTTAGGGAAATAGGACTTCATTCTACCATGAGGTACCATCAGAGGGGTGGTATGGTGACATGGAAAAAGTACTAAATTTTTAGCCAGAGGACTTGGGTTCATAATCATAGCTCTCTCACTTACCACCTGAGTGATCTTGAAGTGATTATTTCACTTTTGTAGGACTCAGTTTCTCATTTAAAAAATAAAATGATATCTAAGATTCCTTCCACTAAATCAATGATGTTTTATCAGGTATATTAGGAAGATTCTTCTGGCAGGGGCATATAGGATGGCATCAAGGGAAGAGATGATAGAGACAAGGAAATTAACTTGGAAGTGATTACAGCAGTTCAGGCATAAGTGCCTAAGCTAGAATAGTGACATAGAAATAGAAAAGATGGGACAGATATAAAAGATTTTCATGAGGTAGAGTTGATGAGACTTGGATTTTTAAAAAATCAATTCCTTGAGTACAATTCTGGGGATGTTTACATAAGTAACAAATCACCTGAAGAAAGATATGGGGTTTCAGTGAACCCCCATATTCAGTATGTCAATAATGGAATTTTATTTATTTGGTCTAGTCTATAATTTCATTATTATAAAAATGTCCTGTTGAACGAAGCACCAATATTAATACAGATCAGTGACTGTTCTGAAACTTACATACTTAGAGAATTAACTTGGGATGCTAAAAGGCAACTTATCCAGGATCACAAAACTAGTATATTTCATAGATGGAACTTGAACTCAATTCTTTCTGAGTTATGACTCTCTCTCTCTCTCTCTCTCTCTCTCTCTCTCTCTCTCTCTCTCTCT
>NC_058132.1:239201534-239273727 GCF_016433145.1 Gracilinanus agilis
TATATATATATATATATACATATATATGTATATATATATATATATAATATAAAAAAATGAATGTTAGGCTACTTTACAAGGCAAATGGTTGCCGGAAATAATTGTTTTTTCCTTCCTTTTAAAAGAGGACCAATGACACCGTGGGGGTGATGTCTTGACTTGTGTGCAAATTGGATTTAAGTGAGGCAGAGTTGCACTAAGTATTCAGCCTCACTTTCTCTTCCAGAGACATTGAAGTCCAGGGGCAAGAAAAAACTCAGGATGACTGATGGGGGCTGGGGATACAGCGGAAGACCTTGGTGTCTTATATATCTGACCAAGCTCTAAGCACTTCACAGTGCCTGCTTTATCTGCCTTCATGGTTATTGGAACAAATTGTTCTCATCTACTCTTTGCATGCTTGGGTAGACGTAGCCCTAATTTACTTACAATTTTGAGGCCAGTCAGTTATCCTCACCCTGGCTTAGCACCCCTCCTCCCCAAGATGTTTTTGCATAGATGTGGCTTCTTGGAACAACAGATGACAATAGGATGAAAGATAGAAACCAAAGGTGTATGGAGCAGCAGTGAAAAGCACTTTGCAAACCCTTACACCAAAGGTGCTTGTCTTTCTTGAACATCCCATAAGAACCCCTGACCAAGAATAAGGAGGTAATAATCCCCTGCTACTTTGCTTTGGCCCAACAACAAATTGAGTATTATTGAGTTCTACTCATAATTGTTGGACTTTTAAAAATTGTTTAAAATCTTATTTTTACTGTCTCATCTCATTCAATTTTAATTTATACCTTTCTCAGACACTATTAAGTGAGTTATAGTTTGTAACACAGATTTTTAAGAAAAAAAAAAGAGAGTAAAAATTTGGCAAAACCAAAGATACCTTAGCTGTATTTTACAGCTCATGTAATATTTCACATTTATTGTCTTCAATCTCCACAAAGAGATGAGGAAAGTATGTTTTCTCCGTTCTTTTCCAGGGTCAGTCTTGGTCATGGGGATGTATGACTTGCTGCTCTTTCTGTTGACATTGTTGTGGTCTTTGCATAGTTTGCTTTTTTGGTTTTGCTAACTTCACTCTGCATTTGGTTTTGTAAATTATAAGTTCATATAATTAAAAAAGGCATCACAGCAAAAATGGCAAGAACATTGAACATTTTTTTTTGCATTTTCTCTCCCTCTTCCTCCATCTGTCTCTCTCCAGAAGACAAGAAAAACAAAACCTATTATAAACATGTATAATCAGATCACTGAACTCTGAATCAGAGGATTAGGGTTTGAATTTCTTCTATTCCACTGACCTTGGGTAACTAATATCACCTCTCTGATCCTGAGTTTCCTCATGTATAAAACACTGGAGCTGCAAGCTCATTTCCAGCTTCCTAACTTTGGTCCTTCTTAGCTCCCTTCTCTGAGTTTTTCATGTTTGATTCTTGAGGTTAATAATACTCCACTCCATTCATGTTTGGTAATTTCTTTAGTATTTCTTCTTTCTTTGTTTCCAATAACAAAAATTGCTAATAGAAATAGTTATATGTTTATGGGCTTTTTCTTTTTTTAACCTTCTTTGGGCATGTGCCTATCAGGATTATCAATGAGTCAAAAGATGTGGAGATTTTTGTCACTATCTTTATATAATTTTAAATTACTTTTCAGAATGAATGGACCAATTCACAGTGCAACCAAAGATGGGTCAGTGTACTAGTCTTTCTACAACCTTCTAATATCCCATCTTTAATCACCTTTACCAATTTTCTCTCAAATCATAAGATTTGTTTTTAGCTAGCATTTTTGTGTGATTTGGAGCAATATTTCATGTGATTGTTAATGGTTTATAATTATTTTGAGAATTTTTTTACTAGTCTAACCACTTATTCATTGAGAAAGTTCTTGGTCTATTTATTTGTGTTGATTCCATATATGTACAAGAAAGTTTAAGAAAAGTTTTATATGAAAATTATTACAGTTCAATATTAATTTTCCACAGTAGGAAGAATGGGTTGTCCAGCCATGTTGCTTATTTAGTTCTGAACTGGCTGACTTAAACTGTGAGTAATCTTTTATATTTGATCTACCTTTGAATACATTGGCAAGAAGGTTTCAGGGAATAATTATTCAATTTCAAAATTTTTAAAAATGGAGATTTATTATTATGGCCAGCAAAAAGATTTATTCCATCACAAATTAATGGGTAATTTGTCTTTTGCTGTATGTATTTAGTTATATATTAGGCATATTTTGCCCCATTTTATTTAACATCTCTAAACCTAGGGGGGAAAAAGATAAGAAAAGTACATAATGCATTGTTAATTCTTTTCCATTAGTAATCAAATATTTTGTTTTGAATGCCCTAATGATGTGATTCGTATGTGTGTGTGTGATGTGACACTTTCACACAAACACAGAATTTTCTGTTTGTGGAGTGCTTCTCTTTTGAGGTATACTATATCATATCAGAGGCCCAAAGTTTGAATTCTAAAATTGCTGATTGCTACTTTTATGATCCTGAGTGATTCATTTAACTTTATTGGGCCTCGGTTAACTTATGTACTTTGGAAGTAATAGACTAGATGCCCTTTAAAGTCCCAGATAGATCTAAATCTATGATACCATTTTAAGTGTTATTTAGATATATACATATCCATCTATCTATCTATCTATCTATCTATCTATCTATCTATCTATCTATCTATCTATCTATCTATCTATCTCATATACTTCTATTTTGTGTAGTAAGTGATAATGTGTTCCCATTCTCAGTTGTATAATAAAGATACTGGGGCAGCTGGGTAGCTCAGTGGAGTGAGAGTCAGGCCTAGAGACAGGAGGTTCTAGGTTCAAACCCGGCCTCAGCCACTTCCCAGCTGTGTGACCCTGGGCAAGTCACTTGACCCCCATTGCCCACCCTTACCAATCTTCCACCTATGAGACAATACACCGAAGTACAAGGGTTAAAAAAAAAAAAAAGATACTATTGGATCCATTGCACCATCCCCATCCCCCTTTTGGAGGAAAGGGAGAAAAGATGCTTATAGCAGAAAGCGTGTTTTCTTTTTTTGTGAACATACGAAATGATATTGTTTGGTTCTCTAGGTTTCTTTCATAGTAATTTTGAAAGAAAAGAGTTCTTCTTTCTTTTGCTGTTCTACAAAATGACAAAGGTAGAAACAACTACATTTGTCCCAAAGGCACAACTGTCTATAGTCACAGTGAATGTCATTCCACAAATCAATTATGTGTTGAGAAAGAAACCACTTAACACACTAGACTATATTTTCAAAAAGGAAAAAAAAAGACTTTCTGGTTTATAGGTCTTTTATTGGAAGAGAAAAGCCCAGATTCATTCTTTTCAAAGCCTTCAAACAACCTCTTCTAGATAGCTTTAATCTTACAGTACAGAAGTATGTTATTTTACCTTAAAACTCCCTTTTTTTTCCAATGGAAATAAGATAGCTCTAACAGTAACTATTCAGACAATGCAAAAGCTCACTTCTAGACTGAATGAAATTCACTTATACACACATGATTTCAACTTGAATCAAATTACAGGCAAAAACTAGAAATTCTAGTGCTCAAAAAATATTGACATGCATTTATTAGACAACTCTTTATAAGTCACTAAAATAGTATTTCTTCATATGTATTTTAGTCAGATTTTGTGTCATAGTTATAGAACAACTTCATGACAACTACATATCATGAAAATTATTGTGAACTAGTGATTACTAAGAACTGAGTTTTAGTCCCGGTTCAGCCATTAATTTGCTATGTAATCTATTATAAATAACTTCAATGCCACTGGGTCTCTGTTCCATCTGTACAATGAGGGACAGGATTAAATAAAGTCTTTCAGAAATCTAATTTTTAAAATTGTACATAATAAATTATTTTTTAGTGTCCTTGGCTTTCTTCAAGATGAAGATAGGAGGGCTTTCCTGGTTCTCCTAGTTACTAATACCTTTATTTTCTTAGATTACCTTCACTGTTATCTTTTTAGATTATCTTCATATACTTTATAAACATTTTCTTTGCACCTAAATAGTTATCTCCTCCATAAGTGTGTACTCTTTGAAAAAAAGAGACTATGGGTTGGTTGGTTGTTGTCATTTTACTTTTTTGTTTTGTTCATTTGTGTGTGTGTGTGTGTGTGTGTGTGTGTGTGTGTGTGTGTGTGTTTAATTTTGTCTCTTGACTTAAGCTCAGTGCCTGGCAAAAACAAAGCACTTAATAAATGCTTATTGTCTTGATTATTGTTATTCTATAACAATTCATCCTTATTTCTTTCCTCCTACTACTTAAAATTCTATAGAGCACAGACTATTCTAGAGGTATCAAACCCCTGCTGTGTTGTGACCCTCAACATTCTTAAACACTATCCAAATGAGATTAAAATGTACTTAGGAGATATTTAACAAAATAAAATGATAAAAAATAAATATATAATAGAACATAGATAATGTCAAATATGGTTTTCTAAGTTTATATGTGGCTAACAGGAATTCTTATGCATAATTCAGTGGTCCTTGTTTCTATTTGGCTAAGTTTTTAAAATGTATATTGGATTGTCAATATTCTTCTTCTGTTTTGCTAATATATGTTTGTAAGGATATTGATTTCCCCCCTGAGATTCAATTTAGCAGAACCACCCCAGAAATTTTTACATTTTGTTTCATCAATATAATATTCTTGTACGTAATTATTGTTCCTCTGATTTATTCTTTGACTCATTCATTATTTAGGATTTCATTGTTAAGTCCTCATTTGGGTTTGTCTTTTGTTTGTGGCCCTTGAACCAATTACTATTTTTATTGCATTATGATCTGTAAAGTATGTATTAACTATTTCTGCCTTTTTACATTTATTTGCAATTTGTCTATGCTTGATATATAGTCAGTTTTGGTATAAATTTTGTGTGGCACTGAAAAATACATATGTTCTTTTGTAGTCTCATTTAGAAGATCCCATTCGTCTTTTATCTCTAGTGTCTCCAGGAGTTTATTGAGTTCCATATTTTCCCTTTTGCTTTTCTTTCTGTTAGGTTTATCCTAAATCAAGAGAAAGATAAAAATCTCCTGTCACTATTGTGTTACTATCTATACAGCTCACTTATGATTTCTTTTATGAATTTGGATACTAAGGCATGGGGAGCAGATAGGTCAGATTTATTACAGATATTGATTTGTCATTTACAGTTTCTTTCAGTTTAATGAAGTTTCTTTGTTTATCCCTATTTATTTTATGAATGCTGAGTTTTACATCATCAGATTACTTCATTGTGACTCCTATTTTTTTGCATTCACTTGATGCATAATTTTTTCATTCTCTCAGTTTTGTATATTTCTTTGTTTTTTTAAATGTTTCTTGTAAGCAACAGATTGTAGAGTTGTTTTTTTTAATTCATGCTGTCACTTTTTTTTTTTTGCTTTATTGGATTGTTTAATCCATTCACATTAAAATAGATGAGCATTAAGTTTGTGTTTTCATCCATCAGTTTCTATTTTTTCATATGCTTTCCCCTTTCTTATATGCACACTACTATATTCCTTGACTTTAGCTGATTTTTTTATGATAGCCCTATTCTTACTCTCTTCACCTCCCCCCCCCATCCCTTCTTCTTTGTTACTCCTTTCTCTTAGAGTTTTATTTATTTGTTCTTCTTTCCTATTTTTATCTGGCTATATGTATTTCTCTCCTCTTTTTTTTCCTCCCAGTCAAGTAGATTTCTTCTTCTTCAATTCATTCTGTTCATTAATTTTAAAAATTTCATTGTTTTTACTTCTTTCCAAAAAGGATTTCTCTTACTCTTTACTTTCCATCCTCTTTTTTTGTTTCCGCTAGACCCACATTCTCTAATTTATGATCACTAAAATTATTTAGTCTCTCTCTAGTCTCTGTGTTCCTCATTTAATAAAAGTTTCCAAACTATCTATTCTTTGCTATCTCCTTTAAACAATTTCTGCAACTGTCTTATAGAGCTTCCCTCCAGGTTTTTCTTTTCCATTGTTTTTCAGTGAAAAAAATGCATATTCCTGCAGGTGTCAGAGAAGACATAGGCCAATAGTAGGACTCCTTACCCATCTCATTCATGTTTATACAACTCATCATTGGTTTATATTCTCTTTGATTTACATTTTTCCTCATTTGCCTTAAAATTCCACCCCCCCCCCCCCAATCCTTTAGGTTCCTCAGATTTCATTTGTTTCCAGGAGTTCCAAAGCCTCCTTTCTGAAGAATAAGTAGACTTTTCAAGCACCAAATCTCCCTTGATGAATAAATTTGTCAATCAACCAATCAATATTTATCAAGCACTTATTATAGGTCAGATACTGTTCTAAATGCTGAAACAAAAAGAGATAAAAGATAGTCCCTGCCCTTGAGCAGTATATAATCTATTGGGAGAGACACAAGGCACACCTTACTGACTGAGTTCATTGCCTAAGAGGATTCTTGTTTACAGATAAAACAAATAATTTGTCTTCAGCCCACCCATCCTTTTCATAGAAAAGATGTAGACAAAAGGAAGGAGGACTCTACCTATGGCCTCAGCCTGTGGGGAGATACAGTTCAAGCTTTAGTCCTAAAATGAAACTTTTTTTTAGCTTTAAAATCAAAATGTTATTTTGGGGGTCAAAAAAAAGTACAAATCAATATTAACTTTCTATACTCTCCAATAACAAAGAAAGTAGGAGGAGAGTAAGTTTAAAGGAGAAAATAATGAATTCCATTTTAGACATATTGATTTTAGAACATTTAAACTGAAATATCTGGAAAGCAGTTGGTGGTACAAGATTAGAGATCAGCAGTTTGGGAAAGGATAGTTTGATTTAAGGATCATCAACATAAAGATGATAATTAAATCCATGATAGCTGATAAGATTACCAAGGAACATAGTATAGAGGGAGAAGAGAAGAAGGACCAGGATAGAATCCTGAGGGATGCTTACAATTAAAGGATCTGATCTGGAAGAGAGTTCAGCAAAGGCGATATCGAAGCATTAGTCAGATAGGTAGGAGAAGAATGTGGAGAGAAATCTACAGTGAAGAGAGTATCAAGGAATAGGAAGTAATTAGAAGCATCAAAGCCTGCAGAAAGGTCAGGGAGAATGAAAATTGAGAAAAGACCATGAGATTTGGAAATTAAGAAAATTTTTAATTTTGGAGAGAGTAGCTTCTGAGGGATGATAAGGTCATAAGCTTGATTGTAAGGAGTTAAGAAGAGAGTGAGAGGAAAGAAAATAGAGACACCTATTTTGTTGATGTCTGTCTTCATCCATATTTTGTTGTGTACATTTAAAAATAAATCTCTTACTGTTCTCTCTGTTGTCACTTTATTGCTGTTGCTGTCACAGACTTACTCAATCATTCTGCATATTTGTTTGAGAAGCAAATAATCTTTTCAGGGCTGGTTTTCTTTCTAAGAATGCTTCAAAAACATCTTTATTATTGAACATTTATCTTTTTTATGATTAAACTCATATTTGTAAGGTAGATAACTCTGGGCTGCAATCTGTACTCTGTTGCTCTTCAGAATCCATTGTTCTATTTCCTTCTATGTTTTCTGGTAGATGCAGAATAGTCTTTTATTCAGATTTACTTTGCTTTGTCTATAAAGATCTTCCTCCTACTTGCCTGCAGAATGTTTTGTTTCTGAATTAACTTAAAAAATTAAGTATGTGTCTTGGAGTTTGAAACTTTATGACCTTTTTTTTTCTTTGAGGCAATCAATGAATTCTTTCCATTGGTATTTTATTTTCTATGTTCAAAAGTTTTGGACAGTTTTATTATTTCCTGCATTATGGTGTTGAGTTTTTTTTTGTCTTGTCATGTTTTTCTGGATGACCTATGATCTTTAGGTTATCTCTACACATTTTGTCCTCAAGATCTGTATGATTTGCTTTCATAGTTAGCATATTTTCTTTTAATGCTATTATTTTCTGTTTCTCTTCTAGATTGTCCTTCAATTCATATAACTCTATTCCCAATTCACTGTTCTCTCTTTTATTTCTTTGGTGATACTTGCCTTTGAAGATTTCATTTTTTTTGTTCTTCCTTGCTATTCAGACCACAAATTCTGTTATCAGAATTCTCATTTCTCTTTTGAACTACTTAGAAACAGTGTATTATGGTTCCATGTTCTCAAATTCCACAGGGTCCTCTGTCTTATAAAGTGTTTGATCATTTTCCTTTGTCTTGCAGCATTTATTCATAGATACCTGAATTCATATACTAGAGCTGAAGGCCATATACATATTTGCTGTCAGTGTTTTTCCTGTGGATGTATCTGCTTATGTTCAAGGTTTTTATGTTTTCTTCTTCCTGAGATCTTCGATAATTTCTGAATTTGTTCCCCCCAACCAATATTTTGCTTTCATTCTGAATCTCTGACTTGTTCCCTTCTGATGATGCTTTCCTTGTAGACTGAATCTCAAAATGTCTTAACTTCTTGTCATGCTGGGAAATTCATGGTGCAACACCCCAGATCCCTGCCTCAAGTGACTTTTGAGTGGTCAGAACTGTCCCTAGCTGAGTTTTGTGCTCTTTTCCTCAGCCTTATTGGAGTGATCTGACCTGGTGTCCTGTCCCATTCTCTCTTTTCTTTAATTCACTGGTCTGGCACTTGTAGACATAGAACTGTCATGTTGTGTGTTGAGACTGATTTTCTGGTTTGGATCTCTAAGGCTTTGGAAGGAATGGGGGTGAGATGTAATGTTGAGCTCAATTTCAAGCCCAGACATGCAAATTGACCCTCTATTTTCCCTCTGTTCCTGTCTCTCCAGCAATAGTCTTTTGCAGTAAAGAATACTGTCCATGGACCATTGTCCATGTGGCCTCTGTGAACTTCAGTAGCTGAAGTACTACAGAAGTAGATTGTCTTAGAACTGGGGTCTTCCTGGTACAAGAAAAAGGGAGGATCTTTGGCACATAATTTCTGTTTGGGGAAGTTTTGAGAGATTGAGAGAGAGTATAGTCTATCTATACACTTTTTTTTACCTGAATATTTTCCTTGTTATGTATGTATTACATAATATCTTTTATGATGCCTCTGGCACCCTGAGAAAAATCTTATAATAATGCTTCATTATGACATGAAGAGATTCACAAAGGCATACTAGTGATGTCAGCACCAAAAATCTTATAATAATGCTTCATTATGACATGAAGAGATTCACAAAGGCATACTAGTGATGTCAGCACCACGGCCAGTAGTCACTTCAAATAGAATGACTGAGTTCAGCACTAATGGGCTTGGATAGCAGTGTTACATTCAGTGGTGGGAATATTTAAGGAAGCAGGACAATTTTTCAAACTGGTAGACTTCATTAGTCTGGTAATAGTTGTGTCCTAAAACTGTTTGAATTACTCACAAATCAAGTAAGAAGCAGACACATTTCCAGAATGTGGGGAGAGCACCACTATATTGTTTGGTCATGTCTTTATGTCTCTTCCCTGGAATGGCCTCCATAGGGAAGTGGAGAATGTATTCTCTAAGTCTCTTATCAAGATGTTTAGTATCTGGTGACAGTAATTAGTATGATCCTCCCTCATAAGGGGGTCACTGTTCCAGTAAGGTTGAGGCTGTAATGGGAAAGTCTTTCAGAGACAATTTTGTTTTTATATCTGATTTTGAGACACTGCAATATTGTCCTAAAGGTTTATTTTAAAAGCCTTAATGTGACCCATTGAATATAATCTGTGGCACGAGAGAGAAGTGACCTAAAGTTGAACAAATAAAATTCAATTCAATAATCATTTATTAAGTGACTACTCCAGGAAAGGAATTGTGCAAAGTCCTCAGGATACAAATGTGGTATAATCTAAGAGATAAGGTATATCCACAAATCTACATGATACAAAGTAGAATATGATAAGTTCAAAGAAAGAGGTCTGGACAAAGGACATCTAAATATGAGTAATAAGAGCCCATCAAAGGCTTTCTTATTGATATTTTTTTGTGTGCACAATAGACATTGCTCACCAAATACTCAGATAAATCATTCACAAATTACATTCCCTGAAAAGTTAAACAAAACTATCTAATAGATTGTAACTTTCATGATTTTGATAATTTGTCACTTTATATTTGTAATTAACAGATTATTAATAAAAGGAAGAAAGTAATTTAAATGCTGACATTGTCTTTGATTTAGGTTTTATTTACTTATTTTTACTTATACTGAAGAGATTGAGTCCATTTTTTGCCTTTTTTTTCATTCTGTCACTTCATGCAGGTCTTCTATGTTTATAGAAATCTTCTAATAATCTTTCTTTATGACACAGTTTTATTAAATTACATTCATATTCCACAATTTGTTTAGCAATTACCAAATTACTGGGAACATTTTAAGTTGCCAAATTTTTATTACAAATAATACTGCTCTAAATACTTTTATACAAATGGATAATTTCTTGTATTCATGAATGTACTTGTGTCTCTGTCAAAGAGAATGAACTATTTATTATTTTTTCTTTTAAAAAATTAGTTTTAATTTGACCTCAAACACTTCCCAGCTGTGTGACCCTGGGCAAGTCACTTGATCCCCATTGCCTACCCTTACCACTCTTCTGCCTTGGAGCCAATACACAGTATTGACTCCAAGACGGAAGGTAAGGGTTTAAAAAAAAATTAGTTTTTATTAATCTTTTGTTTTTTCTATCATAGTTTTCCCTAGTACTCTTCCTCCTGGAGAAACACTTCATATAACAAACTAATTTTAAACAACAAAAAAATAAAAAGAAGAGCAAAAATCTTCATAAGAAATGAATACATTGAAAAAGTATGAAAATATTCATAATGTATACTATCTATGAATTTCTGTCCTTTGCAAAAGGATGATAGAGAGCATCCTCTCATATCTCTTAATTCCAGTCATACTTGTTTGACTCTTATGTTGATTCTCTTTCTAATGTTGTAATTGCTGTGATTGTTGTTTTTTTTTTGGCTCTGCTTACTTAGCTCTACATTAGTTCATGTAAATCCTTCTCCATTTCTCTTTATTAATCATATTCACCATTTCTTATAGCACAATAATATTCCATTATATTTATGAATCATAACTTGTTTAGCCACTTCTCATTGATGGACATCTTTTTTGTTCCCACTTCTTTCTATAAAATACTGATATAAATGTTTATTCGTATAGGGATTTCCTTCTTATTAATGCTTCTTAGGCATGTAAGTCCAGTAATGGAATTTCTTATGAATTCGTTCATAGTTGGTATCAGCTAGGCAGAATAATAAGGAGGATGTCAGGCCGTGGGCAATCATTAGTGAGGTAGCTCCCATAAAGCTGGTTGTGGTTTGCATTAGGGCAGCGACAATTACTAATCCTATATGACTAATGGAGGAGTATGCGATTAGTGATTTTAGGTCTGTTTGGCGCATGCAGATTGAGCTAGTTATGATTATTCCCCATATTGATAAGATAATGAAAGGGTAAAATAGGTGAGGGTATGAACATTTGAGCCACTTTATTTTCTTAATTCCAAATTGCTTTCCAAAATTTTTGTGCTAATCCACAGTTACATGATCAATGCATTAATGTCTCACAACTCTTCTAACATTGATTATTGTCAATTTTTGGGTTATCTTTGCCAATATGAAGGAGACAGTAAAATTCCACTTTAAAAAATCATGTTATTAATTATTTGGAACATTTTTTTCCCTATAGTCGTATGATTCTTTCAAGAACTTTTTCTTTCCTTTTCTTTTTTTCTTTTCTTTCCTTCTTTTCTTTTCTTTTCTTTTCTTTTCTTTTCTTTTCTTTTCTTTTCTTTTCTTTTCTTTTCTTTTCNCTTCTTTTCTTTTCTCTTCTTTTCTTTCCTTCCCTCAACCCTTACCTTTCTGTCTTGGAGCCAATACTGTGTATTGGTTCCAAGGCAGAAGAGTGGTAAGGGCTAGGCAATGGAGGTTAAGTGACTTGCCCAGGGTCACACATCTGGGATGTGTCTGAGGCCAGATTTGAACCTAGGACCTCCTGTCTCTAGGCCTGGCTCTCAATCCACTGCACCCAGCTGCCCCCTCAAGAACTTTTTCTTATCCTGTGACCACTTATCTATTGGGGAATGGCTATTGATTTCACACACACACACACACACACACACACACACACACACACACACACACAGATATCCCTTCTACATTACAACTTTCCCCATTGCATTTTTGATATATCTCAGGATTGCATAAGAAGTTAAATGAGAATTTTGGGGGAGTTTTACAGAAGCCATAGGCAACCTGTTAAGACCAGCAGATGATACAGAAAAAGCTTGGAAACTGGATAGTTTATGACCAAAACCTTCTTTTCCTCCTTCCTTTCCTCCCTTCATGTGTCCCTCCCTCTCTTCCTTCCTTCCTTTCCTAAAAATAATATGTATACTACCTATTTCACAGGTTTTTTTTTTTAAAGAAGAAACCATACCTCCCCATGTCCAATCAGTTGTCAAGTCCTATTGTTTCTATTTTTGCAATTCTCTTTGTATGTACCACAATTTTTCCTATGACAGTTACTACTGTGGCACAGGTGCCCATTACCTTATACCTAGATTATTGCAGTAGCTTTCTGGTTGTTATTCCTGCCTCTAATCTCTTCCCACTTTAGTCCATCCTTTACTTACCTGTCAGATTGGTCTTCTTTAAACACAGCCAATCAATAAGCATTTATTAAGTGTCTACTATGCATCAGGCACTGTGCTATACTCTGGGGATTAAAAAAAAAAAAAAGAAAAATTAATTCTTGTCCACAGGGAACTCACAATATAATGGAGACAAAACTATTATGTACAATCAAGCCACATATAGGACAAATAAAAAATAATCAACAGAAGGATGGCATTAGAGCTAAGAAAGGTTGAGAAAGGGATTTGTAGGAAGCCAAAAAGCAAAGATGGAGGAGAAGATTCCAGGCATGGGGAGACAGCTAGTGAAAATACCTCCACATCAAGAAATGGGCTGTCTTATTCATGGTATAACAAGGAGACCAGGGTCACTGGATTAAAGAATACATGGAGGGCAAGGGAAGAATAAGGTACTAGAAGACTGAAAAGGTGGGAGAAGGCTAGGGTATAAAGAGATTTAAAAGCAAGAGTATTTTGTATTCCATCTTGGAGGCAATGTGGAATTACTAGAGTTTATTGAGTAGGAGGGAGTGACAAACAGATCTGTAGACACAGATCTGACCACATTACCTCTCCATTCAATAGATTCTAGTAGCTTCTTACTATGTTGAGGATCAATTACAAAATCCTCTTTTTGGCTTTTAAAGCCCTTCATAACCTGGGACTTTCCCATCTTTCCAGTCTTTTCAGAACTTATTCTCTTTCAGGCACTTTGACACACAATGACATTTGTCTCCTTACTGTTCCTTAATTCTCTCCTTTCTTTTCTCTATCTCCTAGGTTCTGGCTTCCTTTAATTCTCAGCAAAAGTTTTAACTTTTGCAAGTTTTCCTAATCTTTAATCAGAGTAATCAGAGTGCCTTCCATCTAAGACTACCTTCAAATAGTCTGCATGTACTTATTTGTACATAATTATTTTCATGTTGTCACCACTATTAGACTGTGAGCTTCTTAAGAGCAGAAACCAATATTTGCCTTAGTTTCCCCAATGTTTACCATAGTGTCTGATGTTCACATTACTCTCTCTTTCTCTCAGGTTGTCCCAGGTTTTTTGTTTCTGAAACCATCCTCCCTATAATTTCTTAAAGCACAATGGTAGGGGGCAGCTGGGTAGCTCAGTGGATTGAGAGCCAGGCCTAGAGACAGGAGGTCCTAGGTTCAAATCCAGCCTCAGACACTTCCCAGCTGTGTGACCCTGGGCAAGTCACTTGACCCCCATTGCCTACCCTTACCACTCTTCCACCTATAAATCAATACACAGCAGAAGTTAAGGGTTTAAAAAAAAAAACCAAAAAAAAAAAAAAAGGCACAATGGTATTCCATGATAATCATATGCCACAACTTTTTTTAGCCATTCTCCAATGGATGGACATCCAGACAATTTTCAATTTTTTGCCACCACAAAAAGTGCTGCTATAAATATTTCTGTTCATAAAAGCCCTTTTCCTGTTTCCTTGATCTCTTTTGGGGGTAATGACCTAGTAATGTTGCTGGGTCAAAGGGAACGCACAATTTTATAGCCCTTGGAGTGTAGTTTCAAATGGTTCTCCAGAATGATTGGAGTATTTCATAATTCCACCACCAGTTTGTATACCTATTTTCCCTCATCCCCTCTGATAATGATCATTTCTGATAGATATAAAGTGGTACCTCAGACTTGTTTTAATTTGTATTTTTTTTAATCAATAGTAATTTAGAGCTGTATGAGGTAATTATTTAGGGGACTCAGATCCTGGGCATCCTAGTGGCAGGACATAGGAGTCACAGAGTCACATGGCATGTCTGAGGACAAGACTCCTGGGTTTCCTGTCAGTGTGGCTTCTCAAGAGCTTCAAACATGCCAGATCCAGCACTTCTTGTCATGGAGGGAGTAGTGAACTGAGTTTAAAAAGTGAGCATAAGAAGGACAATGTTTTTTTTGTTTGTTTTGTTTTGTTTTTGGCTTTCACCTTTGAAGGAATTATCTCTGCAGGCTCTTTATCTTATCTGGTAATCTCTGGCAAGCCCTGACCCCAGCCAGCTAAATGGAGAATCAGATCTATCCCTAAATTTAGAAAGGCTGAGACCTATCTCTAGCCATCTATCTATTTCTCTATCTTAACTAATAAATGCTAATAAATTTGGTAATATGCCTCCAGATTTTTTATTTATAACAACATTTTTTTCATATGACAATAGGTAACTATGATTTCTTCTTCTAAACCTTCCTGTTCATATCCTTTTACCATTTATCAATTGAGGAATGGCTCTTATTTTTAGAAATTTAACTTAATTCCCTATATATTTGAAAAATGAGATCTTTATTAGAGAAACTTGCTGTAATTTTTTTTGTATTACTTTATTGTCTTGGTACTTTTTAGCAAAATTTAATTTCTCTGATTATCTCTTTTAATTGTATACTTTTGCTTTTGTTTTGTCTGAGATCAGAATTGCTCCCCCTTCCTTTTTTATTTCAAGTAAAGTATAATAGTTTCTCTTCCAGCTTATTTTTACTGTGTGTGTTTTTGTTTCAAGTATGTCTCTTGTAAACAACATATTGTTGGATTCTAGTTTCTAGTCCATTCTGCTATCTACTTCCACTATGGATGAGCTCATCTATTCACATTCAAAATTGTGATTACTCACTGTGTATATCCCTCTATCTCATTTTCTTCTATTTATTCTTCTCTTTATCCAGTTTCTCCTCAAAAGTCTATTTGGCTTCTCCCTTATCTCTCTTTTATGATCCCCTCTCTTATCTCTTATGATCTCATTATATCTCTTATCTCCTTCACTGCCTATTTCCCAGTAGGATAAGATAGATTTCTATTAACAACTGGGTGTGTGCGTGATATATACACACACATATATATTTCTCTCTTTGAACCAATTCTGATGAGAGCAAGGTTCAAGCATTTCTTACTACCTCCCATTTCCCCCTCCATAATAATAGTTCTTCCTTCTGCTCCTTTTTTATGTGAGAAAAAAATTTCTCATTCTTACCTTCCTTCTTCCTTCTCCTAGTGCATCATTTTTTCTCATTCCCTTCATACTTTTTAATAGATCATCCTAACATTCATGTATCTCCCTCCTGTGCCCTCTGTGTACGTAGAACTTTTCTAATTACCCTACTAAATTTTTTTTTAAGCCCTTACCTTCTGTGGTTTATTGGTTCCAAGGCAGAAAAGTGGTAAGGGCTAGGCAGTGGGGGTTAAGTGACTTAGCCAGGGTCACATAGCTAGGAAGTGTCTGAGGTCAGATTTGAACTGAGGACCTCCAGTATCTAGGCCTGGCTCTCAATTCCCTGAGCCACCCAGCTGCCCCCTAAAGATAATATTCTTATGTTTTAAATGTATTATCTTTCCATATAAAAATAAAAAAGGTTTATGTTTATCAAGTCATTAATGATTATTCTTTCCTATTTACCCTTTTATGCTTCTCCTAAATATTTTGTTTGAATTTCAGATTTTCTACTGAGCTACATTTTTTCCATCAGGAATGCTTGAAAAGCCCTCTATTTCCTTAAATATCTATTTTCCCCTTAAAGGATTATACTTAGTTTTCTTGAAGAAGTTATTCTTGGTTATTGAGAGTAAAGTTATATTTTGAGAGGACTAATACCCTTGGTGTGAGGACCTGCTGAGCCCTTTTCAGGATTGCTCATCTGCCTTTGGGGTCCATCTTTCACTCAACTCTCACCTGTGGCTCCAAGAAGCTGTAGCATGAAAAGTGACCACCCCCCACTAAAATCATCTTGGCAGATGGGTTGCTTCTTATACTCTGCCATCTTAACTTTGCCTGGCCTCATAGTAGTTTCTTAATAAATACTAGTTCACTGATTTACTGAAAAGATCATTTAGCAAAAGGGGTAAACATTTCAACATATTTCACTAGGCACTGAAAGTATCACTATTTTATAGCCTAGCATAGCATTTTGTATTCATAATGATAACCATGAATAAAGGAATAATAAAATATATTTTATTACAAGAAAATAAAAAAGTTAAATTTGATCCATTTTATTTAGTAAAGTGATTATTTAATACACTTAAAATCTATTTTCATCTACAATTCATATTTAGGTATATCCACAATACACACAAAGCAGATACAAAGTGTTATGATTAAAATCTATATTTTAATATTATGTATATATGTATATTAGAACATGTATATTAATTTATGATTATTTATTATTACTAACAGTTGAAGATAGAGAAAGGAAGATTGTCTGGCCACCCTAACTAAAAAACGTCTCTAAGCCAAACCGCGCTTCTTAAGCTCCGGCTCCTGACTGCGGTCCAATCTGCTACAAGTGGCTGCCTGCTGAGATTGCCCAGCCAGATAAGGCTGGCACAGCCAGCCAAGGAGAGAGACAGAGAAAACTCCAGTCCCAGAAGAAAAAAAGACCCTCGTGCTTCTCCTTTGCTGCCTTATAAAGCTAGTTTCCCCCCTCCTCCTTGGAGTCTCTAATTGGACAAGCTTTACTTCAGTCTGTGTCCTCAGTCCTTAAATTTCAGACATGTCACCACAAAGGACTTCCAAGTCAGGACTTCAGGTTGCCACGTGACAACTTAGTCACATGACTCAGTCGAGTCCTGCCTAATGAGGTGAGTATACTTGTGTGTTAAATTCACACAAAGGTTACCTTAGGGGAAAGGCTTTAAAAATTGGAGGGACTTTAAAGGTCAACAAAGATTTTTTAATCATTTCAAAATCATAGAAAACTATTGAAGTTTATAACAATAGAGGTGACTTTGCTTGATAATCTTTTGGATATTAATATCAAGCAAGGCATTAAACATGTAGATTTACAATTGTTGGATATTTTTTTATTGCTGAGTGAAGAAGCATTTATTAAGTGCCTACTATGTTCCAGATATTGTGCTAGGGATATGAAGAAAGTTAATAGTGTATTTGCCCTCAAGGATCTCAGAGTCTAATGGAGGAAACAATATGTAAACTACCATGTGTATCCATATCTATCTATACACATATTTATTATATAGAATTTAATTTAATTCATTTTATATTATACATTATATAATTTATTTAATATTTTATTGTATTTAATATGTTTAACATAATATACATTTTTATTTAATATATGACATATAATATATAATTAATATGTATTAAATGGGAGAAAAGGCAAAGCATTAGCATTAAGCAAGGGAAAGGCTTCTTACTGAAGGTAAAGGAAACAATGAAGCTAGGAGATGGAAATGAAGAGATCAATTCTTAGCCCTGGAAAGAGTCATTGAAAATGCCCAGAAAAGGGACAGTTTTACTGGATCTTTGAATATATGGAAGAGGATAAAGTGGAAATGTAGGAATGGGTCAGGTTAAAAAACCAAATGACAGTAATAGGAAGCAACTGAAATTTATAAAATGGTTTGTCCTTTGGTTAGATTTGTCCTTTGGTTAGATGGCTTTGATAGCTGAGTAGATGCTTTGGAGTAAGGAGAGATTTGGAGCAGGAACACCAATCAGCAGATTATTGCAATAATCCAAGAGAGGAGCATGTCCTGTGCAGAGTTTAAAGGAGGAATATATGACTCATAAGTACTCAAGAGATTTTGGCTTAACTATCAACAGGAGAAAAATCAAGTGCATGAAGAATACAAAATTGTCAAGATTGTGCTCCACAACTGAATGGACAACCCAAACGAGACGTCCATTTGTGTATATATGTGAACATATTTATTTGTTTATGTAATATATAATATAAAACATATTTATTTATTTGTTTATTAGACACTGTGGATAGGCAATAAATCAGATGTTTACTTTTTTTATCTAGCCAATGATTTTTTAGTGTTGAAAACTTTTTGTGGATGGACTTCTTCTGCTCAGACAAATCATTTCCTTATTTTATAATTCATAATCCTAGAGGCTTGTATAGGGGCATGGAGAAGTTAAGGTGGCTTGCTCAGAGGTGGTCATTAAGTGTCAGAAGCAGGACTTGAACCCAAGTCTTCTTGACTCCAAGACTGGCTCTTTATTCACTGTCCCACACATCCTGTATTAAATTAAAAAAAATAAATGTTTGTCCTTTGGAACAGACGCTGGTACCTACAAATATTCAAAAGACTGATTTGTAGACATGAAGCATTCAAGTCTTTTGGACACAGTTGATGTAGAATTTATCAGAAACATTTGAATTGTTTTAATTTTTTCCTTTTTATTGTCATTGAAAATATGTCTGCACAAATATTTGCAAAGTATTAACTCTGGGAGTTACATGCTATTGAGTACCTCAACCAATATATCTCTCAGCACCAATGATTACTACATGGCTTACAGTAGGAGTAAATAAAACATATGTACACAGTATTTAAACAAATACCAGACAGATATAACCTTTCTCTTCTACCTCCCTGAAAAAAAAAAAAAAGGTTGATCAATAGGTCACTACAAATAAACTTTTTAGGAAAATAATAACTAAGGAACCTATATGTGAACATATTTAAATGAGGTACCAATCTATATAAAAACCTCATTCCTATGACCCTTGCCAAGATATAACTTTTTTAATTACCAAGGATTGTTTGTTTATTTTTGTTCAAATAAAAGTTCTTTCCTTTGAAGGTTATTCATTCAATAGTATGATTAAACTGGCAAGAATGTATTGTAATTTTAAGAAATTAATTAAAATTTTTTTCAAGATTACATGTTGATACAATTTTCAGTAGTCATTTTCTGACATTTTACTATCCACGATCTCTGCCTCCCTCCTACTCTTCACTCTCCCTAAGATTGCAGGTAATATGATGTTATTATACAATACAGTCATCCCTCACTATATTGTTCACTTATTGGGGCTTCATTGTATGGTGTTTTGGTTTTTTTTAATCTAATTCTGTATCATGGTGTTATATTTATTACAGAACACTATTAGTTGATGGAATAAAAGACAACCAACCACAGTGCTGTGTTCTGTATCCTGAGCTCTGATTGACTCAGTGACTGTAGGTTAATAAGAATGTGGAAAAGGTTTATAGGAGAGTGGGAAGGGTTTATAAATCCTTAAAATATTTATAAATAATAACATAAATATAATGCCGCTACTTTGAAGATTTTCACTTTTCCTGGTGTAGGGATTAAAAATTAATGGGGGTCTCTGGAGCACTCCTGTGATAGGTGTAACTTCAAAACAAGTCCCTTCCTGTGAAATTAACTAAAGCCTGTAGTTAATTTCAATTCAGTCTATTTCCCTCAGTTTGTCTTTAGTCTAAGTCCTAGTCTATAAGCCCTGCTGCTCTTTGCCTGTTTAGATTAATTCCTCCTCTCCCTGAAGATCTTTGTTACCTTCAGTGCTATACTCCCTGACTTCAGCCTCATATTATATCCTGAATCTCCCTATTTCATCCTATCTGTAACCCATATTATTTACCTAGCAAGTCCCTGACAACCTCCCTTCAAATCCCCTTTTACTACACACCTTTCCCAAATTCTCCCCATAACAATGGTTCTTGTGATATATTGCTATAGTCTCCTTGCTAGTATTTTATTTAAAATTTTTGCATCAATATTCATTTTCTTTTCTGTTTTTGCTCTTCCTGGCTTAGGTAACTACATATTTGTGACATTAAAAGAATTTGGTAGGATTCCTTCACTACCCATTTTCCCAAATAGTTTAAATAGTATTGGGATTAGTTCTTTAAATGTTTAATAGAATTCACTTGTGAATACTTCTGGCCCTGGGGATTTTTTCTTAGGGAGTGCATTGATAGTTTGTTCAATTTCTTTTTCTGATATGGAATTATTTAAGTATTCAATTTCCTGTTTTGATAACTTGAACAATTCATATTTTTGTTAGTGTTCATCTATTTTGCTTAGATTGTCAAATTTATGGCATATAATTAGACAAAATAACATCTAATGATGGCTTTAATTTCTTCTTCATTGGTGGTGAGTTCACCCTTTTCATTTTTGATACTGCTTATTTAATTTTCTTCTTTCCTTTTTAAAAATAAAAATAGCCAATACTCTATCTTATTTGTTTGTCCTTTCATAAAACTAGCTACCCGGCTTACTTATTAGTTCACTGGTTCTCGTATTTTAATTTTACTAATTTCTCCTTTAATTTTTAGGATTTCCAATTTAGTCTCTATTTGGGGATTTTAAATTTTGTCCTTTTTCTAGTTTTTTTAGTTCTATGCCAAACTTATTGATCTGCTTTTTCTCTATTTTATTGGTGTGAGCGATTAGAGATATAAATTTTTCCCAAGTTATTGTTAATAGCTGTATTCTATAAAATTTGATATGTTTTCTCCTCATTGTCATTCTTCTTAATTAAATTATTCATTGTTTCTATAATTTGTTCTTTGACCCACCCTCTTTTTTTAGAATTACATTATTAGTTTCCAAATAATTTTTGATTTGACTTTCTATGGAGCCTTATTGATTATAATTATTTTTGTTTTAAGACCTGAAAACAATTAATTAATTAATTAATTAATTCTTCTTTTCTACATTTTGTTGTGAAGTTTTTATGCTCCAATACATGGTCAATTTTTGTGTAGGAGCCACATATTGATTAAAAGAAGCTATATTCCTTTCTATTCCCATTCAATTTTATCCAGAGAACCATTAGTTCTAATTTTCTAAAATTTCATTCTCTTACTTTACTTCTTTCTTGTTTATTTTTTGGTTTAACTTTTCTAGATCTGGAAGGGTGAAGTTGAGGTTCCCAACTAGTATAGTTTTACTTTCTATTTCCTCCTGAAGTTCAACTCCTCCTTTAAAATTTTGGAGGCTATAATATTTGGTGCATATGTTTAATATTGATATTACTTCCTTGTCTGTTCTTGAGATCTATTTATCATCTCTGATAATCTGATAAGGACGGCTTAGTTGATAAGTAAATAATGGGACACTGGAGTTGTATTTTAGCTCATGCTTCCAGCTCTGTCTCCAGGAGCATGTAATTTATTATATATATTTCAAGACTCATTTCACACAAAGGAACCCCGCCTAAACTTTGCAGATGCGCAGAAGCTACAAATTATGTCATATCAAAACACAAAAGGTCTCATTGGCTTCAGAACAGACCAAGGCCAAGGCTGAATTTTGACTGGGTTCTTATCAGAAAGTCAAGTTGGGGAATATTTTTCTCAGGGTTGAATTGCCTCTGCTAAGGTTTTGGCCTTGGCCATACTAGGCAGCTGCATTCCTGGCCAAAGGGGAAGAGTGTTAACCATTTAACTTCTGGTTAGCTAGGAACTTAAAGCTTTACAATAAGGCCACAATATTTTTCAACAAGAAATCACAAGGATCACAAAAGGGGTCAAAAGAGGAGTCTCAGATTTTTATCTATTCTCTTATTGGCTTCCCACATATTTTCCCCTTTTCTTTAAATTAAAATGGTTTATTACCCAGGAAAACTTTTAATAATGAAAGGAGTCATCAATTAGTTATAATCGTCAGCTATAGCTGGATCTGATAGGATTTACCGATTAAACTGTTTATTTCTGGCTTTCTACAGTCTATATTACCTTTAAACAAGATATAATTTCTTCCTTTTCTCTTTTGATTAGATATATTTTTACTTTAGCTTTGAGATCATGGTTACTACTCCTGCTTTTACTACTTCAGATGATGAGTGATAAATTTTGCTCTAACACCTTACCTTTATTTGATGTGTGTCTCCTTGCCTCAAATGTGTTTCTTGGTTTTTATTCCATTCTGTTATCTACTTCTATTTTATGGGTGAGTTCATCCACTCTCATTCAAAGTTATGATTATCAACTGTGTATTCCCTTCTATCTTATTTTCCCATTTTGATCCTGCTCTTTCTCTTTTCACTCTGTCCCTTTTCACAAGTGATTTGCTTTTAATCACCACCTTTTACTTCCCCCTTGTTGTGAGGAAGATTATTTAGTAATTAATTAAGTATTAAGGATGGATCTAGCAGGAAGGACTAGAGCATTCCAAGATGGAATGAAGGAGCAGGAAGTTGCTGGTGCCCTGAGAGAGACTCTATTAGTGGTTGGCACAAATTGTTGCTAGCCCTGGGAGATCTCAGACCTGCATCCTGATTTCCCTGGGATCCTGAGTGGTGGTGGTTTCTAACAAGTGGACAAGACCTACAGAGCAACACCAAGTGGAGGAAAAGTTTGGGATCTGGTGGACAGCATCTCAAGCACACTCTCTCTACTTGGATACCTTGGACCACCTTGGCTTTTGGCATCCTGAGATCATCTGTGGATTACCGTGAGAACCCCAAAGCCACCCACAGCCCTTTAGCTGTGCTGGTCAAACCTGGCTATAACCAGGTTTGAAGCAGCCTCCCAGAGACTCCATTACTGGTCCTTTATGCCCAGCCTGACCTAGGTCAATTAGTATTAGAGAAGTTAAGTCCTCCCCTTGCCCTGTGGTTTTGCCCTTTTAGGTTTTAGTGTAGAATTCCGTATCCCACCTTTATTTTAGTTGAACATAACTAAAATTGTTAAAACCTTTTACCTTGCCTGCTGGTTTCAAAGACTCTGGCTTAGTGGTGACAGTTGGCCAACAGCCATTCTTGTCAGTTAGGAGCAGCTTAGTTGTGAACTCTGGTCTCCCTAACCTGGTCCTATCTCTCCTTCAACCCAGTGTGTGTACCCACAACCATTTAGATTATATTTTAACATCCCTGGTGTCCATCTTTTCACACCCTCCTTTATATTGTCCCATTCCACTCCTATTTCTCTATGGGGTGAGATAAAATTCTCTACTCAAAAGAGTATGGTTGTTATTCCTTCTCTGAGCAAGTTATGATTAGAGTAAGGTTTAAATATTACCTGTCATCACCTTCATTCTCCTTCTCCACTGCAATAGATTTTCATACCTCTTTAAGTGAGATAATTTACCCCATTCCACCTCTCCCCTTCCTTTTCTCTCTGTGCAATCCTCTTTTTCACTCTTTTTTTTGTACATCATACCATCCTAATCAGCTTAACCACTCTAATACTGAGAACAAAATTTAAGAATTATAGTTATCATCTTCCCATTTAAGAATATAAACAGTTTGACCTTATTGAAATTTTAAAATTTTCTTTTTTTAATTTACCTTTCATCATTCTCTTGGTTCTTGTGTTTGGACATCAATTTGGACAATTTTTCTGTTTAGGTCTAGTCTTTTCATCAGGAATACTTTGAAATCTTCTAATTTATTAAATAACTATTTTCTCCCCTGAAAAACTATACTCAGTTTTGCAGGATAGGTGATTCAGGGTTGTACACCTAGATCTTTTGCCTTCTAGAATATCAAATTCCAAGCTTTCCCATCCTTTAATGTGGAAGCTGCTAAAAGTCCTGTGTAATCCTGACAGTAGGTACATTGTATTTGAATTGTTTCTTTTTGGCTGCTTACAGTATTTTCTCCTTGACTTGAGGGCTCTTGAATTTCACTATACTATTCCTGGAAGTTGTCATTTGGGGATTTATTCCTGGAGATGATCTGTGGATTCTTTCAATTTCCATTTTATTCTCTAGTTCAAGAATAGCAGGCAGTTTTCTTTTATGATTTCTCATAGTATGATATCCAGGCTTGCTCTTCCTTCCTTCCTTCCTTCCTTCCTTCCTTCCTTCCTTCCTTCCTTCCTTCTTTCTTTCTTTCTTTCTTTCTTTCTTTCTTTCTTTCTTTCTTTCTTTCTTTCTTTCTTTCTTTGATAGCTTTCAGGTAGTCCAATAATTCTTGTCTCTTCTGGATCTATTTTCCAGATCAATTGTTTTTTTTAAAGAGATATTTCACACTTCTATTTTTCATTTTTTTTAAAAAAAATTGCTTTATTGTTTCTTGAAATCATTAGCTTCTACTTGCCCAAATCTAACTTTTAAGGAATCATTTTCTTCCCATGGGCTTTAGAATCTCCTTTTTTATTTGGCCAATCTACTGCTATTTTTCTTGTGTTGCTTTCATTTCTCTTCCCCATTTTCCCTCTGCTTCTTTTAATTGATTTTATAATTCTTTTTGAGCTTTTCCAGAATCTGAGACCAAATATATTTTTTGAAGATCTGTGTGTATTTGCTTTTCTTTCATTGTCCCTTTCTATGTCTGTTCCTTGCTCTTCTTCGTCTCTATAAAAGTTTTCTATGCTTTGCTGGTTTTTTTTTTTTTTTGAGGTTTGCTCATTTCCCTAGCCTTTTTCTTGATTTTCAATATTATCTTAAATGTGTGTTCTGTTCTTAGGGTAGAGGGGTCACTCTCTTAAGCTTCAGTTCTTCCTTGATGCTATCCTTAGCTCTATTTCTGAGTTTCTGCAAGTTTCAGTTCTTCCAATATAGTATAATGGCCTGTGTGGGAGCTCTAAAACCCATCTTCTGCTGCTGATTCAATCAACCCCTGGGACTGCTAAAGGCTTGAAAAACTCAAAGCTTTGAAAGATACTGGGTACTGGGGCTCAGGGTCTTGCCTCAGGCTGGGCTTTTGGTCTAATTCTGGGCTTGATCATGTTAGGCACACTGTGGACTTATGTCCACACAGGACTTCCCTGTGGCTTCACCTTGAACTTGGGTAGGGTCTCTGGGCTTACACAGACCAGATGTACTTTGTATTGCCTTTTCCTGAGATTCAAGACTTCCCTGGAGGATTGGGTTGGTGTCATGCTCTGGGCTTACACAGACCAGGCATGCCATATAGACTGCCTTGCACTGGAAACTAGGACCTCACTGCAGGTTTGGACAAGGGCTCTGGGCCTCCCCTTGGATTTGCATTAGCTAGGTGCCTTGAGGCTTGGAGCCTCACTTCGGGCTTAGGCAGGGGCTCAGAGTCTACTTCTAGGCCCTCACCAACTGGGTATACCACAGAGCCTAAGGTTTGCTGCCTCACTAGAGGCTTGACATGGGGCTTGGAATTTTGAGGGGTGGGCATGGGGTTGCACTGCTTTTGGCTTAGGCAGGATCTCAGGGTCTTGATGTTGCCTTGGTCCCAGTTTCAAAATACTGTTGGTGTGGCCTACTGTGAGCTGTGCTCCCCCTCACCCCAGTGAACCAGATCCTTCCTGCCTACATTTCAAGATGTTCTCTGCATGAAAGATGTTTCACTTCATCTCCTTATTGGTTCTTTTATTCCAGTATTCTTTTTGAGGCATTATTTTAAAGTTGATTGGAGAGGATTCTCATAGTGGTTCAAGATTTCACAGTTTCTACTTCATCATCTTGGCTCTGCTCCTCTACATAATATGTCTTGCCGAGTTTTTTTTTTTTTGTGATCAGCTTATTCATCATTTTTCATGGCTCAATAGTATTCCATTACAACCATATACCAGAATTTGTTCTGTCATTCCCCAGTTGATAGATATCCCTTTAGTTTTTTTGCCACTATAAAAAGAGTTGCTATAAGTATTTTTTAAATTTGTAGGTCTTTTCCCTCTGTCTTTGATCTCTTTGGGATATAAATCTAATAGTGGTATTGCTGGGTCAAAGGGCATACACATTTTGATGACTTCCATATTACTCTCCAAAATGGTGGTGTCAGTTCATAGCTCTACCAACAATATATTAGTATCCCAATTTTCCCACATTCCCAACAACATTTGTCATTATCTGTTTTGTCATATTAGCCAGCTTGATAGGTAAAAGGTGGCATTTCAAAGTTGTTTTAATTTGCATTTTTCTAATTAATAGTGACTTGAAGCATTTTTTCATGTGACTAAAGATAGTTTTAATTTCTTCAATTGAGAATCACCTGTTTGTATCCTTTGACCATTTGACATTTGGGGAATGCTTTAAATTCTTATAAATTTGACTCTTCTTTCCCCCCTAGTTTGTTGTTTCCCTTTTAATCTTCTTTGCATTCGTTTTGTTTGTGAAAAAAGTTATTTAAAAAAATTTAATGGAGTCAGAGTTATGTTTTATATCTCATAATGTTGTAAAAAGGAATTCTTTGGTTTCTTTAATTTAACAGGGAATCTGGAGGTCCTCTTACCATAAAGATGTGAGGGATTAACCAGCCTACAGTGACAGGAAATAGGAACCTAGGAGCCCCTTGCTGAGCCAGCATCAGTTGCAGGCTGTCAGTTGTTGACAGGAGGGTCAGTTGCTGATAGTTAGGGCTGGCAGTTGTGGGGAAATTGGCTGCTGGGCATGAGTTGGTCATTGGTGTTTGGTTGATGGTAGTGTGGGTTGGCGTTTAGTTGTTGGGAATAGAAATGGGGGCCTGAGCTTACTGAAAGTGCTTTTGGCTTTAGTCTTTACAGGGCTTTTTGACTCTGGAATCACTAGAGAGCAGGAGGTCTATCTCATAGGCAGGGATCTGCTTTCAGTTGGCTACTAACAGTTTGGGCTGCTATAGAAAATGATTGAAGGAGTGAGTGAATGATGACTTTCTATTATTTTAGGGAGTTAGATAGTGAATCAGTTATAGATAGCATAGATTAGATAGGCCTGGTGTTTGCCAGGCAAGAAGAAGCTGTCCTCAGAAGACAGTTAGAGGTAGTTATTAGAAATTTTAGGTAGTATTAGGAATTTTAGGTATATTTATAGGGTATAAGATTAGTAATCTCTCTTTCCTCTTTTTCTATCTTTCCCTCCTTTACTACATTCTTTTACTATCTCTATTTTAATTAAACTAAACTGTTAATTATTAAAGGCTGCTATAAGTTTTCTTTTAATTTAAATTAATTTAAAACTACCATATTCTCATTAAAACTTAAATTATTAAAAGCTGATCTTTTATTTTGTCAAAAACCCTATTTTAACCCTTACAATGTTCTCTATGTCTTGTTTGGACATAAATTCTTTCCTTATTCATAGGTCTGGCAGATTGAACTACTCCATAGTCAATATGTTTATGGTTTCACCCTTTATTTCTAAATTATGTATCCATTTTAACTTTACTTTGGCATATGGCATGAGGTGTTGATCTGTGCCTAGTATCTGTTATACTCTTTTCCAGTTTTCTTAGTAATTTTTCTTAACTAGTAAGTGCTTCTTCAAAAAGCTTGAATCTTTGGATTTGTCAAACACTAGGTTACCATGGTCATTCACTACTCCATTTTGAGTCCCTAATCTATTCCAATAAGCCACTAATCTATTTCTTAGCCAGTACAAGATTGTTTTGATAGTTCCTGGTTTAAAGATCTAGTAGAGTTAAGTCTCATTCCTTCATATTTTTTCATTAATTCTATTGATATTCTTGACCTTTTGTTCTTCCAAATGAGTAATGTTATTGTTGTTCATCCTTTGTACTCAAAATGGACTAATGACAGCATGACATTGTAGTCATGGTAGTGTGGTTGCCTATGGCTGATCAATCCAATAGGAACTCACAAGACTTTACAGGTAGAACAGTCCAATAGAACATTTCAGACAGAGATATCTAGATTTGTGCATCTCATTTTTCTTTGTACTACAAGGATTCTGCTTTGCTGATGGAACCTAGTGCTTTCTTTGATGTGGGCATGCCATATTGAATTGCCCTATGTCACCATCAGTACTAACATTCTTCAGAGAAGCTTTGGGAATGTCCTTGTACTGCTTCTTCTGATTTTCTTCTGACCTCCAGGTGAGCACTTTCCTTGTATGAATTCTCTGTAAAATAGTCTTTTAAGTAAGTGTCTATAAGTTTGGCATTTGGTCAACATGGCCAATCTATTGGAGTTGCACTTTCTACGTTAGTTTGAATGCTTGGTAGTTCAGCTCAAAAGAAAATTTCATTGATTGGTACTTATTTTGCCAGGTGATCTTTAGAATCTCCCTAAGACAGTGATGGGCAAACTATGGCCCGCGGGCCAGATGCAGCCCCCTGAAATGTTCTATCCAGCCCATTGATATTATTCCTAATCTGATGAATACAACAAGTAGGATAAAATACAATGAAACTTTGAAAGAATTGCCTTAGAAACAGACTGACAGATCAGCATTTCATTTCCTTTGGCCCCCTCTTTAAAAAGTTTATCCATCACTGCCCTAAGACAATTGAAATGGAAGCTTGCATGGTTTCAGATGAAGGATGATGCTCTCCCACTTTCCCAGTCACTAATGGAGTGAAGTAGGGTTGTGTGCTTGCTTCTATGCTTTTTAGAATGATATTTTCCATGATGTTGTCAAATGCCTGTCAGACACCTTCAACAAGGTCAAAAATTGCATCAAAATTAGCTCAGCTACCGCACTGATGGTAAATTAACTTGAAAAGGCTGTATAAGCCAAAACCAAATTAGAAAGAGAGTTGGTACATGACTTTTTGTTTACAGATGATTATCCACTCATTGCAGCCTCTGAGGCTGAGATACAACAGAGTATGAATTGATTCTTTGCTGCTTGTGTACATTTTGGTCTAACAACCCCCAAAAAACAGGGATTCTCCAAAAGACAGTACTGCATCATCCATTTGAGGAACCATTGGTATTAGTAAACGGAGAAATTTTGAATTCTGGGATAAATTCAGTTACCTTGGTAGTATACTTTTTTTTTCCCCTTTAGAACCCTTACCTCTCTCTTTGTATCAGTTCTAAGACAGAAGAGCAGTAAAGATGAGGCAAATGGGATTTAAGTGATCTGTCCAGGGTCATATAGCTAAGAACTGTCTGAGGCCAAATTTGAACCCAGCTCCTCCTGACTCCAAGCCTGGCACTCTTTCCACTGTGCTAACTAACTGCCCTGGCAGGATATTTTACAGGGAGGTACATATAGAGGATGAAGTTGATGTACTTATTGCCAGAGTTAGCTCAGCGTTTGGGAGGCTCAGAAAAAAGTGTGGGAGAGAAGAGGCATTAGGCTGCCTAGCAAACTGAATTCAGTTCTGTAGAGTCATTTTGCTGACTTCATTGCTGCATGCCTGTGAAACTTGGACAGTCTACAAGCACCATGGCAAAAAATTGAACCACTTCAAATTGTTAGCAATACTAATGTGACAATGAATGAGAGAAGGCCAGGTGAAAGAAGCATTAGGAGCCACATTCAGGAAAAAGACAGTATAGTGTGGTGCAGAGTATGAAATTTGCAGTTCAGAAGACCTGGATTTGAATCCTGCCTTTTGATGCTAAAGTAAACATAAAAATACATATAGAACTTAGATACCTAGATTTGTTGTGAGGTAGTATGCTCAGTTGCAAACTGAAAAGCCCTATTTAAATGTCTATTATTATCACGAACCAGTTATATAGCTGTATGAAAAGTGAGCAAGTCATTTCTCTTAGGTATAATATTTTGGTGAGTATACTGAAAATATCACAGGTCTGAGAAAAGGGAAAGGGGAGAAAAGGAGGGAGAGAATTTGGATCATAAAGTGTCAGAAAATGAAATGTTAAAAATGGTTTCTGTATGTAATTGTCAAAACATTCAATACAAAAAAAGCAAAAAAAAAAAAAAAAAAAAAAAACCAAACAAAAAACGAAAACAACCATTGTAGGCAAAAAAGGGATCTATTTCATGGGAATCCGAGGGAGTACACCCAAGTATGGATTTTACTATAACAATTTTCATTTAAAGTGGAAGTCTTTGCTTTCCCCAAGGTTATAACTCGCTTGATCAATTGTGGTTGATTTCCTATGCCTAGCTTGGGCTGTGTTTTACCCAAAGACCTTGTATGAGCCTCTACCCTAGTTGAACTTTGTGAAACCTTGTAAGATTTCTGCTTATTTTAGGTGAATGGTAGGCAATACATTGACATGCAGTAAGGGGAAATTCAGCACTCTTCTTTTTCTCCTTCCCAATTAATAAATTCCTAATCCTATGAACAGTACCTGATCCAATGTCTTTCAAAGAGTAGGTACTTATTAAACATCTGCTTATTTTAATAAAAAATACACATGCTAACTCTTTGTTGTTTGACTACTTTTAGTAATTTTAACCGTCAGATTTACATATTGGTGTTTTTCAAGATTCTTTTTATATATTCCTGACACCAAAGGCCTCCTCTCAATGTGTGCATACTCTTACCAGACTCAATTGCCCTGAATTTGCTTTCTTGAATTTTAATGCATTTGTCATTTCATTTTTCATGATGAATTTGAGTGACTCACAGTGACTGATATTGAGCTCGGTTGTATATGTGCATAATAAATTTATTGCTCCCTAGAAATGTCACAGATAAAAAAAATCCTTCAGTTTGAATCTTTTGCTCTTAAAGATGATAAACTTAAACACTTGTTCTAAAAAACTCAGCAACCCCCTCAAACCAACATTGTTTAGCTTCACATTTAAGGAAAACTATCAAGGTCATTTCTGTTTCCCTTGGGTGCCGTCGTGCAATTTAGATTTCGTCGGCCTGCAGATTGTACTCATCTATGTTAATGTTCTACTAATGAGAATGATCCAACTGTGTTATACCTTCTGGGTCATAACCTCCTTCATTTACATAACCTTTTACTTCTTGTTTCCACTAGCCTTGCCATTTTAGGTTTAATCCACCAGGCAGCTTTCTAGTTTTCTCATTATTTGTCTGATGTTGCCTAAAAAAAAATTCCACTGTTTTTTTTTCCCCCATAAAAATATGTAGGGAAAGAATGTTTGCAGTGGCTTATCAGATGTTGAAAGAAATATTCAGGCATCATAGCTGGTAGAAACAAAGTTGAAAGAATTTTAACACTCTAAATAAAACTTCTAGGGGAAAAATAAAATATTATATAATGCTGTTTTAAAATATAATTATGAAATTAAGGAAATGTTTGTAGTTTAAATGCAATGATAAAACAATGACCTATATGTAAATATGGATGCAATCTAAAATAGAAGTTAATTTTTAATCAAGTATGTTGCTGCCATCCCAATGACGTGTTAACCAGTAAGTATGCATTGCTATTCTTCATATCTGAAGACATTATGCAACTCGCAAACTTCTAGATCTAAAATGGATCTCTGAAGAACCCTTGTATAGTCTTTTTATTCTGCTAGGAGGAAACTGAGACCCAATGAGGTCAAGTTACCATAAATAATAAACCTCAGTGGTTTACCCACGTTTGAATTCAATTCCTTTGACTCCAGATCCAGTCTTATTTCCTTTTATAATATGCTGTTTCCCTGTATCTCAGAAATATAAAGATACAAACTTAAGTATCTTAAGGATCTGTATTTATTTATTTTTTTGGCATGTGGACTCCTTACATTGACACAATTCTCATCCTTATATAGTCTATAGTTTTATTTGAGTTATTTGAGGTTCAGAGAGGAAAGTGCTCTCATACTTAGTATGAGTGACAAAATTTGAACCCAGCATTCTTTGGTTCCAAAAATAGCATTCTTTTAACTGTATCATGCTGCTTCTCTTCATATATATATATATATATATATATATATATATGCATATATATATATGTAAACAAAAATCTAAATGAATAGGTGCATCCTTTAAGAAAATCCACTATTCCAAAATATGAATTGATTACAAAAATACATTAGGGGTAATGATTTGTGCTTTAAAAAGATTCACTATAGGGTCTCTTTAAATGAAAGTTTCTCAAAGTATTTATAAAGGACCTAGTTTATAAAAATTTCATTCACTTATATCCTTTCAACAATAAAACTACTGGGCAAAATGTGTTTTCCCCTTTTCCATTGTCTAATTTGTCATACTTAGTTTAGGTCTCTGTTTGATGTAAAAATCATTTTCACTATAAATTTTCGTTTCAGTGGCTTTTGCCACTGTACTCTATGGTATTGAGCGCATCAGTAGAATCAGCCCAATTGCTTTGTGTGACGAGGAGAAAACCTAATATGATCATTCATTCATTTATTCAACAAATATTTATTGAACACCTATTATGCACACATACCATGTTAGTTACTTAGGAGGATACAGCGATGAATATGAGAGTCTTTGTCCCTGTAAATACTAGATTACAGTCTGATAGAGGAAACAACAGTACACACAAGCTATCATAAGAGATAAAATGGATTAAGTGCTATATAAGAGATAAAAGATGGGATGGAAGACGGGAGGAAGAAAGATCATGGCATAGCCTACCTAATGTATTTCAACATTCACAAAACCATAAAAGTAGAATTATTACTATTAGGCTATGTTTCAGCCCATTATGTTTTTTCATTGAGCAAATATCTCTGGAAAATGTCAAAATGCTTCTCAAGTTCATCATGTTTACAATTCAATGACTAATGCTGGTTTTAACTCATCTATTAAATGGAAATCGGGTACTACGTAACCAATATATGCAAATCTCTTAGTAATTTGAAGCAATTTAATTCACATTCTTTATCTTTAGAATAATTATGCCCTGATCCTGTAAATTATCTAAATGGAATATTGTTTATAATATAATTTGCATGAAAACCGCCATTATATTAAATGGTGTTTCTAGGATCATTGTTTAATGGACTCCAGTTAATGTGCTATATATATGGGGAAGTGGCTAGACTGAGCCCAATGGGGTTAATAGAGGCAAGTAATTTCGCTCATCAGTGTTTCTATTACAGAAAGCAATCAAAATCAATCAATTTGCAATACAAATGTGAAAATGTTATTCAAGAATTCATAAGGTGAAATTAAGTAGCATCTATGCAGTACTTAGATAATCAGTTGAAAGTGAAAAATTCCAACGTTTGTGGGGTGAGAGGACCTACATGACACAAAATGATCTGTTTAATCACTAAAATTCCCCCAAATATAGCCCCTAAATTGATGTGTTTTGTGCATTGAGGAAGCCTGAATTTTAATTAACCATGAGTTATGACCTTGTGTTAATATTATCTTTTATGCTCCACTGGATCTGATATAAACCTCAAAAATGTCTCTGCATGTGGACTGGTACAGAGCCCATGATTACTAGACCTGTAAGAGATGTGCGATAGGCTGTGTGATGGTGGACATCAAGCATCATTAAGCATTTACTGAGGGTCTGCTATGTGTTTAGGATGATGCTAGGTATTATGGAGGGCATGCAGAAGTATAAAACATGGTCCCTAATAAAATGTGAATAATTCTTAGATGGCACATATAGTGCTTGAAGCGTGCAAAAGGTATTTTTTTCCTTTGAGAGAGGTTGAATGGTGAAGTGGAAAGAGGAGTGATTTTTGAGTCAAATGACTTGATTTTGAATCCTGCCTCTGCCACTTAAGACTTTGGGTACTGTGAATTAAACACTTAAGTCTCTATGCCTCAGTTTCTTCATCTATAAAATGAAGGAACTGAAGACATGACTTTTAAGGTTCTTTCCAACTCTATGTCTATGATTCCATCAGCCCAACTTATTTGAGTGATTTTGCAATATATTTAAAGGAACAAGACTAATTCATAAAAATCTTATTAGATTAAAGACTGTAAATAATCTACTGCTAGATTCTGTAGTCTAGACTTCACTGGTTACAAGTAATATTTTTGATAAAAAATTCTTAACATTTTTTTGTCATGGTCTCTTTTGGTAGACTGATGAACCCTATGGTAAAGAATAATGTTTTTAAATGCATAAAATAAAATACATCAAATTACTAAGGAAAGCAGTTATGTCCTAAGACAGTTGTACAAATATTAAAAAAATTCAAAGACCCTCTGCTTTAGCACCTTATATTTTAGAGAGATTTGAATGAGGGAAAATAGAAGAAGAAAGGACATTTGAAGAGAACAAAAGGACATCCTTTTCTGCTTTGGTTTCCATGTCTTTCTACCTGGAAAATGGGAAGAAATTAAGCTAGTTTGTAAGGTCATAGACATGAATTTTGAAAGTGCTTCAGTTGTCCTCTCTTTCAGTCTTCCTATTTTGTAGATAATAAAGGTGAGACCAAAAAAAGTTGAGTGATTTCTGAGGTCACTGAGGTAGTAAGCACCGGAGGTAAAAATTGAACCCATATGCTCTAACAACCAGAGCCAGGGTTCTATTTCCAAACCACAGAGTTTATAAAGAATTATCTGAGAAGGAAAGCTTAATGAAAGAATTCACTTCTATCTCTCTGTGGTTTTTCCTTAGGAGGCTTTCTCTCTCTTTTCTCTCTCTCTTTTTAATCATTTTTTCTTACTTATTTGTCAGAGAGTTTGCTGTTTTGAAATAAGGTAATGGGGTCTGGCTTAGAATTATTCACTCTGCCATCTTGCTGGAACTTCTCTCCCTGTCATTGTTAAATAGCATAATAATGAAAAAAAAGCTAGGGTTCCCCATGTTCTAGAACTATGTTAACTGCTTTATAAATATTCTCTTCTTTGAACCTTACAACCCTATGAGGTATATGAATGATATTGTTATTCCCACTTTACAGTTGAGAAAACTGAGTCAAATAGAGTTTCATTTACTTATCCAAAGTCAATAGTTTGCAATTGTCTAAGACAGAATTTTAACTTGGGTCTTTTTAACTTCAGGTTCAGCGTTCTATTGACTGTGCCATCTGGACTACCTTATAAGGTATGTATTTGTGTTGAGTGCCAAGATAATTATTATGAAATTCAATAGTTAAAAGACCTAGAGCAAAGCCCCTAGCATGTGAGGTAAATGTGTTATGAGCAATTTTGGGGAGGGCATAGACAAGTATTAGACAGGATCAGAAGGTAGGCAGGAGTTGGCATCCACGTTAGCAGAGAATAAACCTTTGCATTGAAATCATAGATCATTAGAGATAGCTAAGTACTTTACATAGTTATGTAGCTAGACTATGCAATTGTTTTTTTTTTTTTTCACAAAGAGCATCCCCTGGATGCATAAAAATTCTATTTGTCAATCAAGTGTAACAATTCAATGACCAATTGAGTACCTAATGGATATTACTGTACAGGGTACTATGTCATCCTTCATCACAAGTCCTTCCTTCCTCAAAAGTTTTTTAGTAATCGAGAATTAGAGAATGGGGAAAAAAAAGAGTAGAAGGAAGACTTACAAATGGTCATATATTATATCGCTTTCACCCATAGAATCTTTTAAAGCAATGACACAGGATATTTTATGTATATATTTTCTTCTCATAAATTATGTTCTGGACCAAGCAGAAGACATGTTGGGGGGACTATCATTGTTATGTCTTTAAACTCAACCTCTTCCAGAATCATCTAGAAGTTCAGTTGAGAGGCTAAAAGACTTGGGTCAAAAAAGAAAATCATATTTGAGTAGAAAATAGACATAGAGTCATTCAGGTTCTGCCAGTTACTAGATGTATATCCTTGAGCAAGAAATAATACTTCTCTGGCCTCAGTTTCCTAGTCAGTAAAATGAGAGGAATTAGATGATCTCTAAAATCCCTTCTAGCTCTGAAAGTTTATAATCCTATTACAAGGGCCACACACATTTCTGTACTTCAAGCAAGCACACAAAGATTTTTTCATGGATCATTACAAAGCTCTTCATTTTTGGAAGATATAATGCATTAAAAGCAAATGGTGCATTTTATTTATTTTTCAGTTTTCTATAAAGTGAGTTTCCTATTGTCTTCTAAAATACATGGAGAAATGAAGTCCCAGAATGTAAGAGAAATCTTGTTTCGTTTCTTCAGTCTTTCCATTAAATTATTTCTCCCTTCCTTCCTTCCTTCCTTCCTTCCTTCCTTCCTTCCTTCCTTCCTTCTTCCCCCTCCCTCTCTCCCTCTCTCCCTCCCTCTCTCTCTGCTTCTCTCTCTCTTTCTTTTTTCTATTATGATTCATAATACCAAGTCATAATAAATATAAAAAGAATCAGAAAAAGCAATTCTTTCGATTTGCTAACAGATTTACATGAATTTGTTACATATTTCTGGATAGCTATTTAAAAGAGAAATTAATATTACCATTAGTTATTAAAATTAAAAAAAACCCACACCTTCTCTTCCATCTTAGAATCAATACTATGTGTTGGTTTCAAGGCAGAAGAATGGTAAGGGCTAGGCAATGGCAATGGAGGTTAAGTGACTTGCCCAGGGTCACACAGCTAAGAAGTGTCTAAGGTCAAATTTGAACCTAGGAACTCCTACTCTAGGCCTAGTTCTCAATCCATTGAGCCACCCAGCTACCCCCTATCATTAATTATTGAAACACAAAAATTAAGTACTTGAGAATCACTATTACAGGCATTTTCAAAGCAGTATCACTAGAGGGAAAGATCTCATAGCTAGTTGTTTGCAAAACTAGGAATTGAACTGAATTTCTTAATTCTTTCAGTTTAGTCATTTTTTTTCACTCTACTAAACTTATTATCAATACAAATAATATAATTGGAAAGGATAGCAAGATTTCATCTGGTTCAGGCCCTCAAACTCTGTCTACTACCAGGTGATTTATTATTTTTCTTATTTATTTTCCCTCCCTGTGGAAACGATCAGATAGAGAGAAATGAAGAGTCTTGTCTAAAGTCATCAAGAAAATGAGTGGTGAAAGGGGAACTACCCATTCTAATCTAGGCCTCTTTCCACTACACCATACTCCCTTCCCTACTGTTTAGGTGTTCTGAAGTGGGAAACACAGGGCAGTTGCTCCTATAGGAAGGGAGAAAGTATAGACACCAGACTTGGACTCTACTGTAGTTCATTCTTGTTATATCAACAAGTTGAGATCTGCCTGAATTTAGGAGCAAAAGTAGACAAATTCTTATATAACTTGGTTTAATGTATTGTAAAATAATTAATTAGTCCAGGGTATTATCACAAAGATTAATTTAAAATTATTTTAAATATAATATATAGTATAAATATAACATATAATAATAAATAAATACAATATAAAAATCTTTTAAAAATAAAAAATACACACAAGAGTAGTTTAGAAGATAGAGTAAATAACCTGAATTTCATCCACTTCTCACAATACCTGGATGATTTGAGGGAAGTAATTTTCCTTCTTTGTTTCTTTATCTTTAAAATGATAGAGGTTGAATTTTACTTAGATACTTTAATTTGGACGACAAGATCCAAAAAGATCTCATTAGGCTAACTCTAAGAACATGAAGTTTATTAGAAATAAATGTAAAATAATTCTTGGGTTTGAAAAGTAGAACTTACAAGTATATGATGGCGGCTGAGTCATGATGAGGCAGTAATTAGTCTTAGAGCACCTGAAATTTTAACCAATAAATAAGATGAGGCCATTTCTATGAGTACAACATCTATATCAATAGGGACATGTGATCTCTTATTAAAGTATTAATCAATAGCATGTGCCTGCACAGAAAGACTCTTAGTAAAGTCTGACTCAGTCTTTTATAGGGAGGTGTGTTTTCCTTCTGATTGGCCTGGCAGTACAGCATTTAAACCTCTCCAGATAGTCCTGATTGTTGGATATTTTAAAGAGGAGGTAGGCTTACATTTCAGCTCCTCTCATTACTTCATCTATAATTCTATAGCTTCACTATAACCAGGCTGACTCACTTCTCTCTGACACTTAAGAAATGGCATTTTGTTTTTGAATAAACAAAGACTAGAGGTCCCTGCCCAGGTAAATGACCTTGGGGCCTGGGAGGAATTACCTTATTCAGTTACACCCTTGAGAGAACACCAGACTTTCAGAGGCTGGAGTTTGAGGGAATGAATAGATTCATAGAAATACTGTTAAAAAATTATATAAACCAAGAATAATTTTACTCAGTTTGAAAAAGATCTGAGAGTTTTAGTGGATCTCAAACTCAGTATGAATCAACAGTATGATTGTATTTTTGTTTTTTTGTTTGTTTTGTAGAGTTAATGTAATTTTTGGATGTACTGAGATATATAGCTTCCAGGAAAAAGGGGTATGAAATGATAATTTCATTACACTTGATCTTGGTCAGATTTGTTTTGTTCTGGGTACTACGTCTTATGGAGTTCATTATGACCAAATATATAACCCAAATTTTATAACAAAGTACTGCAAATATTCCATAAAAGATAAAGAAAAAAATCAGACTTCTCTGGTATGAAGAGTGGGTCAAAAATTTTGTGCAGATTTTCCAGATTGGGGGGACCCTACCTCCTAACCTAATGACGTGGAAGGGATAGCCATATTTGAAAGACTATTATGAGAAGGGGTTGGTATTTTTCTGTCTGGCCCCAGAGGGCAGAATAAGAGCAGTGAGTAGATATTTTGAGAATCAAATTTAAGTTTGATATCAGGAATAAAACTCATTATTTAGAGTCATCCAATAGTGGAAATATGGAAATTTGGGGGCATGGAAAGAAGCAGTAACAACTAAGACAATCATGAAAGGCCTCTTTCAATTCAATATATGCTTTGTAAGCACCTGTGCCCATAGATCATGCTTTGGGGTTACCAGAATCTCTGTCGATCTCCCATGAAGTTCGGAGTTTGGGGCAAGAAGATATTATTATGGCTTTTCCCTAAGGTCCTTTAGAATATCTCAAAGCACATAAAGAAAGAATGATTCCTTTCTCTGTTTTAAATGATTATATAGAAGGATGAAGGCCCTGGTTTGTCTTTAATCTATATACAGGTAGGGATTTGACTTTTAAGGAGAGAGTAAAAATTTAGATGAGGGTAGGACATTCATCTATCATGACATGTTATTGGATAACAGAATATAATTGCTTGTTAAACCCCTACCTTCCATCTTGGAGTCAATATTGTGTATTGGCAAGAATGTGGTAAGAGTTAGGCAATGGAGGTTAAGTGACTTGCCCAGGGTTACACAACTAGGAAGTGTCTGAGGCCAGATTTGAACCTAGGACCTTCCATCTCTAGGCTTGGCTCTCAATTCACTGAGTCACCCAGCTTCCCCCTAAAAAATTCTTCTAAAATTTTATTTGCACCCTACGGGTACAAACCTGTTGAGTCATTAAAGACTAAACAAGGGAAGCTAACTGTGCCTGTGGAGAGAGGTTAGGAAGAAATACCTAAACCCATTCGTTCAACTCTTCACTGAACCCTTCTGATTCTTTGTGAGACCTTTACATCCTCTACTTCTGCAAGCACTGATGAGCTTCCCGTGCCACCTATGGGAGCTACTGGAGACAGATATTTCTCTGTTGTCATGGAGGGGTAGTCCTATGACTGTGGGCCCTTTGCTTTTATTCTCTCTTCTCTGCTGAACAACAGTTGTAATAATAGTAGACCAAACTAGGATGGAGATAAACATCTCCCTCTCTCTGAAACGAAAAGGCTTTTTGCAGGTCATGATCAGGACCTTATATCTGCACTTGGTTTGCCATGGTTACTTAAGCTTTTCAGAACTATGTTATTTCCTGAAAATATTCTAGTAACAAGAATATGACTTTCTTGTTTAAAAAATGTGTGCCTCCTCATTGGAGGTTTTAAGCAAAACTTACATGACCCCTTGTTGGGTATGTATAGAAGGGCTTCTTTTAGGGTAAAATTTGGATTAGATGGTAGCTGCAATGCCTTCCTACTCTGATTCGGTTATTCTGGGAATAGATTTCTGATGTAATTAATGTGGATATTCCCTTTAATGGGGCAGACTGCAAATAGTGCATGAATTCTCATCATGTTCAATCTATGCAGTTCATAGCCATGTTCTCCTGGAAGTTTTCTGTGCCACATGATGACTCTTTAATGACTTTAAGACAGCCATCATATTCCTCTATGTCTTCTCTGCAAGCTCAAATTCCCAGTTCTTTCAACTCCTTTTATGACATGAACTTGAGGTTATTCACAATTGTAGTTCTCTTCCTTGATACACTAAACTTCTTAAAATGTGGTGCCTAGAAGTAAAACTTCAGATGTGGTCTGAGTAAGGCAGAGGAGAGTGGGATGATCATTTCTTCATTTCATTTATTTAGGACCACTGTCCATTGCTCCATCATATTTTGTTTCACCAATAATAATTCCTTAGAGATTATGGTAATCTATAATTCAAAGCCTTATACCATTAATGGAAAATATTGATGAGAAAAATATGAGTATCAATTCAGTCAAGGTTAACAAAAATTTATTCATTGCCTTCTATATTGCAAGGTTATGTATTGGACCTTGGGGTTACAGAGAGATTAAAGAGTTCTTGCCATCAAAGAATTAATTTTGTTACTGGGAAGGATAAATTAAGGAAGTAGGAACAGCTTTGGAGAAGGCACAGAGGCAACATACAAAATGTCAGATTCAGGGCACAAACTAAACTTATTTTCCAACCTGGCTAGAACTCAGAATGTATGAATAGGAAGTGAAGTTACAGATTTAAAATGCCAGGCCCAGGATTTCATATTGTTGTCTCATAGGCATAGGGAGCCACTGAAAGTTTTTGAAAAAGGGAGTGACATGATAGATGTGCCTTTAAAATTATTTCAATTGCTTCATGGTGGATGGATCAGAGAGAGTAGAAGCTGGAAGTATGGAGACCAGTCAGGAGTCTTATAATAGATAAGACAGAGATCTGAATCAGAGATCTGATTAGGAGAATGGATAGAAAGTGATTTGATGATTGATAGTGACAAAAGCAGTATTGAGATCAAGGATCTAAGGACCAAAAAAAGGCTATTGGAGTTATCCCATGATAGTTAACTGGTAACCTTTGCTGAGAAGTTTCAATAGATTAGTGCTATTGGTAGCCAGAATGAAAAGGGCTTAGAAATGAAAAGTGGAGGCATCAAGTGTAGATAAGTATGAATTTCACAATGAATAGGTTATATAGGATGTTAGCTTAAGTTGATGGCTGTGTCAAGTGAAGGTTTAATAAAAGGTGTGTGTGTGTGTGTGTGTGTGTGTGTGTGTGTGTGTGTGTGTATGTGTGACAGAAAGAGACAAAGAGATGGGATTGTTTATAGGAAGATGGGAAGAAACAGGTAGATAGAGAGAAATAAAAAAAATGATGTGGGAGAATAACTGATTCATGGAGCAAATTCTAGGAGTAGATGGAGATGGAAGGAGATGAAAGTGAAGGTATGTGAATAAGTGTTGGCCTTGAGTAGGAGAAAGGATACCTTTCCTTCAAAGACAGGAACAAAGGAAGACTATATGAGAGAATGCATAGAATGATTTTAAATCATGAGAGAGCTTATAATGGAGAGTCTTTATTTTCTCAGTATCTTAAGAATTGAGATACTTGGTTAATGGTAGGTTTGAGGGCTTCAGCATAAAAAGAAGGCTTGGATCCAAAATGCAAAAAGTGTAATAGGGTCAATTAGGGAAAAATTAAAATATTATCATTAAAGTAAAACTATTTCAGTTGTGTGACCCCTGTTGATTCTGGATACCTGAATTTGTCATAGACTTATTTGACATGACTTTGTGACTTCCTTAGTGGAATTTGGTAACATAGAAGAATAAGCAGTATATGATGAGAATGACTTAATGATGAGAGTAGCTTGGGCAGGAATGGAAGGAAGAAAGGGCAGCAAGGGTTAGGATGGATAACAATGTATGGTTGAGTTGATTTACCATAGAGTCAAGATGAAAGGAAAGTGTGGCCAGAGTACGGACTTGTATTTGGCCTGGGAAATTAGGAAAAGATGGAGGAACTGGAACCTGTGATAAAAATGAAAAATACATTTATATTAAGAAGTTTGGGATTATTAAATGTCTTGTTTCATTTCCCATATACCATATAGCCCTGAATTTTCTCCTAATTCAATTCTGAGCAAAACTCTCATTTTATATAAAGTGATTTTTCTAAATTATAGTTGCTGATGGATTAGCTCGGTGGATTACCCACCCAATTATACATTCCAGTTTTGATAATAGACATTCTTCTATTTAATTTGTTCAGTGTGGTTTGTTAAATTTATCTCTTTTGAGTAGCTATGGATCTTTTTGAGAAAACTTTGGATTGTTCTTGAGCTTGCTACAAGCTGTCTGATGTAATAGCAGAGAACAATTAATCAGCTATATGGAAATCATATTCCATTTGGACTCTAGACAGAAGACTTTCCATTAGAGTGGCGAACATAATTTGGATCATCAAAACATCTCTGTTTTATGCTTTAATCAGAAAATTATTGAAAAAATCATTTTTGGTTGAATTTATCAAGAAACATTAGATGATTTTAACGTTTGAATAGGGAACACTTTATTGGAAGAAAACCTTTAGCCTTTATTTTGTTCCCCAGAAATCAGATATATTAATACTAAACAATGAAATATTGCATTCTCTATACTAGTCATTAGAATGTATGATTTGAGGTTGTAGTCTGTTATAGAAATTCATTTGTGAAAGCCCTTCTATTTCATGTTCACATTTTTCTCAAAGATATTCCTGATAAGTATGTAGATCATTCCCTATACTTCAATAGTTCTGTGATCTAATTGATGAAAGTCACTCTACCATGCAGATAGAAAACTGTCAATGCCTCCTCATTCTGTATGATTCTTGCTGATATTCTTCTGCAGGTCTTTAATAGAGGGTACAACTAATAGGCTAGGGACCTTTCTCTAGGTATTTTCATATTTTATGTGCACCGTAGAAAACTCAGTTTGCCCATGCCAGAGTAAAGATTTAGCTTCAGTCAAGAGAAGTCAAGAATAAGCTACTAAAATTAATGAAGGACCATGTACATTCTTGCTCATTCTACAAAACTAACTTATATTTTCTGATTATGTTTTTGGGTGTGATATGCCACTTTCTATGAGAAATATATTGTTGCAAATATGCTGTTACCTATTTATATTTATGATTTGACCTTCCATTGTTTGTTGCTGAATCTATTTGATAAATTTGAATAAAAAGGTAAAGTCAACACAAATTCAAAGGAAGAATAAAGATGAGAAAAAGAGATAATGTTCAGTTACAACAACTCTAACCTGAAAAACACAATGAGAAACTGATAAAAGACATCAAGATGAACTATTACCATGTCTTAAAACTTTAACTGATAAATCATTTAAGACATTGTAGAGACCAAAAGAGCCCAGAAACTGCCTTAGCCAACAAACATTTGATTTTTTTTTTCCCAAATAGAGCTATGTAGCAACACCATCTTTGAGTATAAATTTATTTTGCAAAATCTCAGATTAAGATCTTTAAAAATCCATTTTACAATTTCAAGACAGGAATGACTAGAATCTATAATCCTTCATATGAATAAAGATTTAGCGATTTTAACTGACTACAACTTTAGAATAAATTAAGAGTATGAGAAACCTCATTAATACAACAATATCAATATAAATATGGAAGCAGTATTCTTATTAGTAGCTATATTGGTCAAAAGATGATATCAACAACTAGAATAGTTACTGAAACTCAGTACGATGGAATATGAGAAGTGATTAAAGAAATAGAAATTATTTATACTAGAGAAAACTTGGAGGTCTGGGAGGCATAACTAGTTTCAGATATTTTATAGTTATCATTTAGAAAAGGATTCAATTAATTTGGTGTAATTCCACAGGGCATAAAAAGTATCAATAAGTGGAAGTTTCAGAGAGGTAGATTTTGCTTAATATAATGAATAACTTTCACATAATTAGATGATTAGAGCTCTCTTATAAAAGAAATATGCTGTGATAAGTTCCCCATTCCGGGAAATGGTCAAGCAGAGGCTAAATGATGACCTATCATGGTTATTGGGGAGAGAAATCACAAAATTGTTGGGATATAGCAGTGATTCCCAAAGTGGGTGCTACCACCCCCTGGTGGGTACTACAGCGATCCAGGGGAGCGGTGATGACCACCAGTGCATTTATCTTTCCTATTAATTGCTATTAAAAATTTAAGAATATTAATTTCCAGGGGGCTAAGTAATATTTTTTCTGGAAAGGGGGCGGTAGGCCAAAAAAGTTTGGGAACTACTGGGATACAGGATAAAAAGACTTCTAACATTGCATTCATTTCCAAGGTTTGATAGGTATATGAATTCACTAAAGGGCACAGCAATTTCTTTGCAAGTACATTAAAAAAAGTCTGATTTGCCTTCATTGTAAACATTGAGGCATCTCGGCAAATAACATACTTCAATATAGCTTTGTTGAAATAACCTAGATATTCTTAGGTTGTGTGTATAGAAACAGAGTGTGCATAGAGAAGAGGTGGAACTTAAAAGCATTTGAGAAGAAAATTCAATAATTATAGAACATCAGGCTGCAAGTAACATAAGAGACTATTAAGGTTTATAGGTTATTCCTATATTTGACTTTGATAGCCAGCATAGGTTGTTATGACTTTGGTTAATGAGCCATTTCATTTTTCATAAGAAAGGATTTTGAAGCCTGTTTTATTTTACTGGGTTTTGTTATTATAAAAAGAACATTCTTCTCTTCTTAAATTGTTATTTGTTAATCATGAACATGTATTCATTAAGCTGAATTTTTGTCCTCCAGGATTTTGAGGTTATACTATTGGGCCAAAGTAGAGAGGAATTTGGTGTGGGGTTGGGGTAGGATCAGTGAAGAGGAGAATCACTTATACTGTATAATTGCTTTAACATATTTTTCTTCATATGCCAGCATCTTTTACAGTATGGGGGCTTAGAATTGGATGAGATTCAAATAAGTTTGTGTAATGAATAATCCCAGGTGTAGGTCAGGTCTAATGTCTTTTTAAAGATGTTGGATTCAATATCTCCAAATATGTTAAGATTGGAAGCTGACCAAAATGACTGGCTAAGCAAGCCACTTCTTGCAGTTTAAAAGCTCTATTCGTCAATAACAGATGAAACACCAATTGACTGGGGGTTTTTGGCATGGTGTTATGAAGATAGTGCTTTGACAGTGATTTTCATAAATCAGGGCTTTCTCTCAAGCAATTAGAGAGGATATCAGTCCACAAAATATGGAAGGTGGCATGTTTACCAATAGACAAAGGTGAAATGGGCATAATTAAGAGTTCTGTCTTCAATGCATTAAAGTCTAAAAGACTGAAATCATCATCATCAAGAAACTTTATAATAAAAATCTTGCATTTTAGCTATAAGAAATGACCATTTTCAGTTATTGAGTCACTTCCAAGTTTATTTTAAAACTGTCAATTTGTTAAAGTAAAGGTCAGAGTCAGTACCAAATTTGGAGAAAAAAATATGAATAAAAGAATATTTTACTGGTAAATATGATATCTCAAACATGACAATTATCTAAACCAGCTAATGATGACAACAAATAGGAAATGATATAAAGAGAGACCTTAACTCTGTTAGTCACTATTTCTTACAGAAATTTAATTGATATAAATGAATTGCTACAATGAACATGGCATAGTGGATAAAATGGTAGACTTGGTATTAGGAACACCTGGTTTCAAATCTCATGTCAGATATTTATTAATTGTACCTGGGCAAGTCATCTAACTTCTTTCAAACATTTGTAAAATAAAGGGGCTGAATTAGTTGGCTTCTGAGATCCCCTGTCACCTCTAGAATAAAATCCTCTGTCATTCAAATCCCTTGATAACCTACCCCTTTCCTATCTTTCTAGTCTTCCTACACATTTCTATCCCTTATTCTGGAATCCAATGACACTGATCTCCTTGCTCTTCTCAAACTAGTACTCCATCTCAAGACAATGGGTGTTTTCACTGATTGTTTCCTATGTCTGGAATACTCTACCTCCTCATCTCAGTTTCCTGGCTTCCTTTGAGTCTCAGCTAAAATCCCAAGCTCGTTAAGGAGCTTTTCTTCATCTTCCTTAATGCTAGTGCCATCCCTCTACTGATCTTCTCTGATGTATCCTGTTGATAGCTTAATAGAACATGGCTTTTTGCATATTGCCTCCTCTTTGGGATTGTGAGCTCCCTGAGAACAGAAACTGTTTTTTTGCCTTTCTTGTTAGCACAGTGACTAGAACATAGAAGGAACTTAAATGCCAATTTGCAAAAAAAATTTTGGATTATGAATTGCATACCTGGGCTATATAACACTGGACACATTGTTTAATGTCTCAGCACCCTGGGAAGCAAGCTCTTTCAGTATTGTAAGAGATGCCAGCAGTCACTCCATCTATCCACAAATTGTCATACACTAGGTGACACAGTGGATAGAGGGCTGGGTCTCAAGTCAGTAAGACTGGAATTCAAATTCATCCTCAGCTATTTATTAGCTGATTCACTCAGGGCAGGTCAGTTAATTTCTTTTTGTCTCAGTTTCTTGAACTGTAAAATGGAGGTAATAATAATACATCAGGGGATTGTTGTAAAAGTGCCTGTCACATAGTAGAGGATTAATAAATGCTTATTTCCCTCCTTCTCTCTTCATATATCTTCTAGCTTTTATTGGAATACCTTTAGTGAGGAAGAAGCCATGACATTGTGAGGTAGCCTAGTCTTTTCTTGTTACTTAGTTTTTCCTTTATCTCAATTTGAATGCTCCCTGGGAAATGTTCATTTATTGTCCCTCATTCTGTACTCTGGGGCAAAGAGCGACAAATTTAATCTCTCTCCCTTTATTACAGCCTGTAAAATGCTTAAAAACAGAATTTCTTTTCTTTTTTTCTGTAATGAAATAAGGTATTGAAGTGGGAGATACTGGCATCACACATCCTCACTATATTATATTCTCTCCTCTCTGGCATTTAGAAGAACTAGGATGTATTTTTTCTTTTATTTTGTTCTCACCATGTGAAAAATTTAGCATGTTATCTACTATTATTATTTACATTGGAAGGAAGCCAATGAAAAACCAACAGATTTTAAATCCATAAAATCCTGATTTTGACCACAGAAATCAATTTTTGCTGTTGTTTAGGAAATTTGGTGGCTTTTATGATGCCAGCACTAGATTCTATCCAGGAATGTTCTGCTAAAACCAGGACCAATTAAAGTTAATTATTGAATAAAAAACAGTACTTGAAAGGTGAAGTCTCTTGCCAATACAGATGAAGACCAAGTATGACTATATCTCCAACCACCTCTACAATCTGTTTAACCATTTGGACTAAACTGAATCATCAAGTCAGCTAGGCAAATGGTGAAACTATTTAAATAAATGGTTTGGCTGATGTTTGGCCTGAATTAATTTATCTAATTTAGTCAAAATTATAATTATGGCTAAAAATTTAAATGGTTTGAGGGCTTGGGTGAACTACATAGAATTAGGAAAGGGCCAGTTCTGGTCCAAAGACACAAAGCTTCATAACACATGTCTAAGGGAAACTATCTATCTATCTATCTATCTATCTATCTATCTATAATCATTACCTCTATAATCCTTACTTCCTTTGAACGATGCCCGTGTGTTGTAAGAATCATTTTCCACATGTAGCATGATGCTATCATAGTGTGGCTTTAAGGGAAGCAGAATAGTTATTTCTAGCCTCTTGTTCATCCATCTTTCTCTAAGGGAGATTTTATTTCCAATCATGAAGGAAAGCAGGAAGTCGTGGCCAGAAACTTGTCTACTCTGTTCTCCTAAGATGGAGGGGATATTAGCTAAATTATATTTAAATACTCCTTTAAATATTATTAATCTAGGCAGGGATGTGATTTTCAAGTTCAAACAACTTCTTATTGCTGTTCATTTATTGGAGGGAAGCAGGGCCCCAAATTTTATATCCAAGACTTGAATCCCTTCCCACAAAATACCAGTCTCACAATGAACAATTTTCAAAACTCTCAATTTAATAGCAAAACAGGACTCAGAGAAAGTATACATTAGAGAATATATACCTGAAAATACAGAGATCAAGAGCTCTTGGGAGTGAGCTTGAAAATTCAGCTGAACCAAAGTGAGAGTCCTAGGTCTCACCCCGGGGGATATTCCTTGGAGTCTCTAATATAGTAAGTTGTAGATAAAGATATGATAGAGATTGCCAGAACCTCGTGTCTTTCCAGAGTCTTTTCCTTGAGCAGAGAGGCTGGCATCTTCGAACTTCTCTCTGAAAGCCAAAAGTACTCATAGTGCAATGAGACTTGGTGACTTCAGGACAACTCAAAGAAGGTTCAATGAAGAAGGAAGAGCTCTCTTCTTTCTCTTGCCATTTCTACCCTACTTCTCACTCCAGCCAGGACATTTGTCTCCACCAATGAGGAGAGAGTCCCATACCAATAGGCTTTGGTCCTGAGGTTACAGAAGTAAATATGAGATCATTCCAGAAATTCTTAACATTCACTCTCCCTATATTCCACCACTTCCTCTCCCCCACTACTAAGGTGGGAAAAGAGTAGATAACCCATGACTATGAGATATTTTGCATTTTTATCTGTTTTATGAGTTACCATTGCCTCCAAATTTCATAGATAGTGGTCATCTTTCTGGAGATAAGCCTCTTTGTACTAAGACAGGCTGTTCTTCAGGGAGTGGATACAATCTGTGGCTGAAAGCATATATTACTAGAAATTTACCAGCGTGGTAGAATCTGCCAGATATTATGCTCCGTTGTACTATGTTAATCTGAAATATCATCATCCCCACTCCCTCACACTTATACACTCATCTTTTTTGGATTCCATGACTCTATTCTTTCTTGGTTCATTTTCTATTTCTTTCTCTCTGTTTCCTTTGATGGCTTTTCTTCTTTCTCCTGCTCCATGCATGTTGATGTTCCCCAAAGGCTGTGTTTTTGCCCTTTTTTTCTCTATATACCCTTTCACTGGCAACCTCATTCACTTTGCCATTCCAGTTATCACTTCAGTGTAGTTGACTAAGTGAATTCTATTCCCCTATCTGCAAATGCTTCCTGGAAGTCCTAACATCATCTCAAACTGAATGATTCATATTTTCCACCCTATAGTTCTGTTCTCAGCCTTTTTTTTTGTTATGGTTCTACCTTTCCCCCAGTCATGAAAGTTAAACAATTTAGGGACATATTTGACTCTTATTTCTCTTTTTCATCTCTACCATTCTTACATTCCTACAATTGCCACTGATTTAACCTCTGAAAATTATGATGAATCTGTTCTTTTCCTCTATAAATACTCTTTCATCCCTAGTTCAGATGCTTATAATCTCTCAATAGTTCTATTTAAATAGCCTCTTAATCTTTTTCTCTTTCTTTAGTCTCCAAAAACCTCCTCATATTGCTACCACTGTTATCTTCCTAATGTTCAGATCTGACCATATCATTGCCTACTTAAAACATTCATTGCTTCTTATTTGTTTATAAAATAAAACACCTTAGCTTTGCAAAGTCTCTTTATGATCTAGCTCAATCCTAATTTTCATAGAGGCAGCTAGGTGGCAGAATGGACCAATTGCTGGGTCTGGAATTAGGAAGACCTGAGTTCAAATCTAGATTTAGACTCTTGATAGTTCTTAACTACTGTCTGCCTTAGTTTTTAAAAAATATAAAATGGGGATTATAATAACAGGTACCTCCCAGAGTTGTGGTGAGGATCAAATGTGATAACATATATATATATATATAAAATGTTTAGCTTGGTGCCTAGCACATAAATGCTTAATAAATGTTTATTTCTGGTCTCCCTTCTTTCCTTTGCAGTTTTTCTATACTTCCTCAATACTTTCTCTATACTTCAGGCAATCTGAAATGTCCTTTAAGCTCATTCAGTTCTCTTCTACTTCTAAAACATGCTTGGAATGATCTTCCTCAAAATCTTTACTTGTTGAAATTCCTTCTATGTATTATTCCCAAATTCTCTATCCTAACCTGGCCTCTGAAGCTGCCAAGAGCAATGTAGACAACTTGGATTTACCTATTTTATTGAGTATACAGAGCTCTGGCTAAAGCTTTGGGAGGCAGGCTTCCCCATATGCATAGCTCAAATCCAATCCCTTCCTATATCCATGCCCTCATATACATTGAGCCACCTCTCATTCTCTTCCTGTATCAGGATGTTTGCAGCCATCACCTTACTTTCGCTTCAGATGTCTTTCAAATGTCAGCCTTTGGTGTCCCACCTCAGTTGTTTACTGCAGTTTGCACAGTTTGCACATGCCCAGACCAAGTCCAAGCAGTGTTGTCTTGGCAACCATCCTATTGCACTTGCTTAACATTGCTTCAGTTCATTCTTATTTCATCCCAGGTTCATTTTCTGCTCACTTGTCTTGGATTCCACTGATGTCACATTCTTTGGTCCTTCTTGCAGTTATAGCCCCATCAGTGTCTTTGTAGGTTAAATCTTGTGTTAGTTTCCAATATAAAGGGTCACATTTCCTTTCTCATCTCATCTCTTTCAATCTCTTTAATATGTTATATCTAAAATTACATACTTCTAATATGGAACCCTTATATCCTGAGACTGGGCTATTTTTTTGCCCAAGCCTTTTCTTGACTAATTACTAATTTTGTCCTTTTTTTTTTTTTTTTTTTACCAAAAACTCATCCTTCAAGGTGTGATTCAGTTACTATTTCCTTCATGAAGCTTTCTCTCATACTCTCCAGTAACCTCTCCCTTCTCAAGTCTCATATCCTTGTTTGAACCTCTCTTTTATTTTGTATTATATTCATTTATATTTTTTGTCTTACTTTTCTTGACAGATTACAGACTCCTTGAGTACAAGAATTGTAACTTCTTTCATTGAAAGGCTGCATGGAAAACATTTAATTTGGAATTGAAGGACTTAGTTTTGAATCCTGGCTCTGCTATGTATTACTTATGTGAATGAGACAGGTTACTTTAACTTTTGATGTCTTTTTTAAGTTAAGTGTTAAAGGAGAGAGTTGGAGAAGATTATCTTTAAGTTCCCTTCCCACATTAAATCTAGTATCTCCACATCCATAGTCAGGAAGAGAGGATGAGGGGAAAGGGACAAGCATTATTAAACATCTGCTTTGTGAGGCATTGTACTAAATGCTCTACAGATTTGGTATCATGAATGTTTTGGCCAAATAGATGCTTAAAAACTTTGTGCCTGATCTGAAGATCAAGAAATCACCTATGTGTGGAAGTGAGATGTTCCTTCTTTCTATTGACAGAAAGGCTAACATCATTGTAGTTATGTAGTAAATGTAGTAAAACAATACTGGATATATTTGAAGTACTAGATAGTGTATCTATGAATAATTATGTCAGGAGAGGAATTGGCACCTATTACTCTAGGGGGCAGAGACTATTCTATTTATTTCTGTGAATTGTATCTATTTTTGAGGCCATAATTTTGTATTTCACAGAATCACAGAATTTTAGAGATGGAATTTTGTATTTCACAGAATCACAGAATTTTAGAGATGGTTGTAGCACAACCCCCGCCTAATCAACAATTCCCTTGACAACATTCCCAAGAAATGATCATTTAGCTTCTTGATGACCTTTTGTGAGAAGTAATCCATGACTTCCTGAGAAAGCCAGTTCCCCTTTAGGTTAGGTCCAATTATTAGAATTTTTTCTTTATATCCAGCCAAATTCTGTCTCTTGGTGACTTCCACCAATTTCTTTTACTTCTGACTTCTGGAACCAGCAGAATATATCTAGTCACTCTTCTTATAACTTTAAACACCAGTGCAGTAGCAACAAAACAGTCCTTTTACCTTTAAATTATTGTTTGATAATCTCTTAAGTTGCTCTCTAAGTTTCTAATTATTAAAAAGTTTTACTATTGCTCTCCTTTTTACATTGTTGTCATTTCCCACTGTGTCTCTTTCCCTCACCTATTAGAACCCTTCTTTTTAATAAAAGTTTCCAGCTTAGTTAGACAAATCCACATATTGGTCCTAAACTAATTCTGAACCTTCAATTAACTCATTAACCATTTTGCCACATACCTCACCATCTGAAATCACAACTGGTCAATGAACTAGTCAAGGGTCCTAAAATTCCTCTAAGTTGTTTTTATTTACATGATTATGATTTCTGTGTAAATACATTCTTGGGCATGATTAATTCATTCCATATCAGTTCATGTATATCATTTCTAGCTTTCTTCTAGTTGTATTGTTTGTCCCTTTGTGAATCATTAGAAGTGGATAGTAGTCAACAAGTTTGACAAATCTAGAGCAGTTTTCTATCATATTTCAGCTCCACATACCATTAACAATGAAGACCTATATTATGAATTGTGAATCAATGAACTGCTGCCTTTATAACCTTCCTTAGTATGCCACAAACCATCACTTTTTAACGTTTCTCCCCCTGATTCTTACTGAATGATCAATCAATAAGTCAGTTAGCCAGTCTCTCCTGGAAGCTACTCTGCCCCTTAATTTCCTGGAGCTTAAGCAACCACTTCCTCTTAAGAGGGTACAGGTATTCCTTGAATAGGAAAATCATCTAATTTATATGTTCAAGGAGTAATGATTCATCCTTCTTTTCTCCTTTTTGTCACATTTTCCCTCTCTCCAGCCCTCTCTCACATTTCAGAGTTTCATTTTATCTCTTTGGATTCTTTTCCTTAATTACTTTTATCTTCATTCTTTTTTTTAAAAAAACCTCATTTTAACTTATTTTGTATCTCTGTTTTCCCTTACTGAACCAATTTAGATATGAATGAGGTTTAAGCATTGCCTGCCTCCCTACCCTTTTTCACCCTCTACTGTAAAAGTTTTTCCTTGCCCATCTTTTTTATGTGAGATATTTTCTCCAGTTCTTCCTCTCCACCCTTCTAGGGGACTCCTCTTTCTCACTTATCCTTTTTTTACATTATTTCATCATAATTGATTCACTCTTGTGTCCTCTTTTTATGTAGAATTGTGCTAACTCTCCTAATAATGAGGCAGTTCTTAGAAGATACATGCATCAACTTCCCATAGAGAAAAGCGAGTAACTTAACCTTAAGTCTCTTATGACTTCTCTTTCTTTCTTTCTTTCTTTCTTTTTTTTTTTTACCTTTTTTTGCCTCTCTTAAGTCTTGTATTTGAAAGTCAAACGTTCTATTCAGCTCTGGTCATGTCATCAGAAATGCTTGAAAGTCCTCTATTATATTGAATATCTATTTTTTTTCCTTTGAAGGATTATACTCAGTTTTTCTGGGTAAGTGTTGATTACAATCTTATTTGCCTTCTGGAATATCATATTCTGAGCTCTCTACTCATTTAATGTGGTATTTGCTACTTCTTTTTTCATTTTGACTGTGGCTCCATGGTTTTTGAATAATTTCTGTCTGACAAATACTCCTTGACTTGGAGCCTTGAAATTTGGCTATAATGTTCTTGGGAGCTTTCATTTTGGGATCTCTTTCATGAGATGATTAGTGGATTTTTCCAATTTCTATTTTAACTTCTGATTTGAGGATATTTGGACAGTTTTCTTTGACAATTTTCCTGAAATATGATGTCCGTTAATCATGGATATCAGGTAATGCAATAATTCTTAAATTATCTCTCCTTGATCCAACCCATTTTCCAGGCCAGTTGTTTTACCTTTTAGATATTTCACATTTTTTCCATTGTTTTTACACATTCATTTAACTTTGTTCTATTGTTTCTTGATGTCTAATAGATTCATTAGCTTCTGTTTGTTCACTTTCATTTTTTAAGTAATGATTTTCTTCATTGAGTTTTTGTATTTCTTTTCCTTTTTGGACACTTTTAGTTTTTTAAGAAGTTAGTTTTATCAGTGAATTGTATATTGCTTTTTCCATTTGGCCAATTCTGTTTCTTAAGGTGTTATTTTCATCAGAAGTTTTTTAATGTCTCTTGCTAAGCTATTGATTATCTTTTCATATATTTCTTCCTTTAATTTAATTTCTTTACATTTTCCCTTCTACCACTCTTATTTGATATTAAAAATGCTTTTTAAAAAGCTCTTCTCAGAATTCTTCTTTTGCTTATATACAAGTATTATTTTTTTAGGCTTTGCTTGTAGCTATTTTGATTTCACTGGCTTTTTCTTTTTGATCTTCTCTATCATAATACTAGAATTTTATGGTCATTTTTTTCTTATTTGCTCATTTTTTACACTATTTTAAAATTTTGAACTTTTCATTAATGTTGGGCTCTGTTTTTGTTATGGGTGTTGGGGAGGTACTGGCTCAAGCTTTAGGCTTCTTTTACTTTGCCTTTTTCAGAGCTAGTTCTGGGAGTTTGGAACTTTTTGGTGCTTCCAAGGTTGTGTGCTCTGGGGAGAGGAATGTTCACTGCTCTCCTGCCCTGCCCTTTGATCCTTTCCCATGAAGGACACCTGATCTCTTGGCATTGCAAAATATAGCTCCTCACAGTCTCTGATTTATTGGGATCAGAAGTGAGACTTCCTCTCAAGGTTTCCATTCCTTTTTGATTGAAAGTGCCCTTGTATCGTGATCCAGAAGTGGGCATAGGCAGTGAAATTGCCAAATAGCATCTGACCTTATTCCAGTGCTACCATAGTAATCTTCTGATCAGTTGCCAGATTCTGTTATCATCTTTGGCTTGAAAACTCCTAATGCTCCTGCTTCTGTTGTCACCACATGTTCCAACACTGATGTTTTAACCATTTGAACTCTGGGCCAGCCTCTACTCTTCATGTCACAGATTTCTCTTTCTGAATTCTTAAGTTGTTTTGGATGTGAGGAATGTCTTACTCTGATTTTCTATTGGCATTGCCACTTCAGAATTTGTTTTGAGTGATTATATTAAAGTTATTTGGAGGGGAATGTTGGGAGCATTCAGCTGAGTGCTTTCTCCACTCCACCATCTTAGCTTTGTCTCTGGAAGTTGTCCTCATTTGTTTTTAAAAGAGCATTTCATTCTACCTGACAATCTGGAACAGGGAGTGGAATTCCTTAAACTCCTTTCCCAAGAGGAAATACAACTATATTATGAGCACAATTACCTGGCCATGACAGAAATTCATATAAGCTATATACTTTGCAGTGAACTGTCAAATTTTTTTTTGTACTCCAAACTCGAGTTGGAGAATATAGGAATTGATCCCACTACTTTTGTCACATGTAAAGCTTTTTTGCTTTACAATATGAACTAATTCTCTATCTACGTTTTCTTGGAATCTAGAAGACTTAAAGAAATAAAAACTTTAAAAATTAACATTTTATTCTTTTTTTCAGGAAAAAGATTACAGATGTTGTTAGCTTACAGTATTTAAAAAATCATTAAAAGTTACTTATGGCACTCATTGATTCTAGAAGGATGTATATTGAATACATACATATGTATGATTAATGATAAAGTAATAAGAATGTCTTTTTTACTCATTCAGATAATAGTCAATCTCAAAAAATATTTCTATATCATATAAATATTTGAGGTCCTGGGATCATAGATTTACAACTAGAAGAGACCTTAAAGACCATCCAATCGAAATCCCTCATTTAGTCTATAAGAAGCAAGACCAAAGTAGTGACTTGCCCAAATTCTGTGGTCCTGTAAAAATAGAAGTAGTCTTTGGACTCAGGTCCTTTGATTTCAAATCTAATGCTCTTTTGAAATGAGTGTAAATGTTATCTGATCCACATTTTTTTTTTTTACCGATATCACCATTTTATGTGTTCTCTCCTTTCTTCTTTCACCTCCTGTTTCCAATTGTCTTTTTAGGACTACTTGATAGCAATTCTGTCTTCCCACCTTCTGCCACTTTATTTTCCTTTTATATACTATCTTACCCTTTCTTATACTCACTACCACTATTAATCACAGCTCTATGTACTCTCTATTACTCTCTTTGACTCCCTTGATTTCAGAAATTTCCTTGTGTGTTCCTTGTTCTCTCTCTTTTTATGCTTTCTGAGATGAACCATAATTCTCTTCATAATGGTCCTCCTTTCTATGTTGGAAAAACAAAACAACCCACATATGTTCTGTTGTGCAAGTAAATATAGTAATATTGATTGACTGCTTAACACAGTATTATATGCTTTAACAATTCAACCATAAGATTGAAACTAAAGAACATTTCAGAAAATAATCCATGCTAACCCACTATGCTGTAGAATAAAGTCATAATACACCCACAGACCAGAGAGTATGTTTTTTTCACAAAGCAGATACAGACAATTCTCATTTTACCTAAATGTGCATTACAAAAATTTGACTTTAGGTAAAGCATTCTAAAAGAAATCTTGAATCCAAAAAAAAAAATCTACATTGACTTTATTATATAACATTGAGCTCTCTTTTTGTTCTTGCCTCAAAGTTTGGCACTCCATGCACACCTGTGCCAACCCTACCTCCCGTAAAAAATAACTCCTTCAAGTAAAAGCAAAAGAACTGATGAGAAAGAGAGCATAGCCAACTCAGCTGCCTGAGCCAAGAAAGACTTTTGCTTCATTAGTTCCCCCTTCCATCATCTCCATATCTACCCTGCTTCTGTCTTTGAGCACAGGTACCTTCTGTTTGGCCCTGGCCTGGCATGTATGTGTTGCTCATTATCTCCTTTCTGTGTCTGACTGGCCCTGACATGTCTGGCTCCTACAAATCTTCCCAGCCCCCACTCATCCTTGAACCATTTGCCATATCTTTCCTCTATGTGTGACACCCTCCCATCTTTCTGCCCCCCTCTTTAACTTCCTTCTCTCCACATCTGTGACCAAATTTGTATTGGGTAAAAATTGCTTTAGTAGAGATCTGCAGAATGGTCCACTCATGTAAAGCAAGAAGTGTTTGTGCTAATAAATCAAGAGGGTGTATTTACAGCAGCTCTGCTTAATTATAAAATGCACTAAGAATCGGAAAAAAATAAAGGAGCATATCTATCAGTGGAAAGGAAGTAAATGTGGAAACCAAGAGATGTCAAAGTAAAGCAGTTTCCTAAGTCACTGGAATGGTTTCACATCCCTTTCTTGCAAAGCTTCCAGTGTTGGCGAATATAGGTTTTGGCCATGGTTTGAAAACATAGTACTTGTGAATATTTTCCATTATCACCAGAGGATTTCCATATCAACAAGAGAGTGTGGCAATACTGGACCAAGAGGGATCATGTTATTATGATGAGTTTACAAAAGAATCACCTGAGTTTCAAACGTAAAATAATAGTCATGGTAAAAATAACAAGACAGGATTGTAAACTTACATGTGGCGAAAATGTTTTATCCTTGAGAGCTCACTACAAATATACTCTATTTTACAAGAATCATGGTTTAGAATGAATTTTATCTAAATATCACGGCAAGCTAAATGATAATTGACTTTTAAGTGGGCCATCTATAAAATAAAAAGTATGCTTTTTATTATAAATCTTATCAACACTGTGGGATACCATGAGCTAAACACTAAGAAAATGACAAAGAAGAGATCTGCTTTTGAATTGCAACCAAAATAAACAGAGCAGAGAAACTGATCATTGCGGAAGGCAGGCAAGCAGAGATAATAGAGGTAATAGATATTCTGGGTATCACTTTAGTCTTCACAACACATACAAAAATGGAACTGCTCTGATCTTACTTTTCAGTCGCCATAGAAAGATATATCATTTACAGTTTCCTTTCTCTTATATTACCATAATCATACTTAATGCTGACTGGCATGGTTATTCCAAATTTACCACCAAGTACTTTTTAAGTTTTCCAAGAATATGATCATTTTTCAGAACATAAATAGAATGATAGCCATATGCAGCCTCACTGTATGGGACTCATTTGTGTTATCTTGAAAGGACTAGTGTGTTTAGAGAGTTTCAAGTTCAACATCAACTTAACAATGCAGTATTTCCAGGAGGTTAAAAAGTATCCAGAAATTGCTACTATTCAGAAGAAAAATGGGATCCAAGGAAACCACTTTACCCAATCTTCAAAATGTATCTGTTAAAGAATGTCATTTTACTTTGGATATTTAATACCATAAGTGAAAAAACTGGGAAATTTTCATCTAGATTTTTATTTAATGCATGTAGTTCCATTCAATTTGATTCAATAAGCATGTATTATTAGTTATTCTTTTATTGATTGTTATTTATTTTCTATTCCTCAGTTGCCATGCCAGGTGATAGGGATACAAAGACAAAACCTAAAGTCCCTGCTCCCCAGGAGCTTATATTCTAAAGGAAGAGACTATCTAAATACAAAACACTGAGCTAGCTCTGGCAATGCATGCATCAAACCTCATCATCTGTGTGTACATCCCTGGAAAGGATACTTCCAAGGCAAGTGAACATATCAACAGCATTCACAATTTCTCCATTTGCTGTAACAAGCGGTAGGTGCCACATTTGGATTGGTGCAGTGATGTCTGGGGAAGACCTCTGTTTTCTTGGTGTTAATTGTCAGGCACAAGCAGCAGAGACTTGATCTGTGCTCTGTCGCATCTCAGTCTCAGAGGCTGAACTGAGTGTATAATGATATGTGAACAGAAAATGTGAGATAGAAGAGATATTAGATTGCTTACCAAACTGAAAGTCTACAGAGCCATCATGCTGACCTCTTTGTTGTATGCCTGTGAAACTTGGTCAGGAATTGAAGTACTTCCATTTGAACATTATTTTAAGGAAAAGTCCATCAGCTTAAGCAAACTGATGGAGTCTTTGATAACCAAAACAGTTAAAGACTCTTCTTTGAATGTTATGGCCAGGAATTTTTGTCAATGACTTGATGTCACGGATATTTAGAAACATGCCAGCCAGCATGCAAGTCCATATCAAAGAAGGCATTGTGTTTTATGAGCGAAGCAGAATTGCAGTACCTCAAAAGAAACAAGTTGCATACATTAGAGACATCTCCTAACCAAATGTTCATACTGGCCATTTGCGCTGGACCTATGGTTGAGTCTTCTGAGCTTGTATTGGTCTGATTAGCTATAGTCAGACACTGTACAGTGACCCTGAGACAGTGAAGTCATTTCGGTTCTTTGTGTATGAAGGACAACAACCAATCAGTACATATACAGATGCAGTCATTAAAAATTTGTGCAAAATGAATGCAAAGTATTCTAGGAAGGAGGGTAGAGAACATTAATAATAAGAGACACTCAGGAAAAGTCTTTATGTGCAAGGAAGCAACTGAATTGAGCTTTGAAAAAAGTTAAGAATTCTAGGAAGCTGAGCTGAGAAAGGGGAATGTTTCAGTCATAAGAGGAAGGCTCATATAAAGCCTTAAGTATTGTCCTTTGCATAAGTGTCTACAAAAATATGATTTATTTATAACATGTATCCCATAGTATTTCAAAGTGAAGAATAAAAGAAATTAATGCAATATGGTGGTTTTTTTCCCCTCAAAGAATCATAACCACTTAGAATTGAATTCCTTCGGATAACTATTTATGATAGTCTATTAAGGAATTCCCCAAATGGATTTTTTGTGAATAATTAATAATGTCATGAAATCTTCAGAACCTAGATATGAAGACCCTGGATGACAACCCATAGAAATTATTTTTAAAGATTCTCTCTCTCTAAACCAATTTGAGCTTATCCAACTGTAGCACACTTCACTATAAAGGAGAGAGGAATGATAAAAGATCAAATCCTTCTAGATTAAGAGCTATGACTTGCAATTTATCAGTAGACTTTTGAATTTTAGTTTCTTAGCCTAACATTGAACATAATTTAATCTTTATTCCTTAAAGATAACTTTAAAAGGAAAAATATTTTTATGATATGTGATTTCAGTTGTTACAAATGAGATATTGAGTCCTTAAATTCACTTGGAGTTCTCCTTCTATTTGTAGCAGAAATATGTGGGTAAAGTGATAATCCTTATAACAATCTGGGACTGACTAAGAAAAGGAGTGGTGAACCAATGGGATAGCTTAGGTCCACAATACACAGTAGAAAAATGACCATAATAATCTAATTGTTTGAAAAACCCAAAGAAAGATTAAAGTTTCTGGGATAAGAACTCGCTGTTTGACAAAAGTGCTGGGAAAACTGGAAAACAGTATGGTATAAACTAGGTATAGACTGACATCTTCCAATATATACTAAGATAAAGTCAAAGTTGGTACATGACTTAGACATAAAGAATACTACCATAAACAAATGAGAGGAGCATTGAATAATTTACCTAATAGATTTATGGAGAAGGGAAGATTTTTTGACCAAACAAGAGATTAGGGTGTATTATGAGATACAAAATAGATAATTTTGACTTTGTTAAATTAAAGAAAGTTTTTTTTTTCAGAAATAAAACAAATGCAATCAAGATTAGAAAGAGAATAGAAAACTGGGGAAACCATTTTACAGCAATGGATATATAGAGAACTGAGTCAAATTTATAAGAATGAAAATCATTATCCATTTGATAAATGATCGAAGGATGTGAACATCAAAGGATATGAACAGGAAGTTTTCAGATGAAGAAATCGAAATATAAGCTTAGATGCCACCTCCTACCTATCAGATTGACTAATATGACAGAAAAGAAAAATGATAAATGTTGGAGGGGCTGTGGGAAAATTTGGACACTAAAGCATTGTTGGTGTAGTTGTGAAATGATCCAACCATTCTGGAGAGCAATTAGGAACTTTGCTTAAAGGGCTATAAAATTGATCATACCCTTTGATCCAGCAATATCACTACTAAGTCTGTATCCCATTGAGATAAATTTTGGTTCCCAAACTTTTTTGGCCTACTGCCCCCTTTCCAGAAAAAATATTACTTAGCCCCCTGGAAATTAATTTTTTTACATTTTAATAGCAATTAATAGGAAAGATAAATGCACCTGTAGCCATCACCGCTTCCCCTGGATCGCTGCAGCACCCACCAGGGAGCGGTACCGCCCACTTTGGGAATCACTGAGATAAAAGAAAAGGGAAAAGGACCTATCTGTATAAAAATATTTATAGCAGCTCTCTTTGTGGTGGCAAAGAATTGGAAACTGAAAGGATACTCATCAATTTGGGAATGTTTGAACAAGTTGTGGTATATGATTCTAATGGAAGACTATTGGGCTATAAGAAATGATGAGCAGGAAGATTTAATAGAAACATGAAAAGACCTACATGAACTGATGAAGAGTGAAGTGAGCAAAACCAGAACATTATATGCAACAACAGCAATAATATATGATGAACAATTGTGAATGATTTAGCTATATTTACATGTGTTTATGTTGTGTGACCCTGGGCAAGTCACTTCACCCTGTTTGCCTCAGTTTCATTATTTGTAAAATAAGCTGGAGAAGAAAATGGTAAAGCACTCTAATATCTTTACCAAGAGAACCCCAAATGGGGGTCAGAAAGAGATAGACATGACTGAAATGACTGAAAGACAATAATAACAAAGAAATGAGCAAAATTAGATTAGTGGGCTGTCAGGGGAAGAAAAGAAGTTGAGCATGGTTAAGATGTTCAGAGATGGCAAGAGGATATAAAAGACTTAATGAGATCATTAGAAGGTGAGGTTCTCAAGTCATTGAAAAAAAACAACAACTAAGCTGCGGGTCTGCCATGATATGGAGAGCTGGATGAATTAACGTTTGTTTCTGCCACACCAGTGACTACTATGTTCAAAGTAAAAGCTTATCTCTATTCCTGAAAAGATGGTGAAAAGGTTTGAGAAATACTTCTCATAACTCCAGGTTGTTAGAGATGATGAATTTTTACTTAAAAGCAAAATGAAATGGAAGAAGGGCTTCAATGAAGAGAAAAAAAAAACAGAGAAAAGTAATGTGTTTGGGGCAGCTAGATGGCCCAGTAGAGAGGCAGGCCTGGAGATTGGTGGCCCTGTGTTCAAATATGAACTCAGATATTTCCTACCTAGGTGACCCTGGGCTAGTCATTGAATCTCAATTGCCTAGCCCTTACCATTCTTCTGCCTTGATAAGTGTTGATTCTAAGACAGAAGTTAAAGGTTATAAAAAAAAGAGAAAATAATGGAATAGTTAATAGTGAAGATTAAACTTGAAAAAGCATGCCTGTTATATAAATTTTTAAAAAAAATTTGAAAGATGGTTGTTAAACATTCTAGTAGGGGTAACTAGGAATTAAATTTATTGACTAAAAGGTTTAGAATATAAGAATGGTAGTTTCTGAACCAATAACAGAGTATCTCTACCAAAGAACATTTATAAAAATGCTTTTGCTAGTGTCTTGCAAATTTAGTCAAAAAGCTTTTAAATAGAAAAGAATGGAATGAAAAAACTACCTATACATATCTGTTGATAGCATAGAGAATAGCTATAGTGTAGGAAGAAAAATGGCAGCTGAGATACCTAGAATTTCATTGGAAAAAAAAACAACAAAAAAAGAATCATTCCAAAACTTCTTGACTTCAAATGTATTATCCACAAATCTACAAAGTTTATGAAATAAGTGGGATGTAGACTTCTATAAAGAGGCACACTTGATGTCACAAATATCATTAAGACTTGGTGGGATGAGGCCCAGTATGTGGTTCTGGATAAGTATGTCAATCAAGCAATGAAAAATTATTTATTAAGTTAATTTTATATGCCAAGTGCTATAATAGATGTTGGGGATGAATTAAATGCAAAGTCCAATGAGTGAAACAATCTCTTATTGCAATGAGCTTAATGTTTTAACGGGAAAGATAAGTACACATTTAAATGCACAGAGAAGAAGCATAAAGATATAAATACTAGTTAATATAAAGTAGTCAGATATAAGGTTGTTTGAAACATAGGGCACTAGTAGTTGAGGAAATCATGAAAGATTCCAGGCAGAATGTAACATTCGAATTACCTTTTAGGGAGAGAAGGATGATGTGAGTCATAGGCAAAAAGAAAATGAATTCCACTGATGGCAGATAGTCATTGCAAAGTCATAGTATCATGTGGGACAAATAGAAAGGACAAATTGACTGGATCACAGTGTATAGGAGAGGAAGCAATGTCTAATGAGGCTGGAGAGGTAGTTTGGAACCAGGTTATGAAGAGATTTAAAAGCTACCTGGGAGAGCTTATATTTTATTATTTTATCTTAGAGGCAACAAGAATCACTATATTTGATTGAGTTGCAGAATGACATGATTGGATCTGTATTTAAAGATAATATTTTCAGTTATACAGAGGATAGACTGGAGTAGGGAGACTTGAGACAAGGGCATTCATTATTGAGGACTCGAGATAATCTATACCAGGATATAATGAGGACTAGAACTAAAGTTCTTGCTATATTAGTAGACAGATGGGGATAGTTTTGAAAATAACACATTTTTCAACTTATCAGATATGTAGGGTAAACGAAATTCTGGATACAAAAGAGAAATGACACTTAAAAAAAGAAAAGCTGCCCTTGATGAATTCAAGTAAAGTACTCTAGCCCTAAAAACTGCCTCAGTTACTTGATGTGTTTTCAAAGTCATACTCTCTCTGATATTTGAAAGATCATGGAGAATGCGAAAGATACATTAAGATTGCAGGAAAACACATTTGACCTCAATGTTTAAAACAAGAAAAAATGAAGTCTGAAAATTCTAACAAGAGAAGTAGAATTTGATTGCTTACAACAATTTAAAATGCACTATTAAAAGAGAATTGATAAGGAAATGACATTCAACAAAAGCCACTATTACTTCATGAAAAACAGTACCTTCCAAACTCACCTTGGTTCCTGTCCTTTTTTTTTTTTTAACAGACAGTAAGCTGATGGTTCTAGGAAATGCAGCAGATTCTAGACCATGCCTAACTTTTAACAAAGTGATTAAAAAAAGGACTTCATGCTGTCCTTATGGAAAAGATGGAGACAAAATAATTTGATGGATTTTGAAATAATTTAATGGCTATGCTCCAAGTAGTCATTAATGATTTGATATAAAATTAGGAGGGCATCTCTAGTAAATTGTTCTTAGAAGTCTGTGCTTCACTTTGTGCTACTTAATATTTGTTTCAAAAGCTTGGACAAAGGCAGTGATGGCAGGTTTAGCAGATTGTCAGATAGCAAAAAGCCAGGAAGAAGAGGATTATCTAAAAAGTTCTTGACAGCCTAGAACAATGAGCTAAATTTAATAAAATGAAATTTAATAGGGATAAATGTAAAACTCTATACTTGGGCTCAAGAAATTGATTTCAAAACTACAATATGGATGAGGCCTGATTATAAGTTGTCTATCTGAAAATTACCTAGGGATTTTAGTGGGTTGCAAGTTTTATAATAGTTAATAATGATATGGTTGTCAAAAAAGCAAATATGATTTTGGTCTGAATTAAGAGTGATAGCCAAAGATGCATTGCTAAATGTTTAATAGCCCCCTTTCCAGAAAAAAAAATTATGACACACTTTTAAATTTAATCGGCATTATTAAAAATTTCTCCTTCACTTTCTTGAGTCTAGACTTTTTCTTTTGTGTGTGTGTGCGTGACAGCTTTGACTGATTCTGAAGTGTAAATGCTTATATTGAAAATTTAACAGTCAGCTCTGGGGAACTGGTATGAGCTGTTTCTAGGACATTCTCTGAAAAGCTTTTATCAATGAAAATTTAAGAGTCCTTCTATACTTTGTCCTGGCTCAACTATTCTAGGTATTATATTCAGTTCTCGGTACCACAGTTTATTTTATTTTTAAAAATCCTTCTTCTTAGAATCAATACTGTGTACTGGTTTTAAGACAAGAGCAGTAAGGGCTAGGCAACTGGGGTTAAGTGGCCTTCCCAGGGTCACACAGCTAGGAAGTGTCTGAGGCCAGAACTGAAACCAGGAACCCTTCTCGCCCCCACCCCCTACAATCTCTAGGTTTGGCTTTCTATCCACTGAACTACCTAGTTGTTTTCTGTCAGAGTTTTTAAAGGGCATCTAATAGCTGGAGGATGAGTGGAAGAGTAGAAAACCTTGAGTACATGTCCTATGAGGATTTGTAGAAGGAACTGGGATTGTCCATGTTTTAAAAAGACTATCGTGTGGAGGAGGGAGTATATTTCTTCTCTTTTGGCCTGGGAAAAGAACTAGCAGCAATGGACAGGAATGGTATAATTTTGGCTTGATGTTCAGAAGAAATGTCCTTTAAGATAGGGCCATCCAGTAATAGAATGTGCTGCCTTAGGAGGCTACAGGGTCTTAGATCTAAGAACTGGAAGGGAATTAAAAAACAATCTAGTCCAATCACTTCGTTTTGCAGATGAGAAATATGAGACCCAAGGAAGTTAGGCACTTAAGTAAATTCACACAGGTAGTATACATAATAGATAGATTTGAGTCCAAGTTCTCTGTCTCCAGAACTAGTGTTTTTTTTTTTTTTCTCATTGTAGTAAAGGACTGTCCTGCTTTCAGTTTGCAAATAGGGGCTAGATGACCATTTGTCATGTATGCTATAATGGGTAGAATACTATATTTGGAGTCAAGAAGATCCAGGAAGACTGAGGTTCAACTCCTGCCAAAGCCCATTAGTTACTCATTGATGTCACTTAACTCTTCTGATTCTTCATTTAAACATCTTTAAAATGAGGGGATTGGCCTCCCTGGCATTCAAAGTTTCTTCTGGATTAAAACCCCTGATCCTATGAACCTAATGAGATCTCTTCAAATTGTGGAATTCTGTGCTTTGATAAGAAAAGGGGAAAAAAAGAAAGAAAAAAGAAAAACAAAAGTAAGAAATTTAACATCTTGTCTTTTGGCAGGACTATGGTTAAACCATATTGGTTAGATGGGTATCTATATTTATATCTTTTTTCCTCACAGATAACCAGAGAAATATTTATAATTCCTTTTAGTAACTTATTCCAGGGTGTGATAATTTTTACTACCAAGAATTCTTTTTTTAAATAAAGCTTATTTCCTTTGTCCTTTAATTCAAGTCATTCTTGTGGCCTTAGTAGAGATAGGAATGGCTATCAGCTTTTGTAAAGTAACTGTTAAAATGAAAGATTCTGAGTATCATTGTCTTTACTGAGGAAAATTGTCCTAGTTCTTTTATAATTTTTCATTATAGAATTTATTTTCAGACCTTTTTACTTAATTATGATACACAATTATTTGTTTTTTCTCCATTTGATTTCTGGGCATAATTATTTTTGTTAGGCATTTTAAATAATATAAACAATAAAAAATAAATAAAATGTGAAAATTGACAAGGCTTGCCTTTTAGGTTTTGTTACATACAAACTAAAATCCTGTTAGTCATGAGGACTGAAAATCAGTATATGATGTAATGGGGAAGAAATTAAATTGGTTTTGTATTCAGGAAATGTAGATCTAGGTTCAAATCTATGCTCTACCATCTTATTAACTTTGTGACTGTGAGAAAGACATCAAGTCAATCAATGAGTCAATAAGTACTTATTAGGTATCCCTCAGATATGCCAGTCACTTTCTAAGATGCTGGTAGCTGCTACAAAGAATAAAATAATACCTACTTAGAATGAACTTCGATTCTAATGTGGTTATTGTTTATCTGCTTTTCAGTCATGTCTAATACTTCAAAAATCTTTTTGAGGTTTTCTTGGCAAAGATACTTGGAGTGGTTTGCTATTTCCTTCTCCATCTCATTTTACAGATGAGGAAACTGAGGCAAATGGGGTGAAGTGACTTACCCAAGGTCACACAACTAGTATCTGAGGCCAGATTTGAATTCAGGGAGATGTCTTCCTGAATCTAGTGTGCCACCTAACTGTCCTATTTAACTTGGAGAAAAGTACATATAAAATCTATATGGTCTAGACATAAAATAACAAAAGTAAATAAATACAACATAATTAGATATAAGGTATTTTGAGAGCAAGGACACATATTTGAGGGGAAAGACTTCATGTAAAAAATGGGGATCGAGGTATGTCTTCAAGAAGAGGCGGAGGTGAGAAGGGAGTACATTCTTGACATGAGCAAAGCCATAGAGATGGGAGATGATATGTCATCAACGAGGAACAGAAGGAAGCCCTGTCTGGCTAGATCACAGACTGTGGGAGGGAGAGTAATGTCCATTGAGGCTAGAGAGAGAGGCTGGGGCCAGGTTATAAAGGTCTTGAAATATTAACTAGCAGAGTTTATATTTTATCTTAGAAGGATAAGAAGCCCTTGGAGTTGATTGAATCAGGGAGTGAAATGGTCAAATATATGCTTAAGAAAATTTATTTTGGCAGCAGTATATAGGATTTACTGGAGTGGTGAGAGATTTAAGCCAAGGAGATCAATTAGGAGGTTGCTGTGATAATCTAGGCAAGAGGTGATGTAGGGCAATACAAAATGTCATTCTGCAGGCTTTTGTCACCCATAATTCTATTCTGAATGGCTTAGCTAAGAATTGGGGGGTAAGTGGTTGCTGAGTATCTTTTTGCCATCATTTATGGCCAAATCCCTATTTAGACCATAGTTTATTTAGATAAAATATAGAATTAGGAACCAGGGGAGGGGAGTTCTAATAGAGGCTTCATTATCTTTAGCGTTACTGGGTGACATTGTGCCAGTTACAGTCTCTTCAAATCTCAGTATCTCAGTGCTTTTCATCAAGAATGGGTTATAAAACATTTAACATTTTTTATATGATATACAGAGTTCTATTCAATAAATATATAAAGAGAAAGCCTTATTAAACCAAATTATTTTATTTCACAAAATTAAAATTCAGTATCCTTAGTTGAATGAAAGATGTATAAATCCACATCCCTAGTCCTCATGAAAATATAGTGAGGAATACTGGAGAGACATAACCAGAAAAAGATTTTGATAGAAAGAAAGGGAATACAAAATTTAATCTTATGGACAAAAGTCAGAATTAAAAATACTATCTATAGTGAATTACAGTACTCCCTTGTATCTATTTCAGACAAAACTTGGGTAGAAAAAGACCCATGAAGTGATCTTGGAACAATGAGTAATCAACACTAGGCTGAATAATCAAGTCACATAGTAAGTTTTCAATAAGAATAAGGTTAATCTTCTCCCCAAAAAGATATTTCTTCATAGTGGAACCCTAAAACAACTCTTTCTGGTTCATGGCACTTTGGGAATCAATGCTCACACAGAAATGTAGCTCATGAACCTGTACCAATGTGTTTACTTTAACTAAGCTAAGGATTTGTCGGTAGATATTAGTCTTCCCATTGAGTCATTCTACATAGAATATCTACATTTCAGAATTGTCTCACCTGGATATATGAGGGCCCAAAGGTATTGTACATTTCATGGAGTGTATAACTACATTTGAGTGTTTCTTTACATATTAAAAATGATTGATAGATGCATTGACAAACAGTCACTGGGGGCATTCACCTTTTTTGGCATAAGGGTTTTACAACCAAATAAAATGTCAGCACATGGGGAAGGCCAAAGAAAATGGATGATCCAACCACCGTAGTTCAGCTCATTATGTCCAAAAGCTCACTCACAGTCTTATGATATAGTGTCTGATTTCTAGGGACATCTTCTATTGGTGTTATATTTTTAAGTCATTTAGAATCATGGTGGTCGTTACAGCATTTTCTCTGGCAGATCTGCTTTCCTGGTCCAGGTTACTGGTAATATCTTTCCCTAAAATTGCTTTAAGAAAAGCTTAATACAAAAATCAAATCCTGTACATAAGCACTTATATAACTTGATGTGATATAACACAAAAGAATGTTCTAGAACAGTGTATATTCTTTAAAACAAAAGACTTGATATGGGAAATTTATTTGACTAAGTAAATTATTTAAGAATGAATTAACCAAATCATCTAAATAAAACATAAATCACCTTTCCCCAAAATAAGAAATATATACATGCTGTTACAAAAAGTAAATAAGGTAAATCTGAGTGGGTCTCAAAGGCAAATTGGGTGTGAGGAAGGATAAAGGGGATATTAGGTTATTATAAGGTGATTAGAGGAGGAAAGAAGGTAAGGGAAGGTATATAGGAGATAAAGGAAATAGGGTATATAGGAGAGGGCAGCTCAAACATGTTTATTTCCAGAGGCTTGAGACAGAGGATACAGGGAGGAAATTAAGGCCAGTAAGAAATGTTTAGGATTTTGGCTGGAGGGTTTCTCTTGTTAGTTTCTAAAGTCTCTTGAGGGAGGAGTCAAGAGGGCCCCTCCCTGCCAGTCAAACTGTTGGCTGGAGGAAGTCTTGGGTAGGTACTTCCTGCCAAGATGGATGCCCCGGTTCTTTCAAGAAATAAAAAGAAAATGATTCCTTCCCCTTCAGCCCTTGTCTCAATTTTCTATACAATGATTCACCAGAGGCTTGAATAGGTAACAAGGGGATTTATTAATCTCAGGTTAGTCAGAGAGAAAGAGGTTCAGGATTTTCTAAACTGCTGCTAGGGAGAGGGGTGATGGTGGGGGATGGGTTGCGGAGAGGTTTAGACTGAGAGAACCTGCTCTCCCAGTCGGGAGGTTCGACTGCCTTGTAAGTAAAGTCCTTATTAAATCACTAAAACTAGGGGTAACTTATTTGAGAATACTTGTCTATAAAAACTAAAACCTACAATGTTCAATCACCAAGCCCTCCCTTCCACCCAGGACCCACAGGAAATTCAAGGGAAGGGGAGGGATATGGATGGAGAGATCAGGGAGAGGTCCAGAGAAATGAGATAGGTCTAAATTTCCCCAAGACAAGATAAGCACAGGTCAAGCCCGAAGCAAAGCCAAGCCGAAAGGCCAAAGCAAAAGCCTCCAACCACAGCGAAAGCCAGAAGGCAAAAGCCCCCTCAGTTGGAACTTCACCTCTATTTATAGCTTCAAGTCCTAACTGACTTTCTGAAGATTCTAAGATGTTTAACTGACTTTTTGTGACCGTTAGAAATTACAGAAGCAAAAAGTTTCTGTTAGCCACCTTGCATTACAAATAATAAAATTACATATTAGCCAAATTAACCAAATCATCTAAATAAAATATAAATCACCTTTCCCCAAAATAAGAAATATATACATACATATAATTATAATAAGTCCCTGATGCTTATCCACTTTCTAGGGGAGATGGTTCATATCTTACAGGCATGTAGGTTAGGTGAAACAATTACCCACTGTCTGCCATGACTAAAGAAAGTTTCTAAAATAAAGAAAAAGAGAGACAGAAATATAACAAAGGGGAATATGATTCCCTAATCAATTGGATACACATGGCTGGTGGCTTTTCTTTCTCTGGCCTGATTTTTATTATTTAATAAATAATTACAAATTAAGATACAGTCTCCAGAGAGTTTTAATCATAACAAGCCTTTTTCTTAGATGGGAGGGTTTAGCTCTCATAACCTTACTAGATTTAGAGCAGGTCTCATGACAAGTTTACCCAGCCAGACAATTTGAAAAAGTCAGTAGAAATTCTCAGACTAGGAGTAAGTCTCTTCTTTTGAACACTCTCTCCAGCTACTGTTGTAAGTCCTTGGGCCCAGCCAAGTAACTGACTCATAGTTAGACAATTTACCTCCCATTAAATTCCTGGCTATCACCCTGGGTTTTTATAAGCTTTGTGGAACTGGGGCTATTAGACACCTCTCTGTTTCCTCCCATCCACCTCATACTCTTTCTGGTTGGAATGCAAAGGTTTTTGGGTTCGGGGACAAAAATGGTAAAGATGTCCCAGGTTAGAAGCTAGGTGTCAGCAATGAATAGGGTGCTGGGCCTGGAGTCAGGACAGCTTGTCTTTCTGTATTCAAACCTGATCCTAAACACTTATTAGCTGTGACCCTGGGTGAGCTGCTAACTCTGTTCGCCTCAGTTTCTTTATCTGTAAAGTGAGCTAGAAAAGGAAATGATAAATCATTCTAATATTTTTGCCAAGAAAATCCTGAATGAGGTCATTTAAAGTCTAGGTAGCCCAGGCTATCTGCCCCTACTTTAGGTTGTTTGTACTAAATTCCTACTTTTACTATGCATATTTACCAGCAACAAAATTGATGACCTTTATTTAGTATTCTTGCCCATGGCAAACCTGATTGGTTGGTCCTCCAACAATACTACATAATAAAATTAAAATGTGTGTTTCTAGTGAGAAAGGGTGAGTTTTTTACTTGATAACATCTATGAAAGTTTGGGGCTATCAATGCAATTTATGTTATTGACTGAAGGGACTAAAGATTCAAGGTTGGTTACAAAAGTGAAATTTAGTTTAATCTATGAGCTGCTAAAAGTTTCTATTAATGAATCTCTATTGATATTTTGACCTATGAGGTTTTTCATTCCTAGTTTTTATAACTGAGAAGTTTTACATATAACAGTGACTGAGAATTTTATTTCTGGTTCCCCTGTGAGAATGGAGCATAATGAACTAAATTGAACAAGATTTATTTTTATACAAGCCACTGAAACCACCTGGAGGATGCCAAATGTGAAGGCCTGAGACCAATTCAATCTTCCTGTAGAGCCAAACCCATCAGCTGCATTCTGACTACAATCTGGATCTGCTGGAAGTCACCTAAAATCTCCAATTTAATAATTCAGTCAGATCTTTAATTTTTAAATTTTTTATTAAGGCCCCACTTTGAGCTACATTCTGAGAACCCAAAGGCAAAAATGAAACACTCACTGCCTTCAAGAAGTTTCTATTCCAACTTACTTCATAAACTTTCTGCCTGCTAACTTTCTGTCTACTGTGTGCAATAAGTTCTCAGGATTTTGTATAACAAAAACACTAGGAAGTAAACATTATATTTAAGCAAAAAAATAAATTCTGAGCAGACTAGCAGATTCTAAGACAGATTTTGAAATAATTATCTTAATCAATAGATCTACATGTCCTCAGAGCTGGAAATTATATCAAACCAGAGTGGAACAGCCCTAGGAGACAGAGATGAGAAAATGACTACTTTTTCTACTCTTCTTGCCCTGTGGCTAGCAGGTCATAGGATTATACACAATACCTAAATGGATTTCTGATACTATTTATCTGGGAATTTCTTCAAATAATAGAAATCACAACCCATCCTTCCCTATCCATCCTGTGCAACTCTTCTTCTCAAAACTACACTGCAGGAGAACTATCCAACCTTCTGGTGACTTCTTTTGATTTCTCTTGACATCATCTTCCTGTCGTCTGTCTGCTTGTGATTAAGGCTAGCTTTCTTTTCTGTCACTTAATGATTTGATAACATCCTTTACTCCTATGGAACTCTCTATTGATTATATGTTGCAGTCTGCTCACAGTCATTATGTGCCTTTCCATTGCCTTCTGTGTGATAGTCACCTCTAGGTCTTCAGAGACAATGTTGTCTTGGGTCTCATCACCATATAACAACACTGATACAAAGTTGTATTTAGAAGATTGGCCTCTGCTTTTATGGGAAGCTTGGCATCAGTAAAAGTATTTTAAAATTTTCAGAAAGTGTTCTGGCCTGCTCTCCTCTTCCTTTACAATTCATTGTTCATCTATATTGTCTATTCAAGATACATATATATATATATATATATATA